>NW_008330120.1:2660189-2693169 GCF_000622305.1 Nannospalax galili
GTGTGTGTGTGTTCTCAGGTCTGCAAGGTTCCAATAAGGGTAACATTTGTGAGCACAGCTTTGACATCACACACAGTTGCTGTATGACTGGAGAAGGGGGGTTTACTCTCTGCTGGTCACAGTCTCCCCACCTGCAAATTAGGTCTGATGATGAGTCTCCATCTCCCAAGCTGAAGATGGAGGGAGAGCGCTAACCTATGCCAGGTGCTTAGAGTGATGACTCTCAGAGGCACCAGTAGGCGGTTGCCTCGTTTGACCACGTGACTCGGTTACTCATAGGTGTGTGAGTGCCTGGGAGTGAATGAAGGAGCACCTCGAATGTTAAGCATGCCAAGCATGTGATGATTAGTGTCAACTTGACCCAATCTAGAATGCCCTGAGAGGGCCTTTCAGAATGTCCATGGAGGAATGTGGTGGTTTGAATGAAAATGTCCCACATAGGCTCCAAGTATTTGGACATTTTGTCCCCAGATGGTGGCGCTGTTTTGGGACGTCTTAGAAGCTGTGGCTATCCTGGAGGAAGCACATCACTTGGGGTGGACTTAGAGAGTTCTTAAGTCTTGCTGGATCTCCAGTTGCTCTCTTGCTTCCTGTGCCTGCGTGATGGTGTGAGAGCTCAGCTTCTGCTGCTCCTGGTCCAGCCACCTCCAGCCACCATGCCTCCCCGCCATGACAGACTGAAATTCCCCTGGAACCGTAAGCTCAAACTCTTCCTTCTATAAATTGCGTTGGTCAGTATTTCTGTCACAGCAATAGAAAAGTGACTAATACAGGGATTGTCCTGATTCTGGTGACTGAGATGGGAAAACACCTGCTGTGCGTGGCACCACTCCTTAGGCAGGGAATCTTGAACTGTGTAAGAGCAGAGAAAACTTAATCCTAGCACTCAGGAGGCAGAGGCAGGTGGACCTCTGAACTGGAGGTCAGCCTGGTCTACATATTGAGTTCCAGGTCAGCCAGATATACATGGTGAAACCTGGTCTCAAAAAAAGGGAGGGGGGCTGGAGAGAAGGGTCAGCAGCTAAGAGCGCTGGCTGCTCTTTCAGAGGACCCAGGTTCAAGTCCCGGCACCCACATGGTAGCTAACAACTGTCCTTAACTCCAGTTCCAGGGGAATCTGACATACTCTTCTGATCTCTGCAGGCATTGCATGACATGGGTGCACTTACATACATGCAGGCAATACACTCATACACATAGAATAAAAGCAGTAAAATACTAAAAAAGGAAAAAAAGTGGAGAAATGGAGCTCAGCAACAGCATGCATGCACCAACTGCTCTCTGCTCGTGACTGTGGGTGTGAGGGGACTAACTGCTTCAAGTTCCTTCTTGACGTCCCCACAGGGATGGACTGGAGCTCCGAACCATGAGCCAAAATAAACCCTTTCTCTTTTCAGTTGCTAGAAACGGGCTGTTTTATCACAGCATCAGACAGGATTCTAAGGCAAGGTGTTATCTGGCCTTTTAGTCACCGGAGTGCTAAAAATGTTTTCTACCAGTGACTATATCCCCTTGTAGTTAGAGGGGACCCCTCAGCGTGCCTCAGTGGAGGCCCACCCCTTCTGACCTTCCCATCTCCCTCCCCCACCTCTCCTCCTCTCTCTCTGCCACATTCCCCTGAGGGCTGCAGCTTATGCCAGAGCTAAACCTCCGCCACTGACCCTCCACTTTCAGCTTGTGAATTCTCCATAGTTGACACGGGCCAGAACCCGGGTGTAGAGCCTGGCTCAAGAGGAGAGCCCTGGGACATAGAGCTCCGTGGCTTCCAGCGCACTGGCTCTTGTACACAGCTGGCCACTGGTGCTCTCTCTCCCCGAATGCCTGGTCACTCCTCTCTGCCTATCCCCCTCATCCACACTACCTAAGTGACCATGGTGACCCTCCAACAGGCTCTTATCCCTCCACAGGCCTGTTTACAGCCCAGTGGCCCTTGGTGTAGACGGGAACGGAATCCCCGTGGATTGGCTCTGCCCACTCCACCATGTATGTCCCTTTCTTGCCACCCCACCCTGTGCCCCAGATCACTGAGCTTCACTCATCGTGGTAACTTCTTGTCCACACGTGCCCCTGTAGCACGCCTCCCTCTCTGTGCTCAGGATTCCTATGCAGGGCTCCTTCTCCCTGATGCTTTTCCCTGAGCTGGCCCCTGGTCATCGTCCAGTCACCAGCTGCAGGGCACCTGCGTAGGGAGCAGTGTAGCCATGGAGAGGCCCACCTACTGGCTCCCGTGACCTTCTGGAGCATTGCCTGCCCACTGCAGCTCTGTTTCTTGCACACGCCTCATTGTTCAGCCACTCACCTGGCACCCAACAACAGCCAACTGTCACCACTCTGAAAACACGCAGGTTCCTGCTCTGGGTCCTCCACACATCCCATCCCGCTGAACCCTACTCCCCAAGGCAGATTCCAAGCCACTGACAAGAGGAGACCAGAGCTGAGCAGCAGTGCAGGGTGCAGGCTTGGCTCTCCCTGGGACCTAAGCCTCACCTGCTTTCCTGCTGCCACTGTACGGAGTGTACATGTATGCACTTCACACGTGTACATTCATACATGTATGCACACCTGTGCATTTGTGCACGTGTGGGTATGTGCATGTGTAATCATGTGTGTGAATGTGTGTGTGTGATTATTGTGCATGTGTGTATTTCTGGGAATGTTTTTCAGTGTGCACCATGTGCTTATCTATGCACCTGTGTATGCATGTATGTTGTTATATACCTGTATGCTTGTCTGTGATGTGTACATGTGTTCCATGTGTTTGTCTATGTGTACATGTTTATATGTGAATCTTTGTATTTCTCTTTATATGTGCATATTTTCAAGTACATGTATGTTTGTGTATGTGTTGAGAGATTGTGTCTGTGCATGTGTGTATGTTTGTATATACGTTGTGTGTCATGTGTGTTTGACTGTGCATATTTGTACATGTGGTTTTTGTCTGTGTATGTTTTTCTGAGTACACATATTTGTGTGTCTGTGAATGTGCATGATTTTATGTGCATGTACCTGTCCCTTTATATGCATGTACATGTTTGCATGTGTATACATGTCAGTGCATGCATATGTATGAATGATTGTGTATTGCATGCTCATCTTTGTACACACATGTGCATTTGTGTTTGTGTGTGCATGTTTGTATGATCATGTGTGTTTGCCTATGTGTGTGCATGTTTGTATGATCATGTGTGTTTGCCTATGTGTGTGCATGTTTGTATGATCATGTGTGTTTGCCTATGTGTGTGCATGTTTGTATGATCATGTGTGTTTGCCTATGTGTGTGCATGTTTGTATGATCATGGTTGTGTGTCATGTGTGTTTGACTGTGCATATTTGTACATGTGGTTTTTGTCTGTGTATGTTTTTCTGATAGACATATTTGTGTGTCTGTGAATGTGCATGATTGTATGTGCATGTACCTGTCCCTTTATATGCGTGTACATGTTTGCATGTGTATACATGTCAGTGCATGCATATGTATGAGTGATTGTGTATTGCATGCTTATCTTTGTACACACATGTGCATTTGTGTTTGGGTGTGCATGTTTGTATGATCATGTGTGTTTGCCTATGTGTGTGCATGTTTGTATGATCATGTGTGTTTGCCTGTGTGTGTGCATGTTTGTATGATCATGTGTGTTTGACTATGTGTGTACATGTTTGTATGTGTAGGTGTATTTTATGTGCACATGTATTTGTTTTTATGAATGTGCATGTTTGTGTGCACACACGTGTCCCTGTATGCACGATTGTACATGTATCTTCACATGCATGTGTGTAATGTTTGTATGTACATGTTTTATGCATTTTTGTATCTGCATGCATGTGTTTATATGTGCATTTGTATGCTCATGTGTTTTTGTCTCTATGTGCATATGTGTACATATTTGTACATATGTGTGTATGTGTGCACATGCATGTGCATTTTTGTACGTGCACACATTTGTCTCTGTGTGTGCATATGTGTGAATGTGTGTGTGTGCATGTGTCTGTGTGTGCATTTGTGCGTGCATGTTTGTATGTGTATGTATGTTTTTTGGTGTGTGCATTTTGTATGTGTATGTGTGGGTTTTGGTGTGTGCATTTTGTATGTGCACATGTATTTTTGTCCCTGCATGTTTGCATGTACACATGTGTGAATGTATATGCATGTATGTTTGTCTCTGTATGTTTGTCTGCTACGTGTGTATTGCCTGTGTATATAAATGTGTGCGTGTCTCTGTGTGTGTCTATGCATGTTTGTGTGTGTGTGTGTGTCTGTGTGGTGTCTCACCAGGGAGCTCCTGGCCTGGTCACGGGGCTCCATGCCTGCCCAGCATGGCCAGGCTTTCGTCTTGGCAGCCAGGAGGATCACAGTGCACAGTGGGGTCTGTTTCCCTACTGGGAAATGGTTTAAGAGCAGCTTGGCAAACCTTGATGTACTTGTCCATGGGGCTCACTGGCCGGATGCCGAAGTGGCTGGGCAGCTCAATCTTAGGCTTTGGGGTGTGCACTGCTTCACTCTTGAGCAACTGAAACAGAACCCAGAGATGAGACCTTCAGGCGAGGCCCGAGGACATGGTTCCTTCATTCTCTCCAGAAGGCCACACGTGACAGATGGCACTAGTGGGGTCCGAGAACAAGAGGTGAGCAGCAGACCCAGGACCTGGGCTGCCGACCATCCCAAGTTCTTACTGACACCCTCCTATGGCCTTTGCAGCCCAGTAGTTATCCCGCCCCCCAGCAGGATTGCCCCAGTCATGGACTCAAATTAAAAGAGGTCCCAGTGTTCCAATGTTCAAACCATAAAGGAGAGCCCCACACCCCGTGAATTTTAAAGCCATTTTGAACTCTCTGAAAACCCAATTTAATGACATCTACGGAATATTAACACCGACTCATTTATGCACATTATGTTATTAAGGCCTTACTTTATGCATCAAATTGTATAACTCTCTGAGAATTTAAAAACCTCATCACGAATGGCATAATTTCAAAGCTGTGTGGTAGGTGGGTTGGATGGGGCTTCGGCTGCCGAGTTGGAGGGTTCTGAACTGTGAAGCTCTGTGCACCGTGTTCCTCCAGAGGATGGGGCCTGCTCAGGTTTGAGCCAGAGGTAGTTTAGGAGGTCTTGAACATAGGTATTCTGAGTGTCTATGGAGTGTTTTCATGTCAGACCCTGCATTCTAGACACCCTCCCTGGGAACACTGGGACTCCTGGACTGTCAGGACACAGCCTGCTGTGCTGACAGTGGCTGTCTCTGTGGTCGGGGTCTGCCCCATTCCCCAAAAGTGACATTTAGCCGAACATTGAGGAGAGGGGACATTATCCTAGTCATCTCTCACAGGTCGCTTGGCCTCTAGGCCAGAGGAGGGGTCCAGACACCTTCATTCGACCCACAGTCAGAGTCACAGACAGGACGTGTGACAGGTGGCTGTGGAGTGAGACTAGCTGGCTTCTCACCTCCTTGCCAGCCCTGTGGCTGCCCTCCTTTGAACTCAGTGGTCTTTTTATTCATATGGGTGCACCCAGCTGCTGTATAGACCACGGAACATCTTTTGGGGGGGGTGCCTGGCACCTCAAGAGCTAGGGCCAGTCATGGTGGCACACGCCTTTAATCCCAGCACTCAGGAGGCAGAGGCAGGAGGATCTCTGTGAGTTCAAGGCCAGCCTGGTCTACACAGTGAGTTCCAGGACAGCTGGGGCTATAGGGAGACCCTGTCTCAAAAAGACCAAAAAGAAAAAAAAAAATAATTAAGGGGGCTGGAGAGATGGGTCAGTGGTTAAGAACACTCACTGTTCTTGCAGAGGACCCAGGTTCTATTCCCAGCACCCACATGGTGGCTAACAACCACCTGTAACGACAGTTCCAGGAGATCCGATGCCCTCTCTGACTGCCACGGGCATTGCATGACAGGGGTACACCTACATACATGCAGACAATACACTCATGCACATACAGTTAAAATATAAAAATTAGTTAATTAGTTGATGTGTGTGTGGTGTATGTATGCACGTGTGTACGCCTGTGCCCACACATACAGAGGCCAGAGGAGAGTCAGGCACCCTGCTCTGCTGTGTGGACCTGTGAGGCATCTCCTCAGTCCCTCTCTTTCAATGCCTTTTTCCTGATTATCAATCCCAGCCATTTAATTCCCGAAATGGTTGGTTCAACCTGGGAGGGAGCGGGGACTCCTGACGAAGTCTCCAGTTACCTCTTGGAGGGAAGTTGTTAAAAATCCCCATTTCTTGGGCCAGTTTTGCTGGGCTTCAGATTCGGCCTTCAGACGGTATCTCCTGAAAAAGAGAAATCTCAAGTGTGAGGGGTGTTCAAAGAAAGTCTCCCACCACATGGGGAAGACCCTGGTCGAAGCAGGAGGAAAATGGTGGAGAGAGATGGTGGAGGAGGGGTGATGATGTAGGGATGAGGGAGGACTGCAACTGGCTGCCAGAGGGGTGTCCGAGTACTAGACCCCTTATTCCTGAGGCCCCTGTTTATTCTCAAAGACTAGCACAAGACTGAGAGACACTTGGGTGTGACACTTAAGGAGGCTGGGTTCCTGCAAGTGTAGACCCAACACTTGCACAAGCTTGACATCTAGAGCCTCCTTAAATGTCACATCCAGGTTCCCCACCCACCCCAATCTGGCTGTGCTTTTATACCATGTTAAACATAATCTCTAGACAGCGACCTATGAGCTGAGCTGAGTGAGGTGATGTGCTAAGTTCTGTAAACATGGAATTAAATACATGGCCACCTTCCATTTCGAAATCAGGACCCCTCCCTCATCCCTGCTGGTTTGGAGGTCCAGGCCAAGCTCTTTTCCCTGGGTCCTGAGCTTAAAAGGTGGAGTCTGTTTCTCTTCTCATGTGTGTTTGTGTGTGCAGGTTCACATGTGGAGGCCAGAGGTCAGCCTTGGGTGTCGTTCCTCAGGAGCTGTCTACCTCCACCTTGTTTTCTGAGACAGGGTCTCTCAGTGGGACCTGGGGCTCACTGATTAGGTTACCTTGGCTGGCTAGAAAGTTTCAAAGACCTACCAAACTTACCCTTTCCAACACTGAGATTATAAGTGTGTACCAACATGCCCAACTTAAATTTTTCTTTTTTAATTTTATGTGATTGCCTGCATGTATGTAAATGCTCCCATGTTGTGCAAAGGGTGTCAGATCCCCTGGAACTGGAGCTATGGACAGTTGTTAGCTGCCATGTGATGCTGGGAATAGAACCCGGGTCCTCTGCAGGAGCAGCCAGTGCTCTTACCTGCTGAGCTACTTCTCCAGCCTCTAGCCATATAGTGCTTCAATAAGCCCTGGGTCTTCTTTTTATAAAACAGCATTAGAAACTGACATCTGAGCCAGGCCTGGTGATATAGGTCTGTTCTAACAAGTTACTCGAGGTTGAGGCAGGGGAATTGTGAGTTCAAGGTCTGTGTGGGCTATATGGGGAGTTCAAGGCCAGACTGGACAACTTAGTGAGACCTTGTCACAAATTAAACTTAAAAAGTGTTGCATGACATTATTCCTGGGGAGACTGAAACAAATGTCTGTGCTGTCCAATTAAAAGTATCCATTACCAACGCCTCCTGGACAGAGGTATTTTTTAAATGGGTTTAAAAATATTTATTATTTTGAAATTTTTATGTGTATGAATGTTATGCCTGAATATATGTCAGTGCACCCATGTCATACAGTGCCTGCAGAGGCCAGAAGAGAGTGTCAGATCCACTGGAAGTAGAGCTACATACAGTTAGCTGACATGTGGCTGCTGGGATTTGAACCTGGGTCTTTTGCAAGAGCAGCCAGTACTCCTAACCACTGAGCCATTTCTCCAGCCCTGGACTTTTTTTTTTTTTTTTTTTTTTTTTTTTTTTTTTTTAAAAAACTCACTATGTAGACCAGTCTGGAGCTCACAGAGATCCACCTGCCTCTGCCTCCCCATTAAAGTTATGAGCCACTACACCTGACCCTTGACCTAACTTTGAAAATTAAAATTTCTTCTTGCTTAAAAATCAAGGGAAAACAAAAAAGGACTATGAGTCTCTCCCTCAAGGTGGACAAATAGTAACATTGTTTTCTTTCTTCTTTTTAAGTTCCCTAACTCTGAGGTCTGTGGGTTGTTGGATGTCCCAGCCTCCCGGATGGGCAGGAGAAAAGGCACAGAAAGCCTGTGAGGACCATCCTCAGAGCCCTCCCTTCCCGCCTGGAGGTAGACCATCTTCTGGACTCGGTGGGGAAGCGGCGGCTTCCAGGTGTGCACGTGGCAGGTGAGAAGGGCCCAGCCCACTGGGCATTACCAGATCTCGTCCTGGGCCACAAGGTTCATGCGTTCTGCCGCCATAGTGCTGAGCGGTTTCTGCGCCATGGTCTCGGGTAGGTCTTGGTAGACCAGCGCACATCAGTCCTGGGCTCCGCGTCTGGGTAGCCTGGAGACCAGTTGCCAGGTAACGCAGGACGCAGAGGGGAGGTGGAGGCTGGGGAATGGCCCTGCAGCCAGCCTCTGCTCCATCTGAGCTCCTGATGGCGACCCTGTGCACCTCCCAGAGGCCTCTAGATCTGACACTGATGGCCCCGCCTTTTTTTGGGGGGGGTCTTTTTTGGTACTGGGGATTGAACCCAGGGCTTGGCCCGTGGTAGGCAAGCATTCCATCATTGACCTACACTCCCAGGTTTCTGGTTTTACTTTTTATTTTGAGACAGATTCTCCCTAAGTTGTCTGGGCAGGCCTTGGACTTGGGATCCTCCTGTTCAGCTTCCTGAGCAGTCTAGATAACCTGACTTGCACCAGGAGGCAGGGTCTCCAACCCTTTGTAATCTTAAACCTGCGATGGAGGTGAACATATCTACCTGGCTGCAGAATCCCCAGGGCACTGAGCTTGGTGAAGTCTGTTAGAGCAAGCACCCTCCTGCCCAGTCCCTGGGTATCCCCAAAATGGCCTTTCCAGTCACCTTCAATGCCTCTGCCCTTGCCTTCTCTCTCTGCAGATCTTGACTTGGCTGTCACTGTGCCTTGCAGGTCCATCACTGTCTCCCTGTGAGGAACAGGTGAAAAGGGTTCTGTCCTGGGTGCCCTGACACTGCCATGGTGCAGGTAGGATCCTGAACTCCAGGTACAAAGGTTTAAGGTCATTGTGGGGAGCCTCGGATGCGGCTTGGGGCAACACTGGGGCTTGCCTTGTGCTAATGTTACTGTTGAGACACTGTGTCAGGGTGGGCTGTGGCAGTCCACGTGGACAGCTTCCTTCTCTCCTGAGGAGCCTGAGTGACATGTGCCTGGAGCTGCTTCTCTGGGCCCTGCTCTGGGAGCCACCGTGGCACCACATTCCCTGGGCCCTGGCCAGGCCTCCCTCCATTCTCCAATGTGGTCACATCAGTCCTACAAAGGACTCACTCCAGACACTTGGCTGAAGAAAAACCTGGGTTTCTATGCAGAACCCTGGCCCTGTGGGCCTCTACCTTCTCTGGGTTAAAGGTCTGAAGGAGGAGGGGCTCAGTATTCCTGGGTCTTCTTGCCTTTACATTAGCTTTTCACCACTGAAACCAAAATGCCCGGTCTAAACAACTTAGAGGAGGAAAGTGGTTAGCTACTCTTCTCATTACTGTGACAAATGTCTGGCAAAAGTGTAGTATGGAAGGTTTTATTTGGGGACATTTCAGAGTCAAACCATGAAGGGATTTATTTTGGCTCATGGTTCAGAGGATTCAATTCATGGTTGTTTCCTGTGTCTTTCTGTGCCTGTGGTAAGACTGAACATCATGACAGTGGGTCTGTGGCAGAAGCTGTTCACATCATGGCTGACAGGAAGCAGAGAGGCAGGGATCCAGGAAAGGGCTAGAGCAAAATATAGCTTCCAGTTATGCCCCCTGCCCCCAGTGATCTTCCTCCAGCTATAATGTAGTCATATTGGGAATGCATCCTCATGTGCTGATTGGGATCTTGTAGCTTCTGGAAATGCCCCCACAGACACCCCCAGAGACACACCACCTCACTGCTCCCCTGGGTGGTTCTCGGTCCAGTCAACTTGACAATTCAAATTGACTGTTGGCCAGTGTGGTCAGGAATCTGTGAAGGCACAGAATTGAGGAGGAGGCTCAGCTCAGCTTCTCCCAGGGGGCAACTATAAAAGGCAGAGTGTCTCTCAAAGAGACTTTAGGACATGCTATGTGTCATGTTGCTGCCCCAGGCAGCCAAAGCTCACAGCATCATGGGAGACCCTGTGATGCTGACTTCCCACAACCATCTAGGGACTTGTTTGGTGGATAGAACTCCCTGTGGGGTGGGGGTGCCTCTTATCAACCCTTCCTCAGGAGCCACAGGAAGCCCCTCTTCCTAGAACTTCAGTCTCTCTGTGTCCAGGTTAGCTTTAACGGTCACCTCTATGCAACCTAAGAGTCATCAGAGAGGAGACCCTCACCTAAGGAATTTCCCAGGTCAGACTGGCTGTGGGCATGTCTGTGGGGATTGTCTTGACTGCTGATTGATGTAGGAGGGCCCAGCCTATTGTGGGTGGTACCATCCCCAGGCAGGTGGGCCTGGGCTGTATCAGAAAGCAGGCTGAGCACACACCTCAGCGCCAGCTAGCAGGAGGTGTCCTCCGAGGTTCCTGCTGTGCTGCTTCTGCTGGGAAGTGAATTTCTTGGTTGGACGCAGTACTGCTTGGAATAGTAAGCAAGGCTCGCCTTCAGGCTCCTGCCATCCCAGGGTCTCCGTGATGCTGTGAGTTCCTACCTTGACTCCCCTCAATGACAGACCATGGCTTAGACTTGTAGGTGGAAACAAACCCTTTCCTCTCATGCTGCTTCCTTTTAAAATATGTATTTTACTTATGATTTTTATTTTACGTGTCTGAGTGTATTGCTTGCATGTGTGGAAGTGCACCCGTGCTGTGCAATGCCTGCAGAGGACAGAAGAGTGTGTCGGATTCCCCTGGAACTGGAGTTATGGATGGTTGTTAGCCTCCGTGTGTGTGGGACTCGAATGTGGGTCCTCTGCAAGAGCAGCCAGTGCTCTTAACTACTGAGACATCTGTCCAGCCCTCTTATGCAGCTTTCTGTCAGAGCATTCATCACAGCAGCAGAAATGAAACTAGAACCTGGTCCCAGCCAGCAGGGAGGCCAGACCGAGCCAGCCAAAACGCAGGATGCCCAGTGCACTTGCTGTTCTGGGCACACATCTCCTGTGCTTATTTCCCCTAAGAAATCACTTGTTTCCTGTAGATCGGGTTTCACCGGGTACCTTGTGTCTTACCTGCCCAAGCGATGTCTCTGGAACGCCCCTTTCCTAGGCGTGCCTGGCGCGGTCCCCGTGTTACCGTTTTGGGTTGTGCTTGTAGCTGATGTCTGTTATTTCTGTTTTGTTGTTGCAATTAGTTCCTCCTTTTTCCTGGTTCTAAGCACTGAAGTCTGTTCCTTCTGATATTTGAAATAAGAAATTTCTGAGCCTCTGGCAGACTGTTTCTTTACCTAATACTTCTTTTTCTTGGCAAAATTGTTCTGCATAGATTTCAAACGGGGAGAGAGGAGACGCCACCACCCTTGCAGGAGGCTCGCCATGTTCCTGTGTATTAGTAATTTTGGCTTCTATCAGTTCTCTGGGACAGTTTTTTATTTTTATTACTTTTTCATTTTGCTGTTGCTTTATAAAACATTCTGACAGTTGGAGTCAGCTGCTTCTTTTTTAGTTTTTAAACTTAAACAGTTTTCTTTTTATTGGACTGTTATTTTTTTCTTTCTTTAACCAAGGAGCGCTTTGTGTGGGGAGCGGGCTCTGTCTGCCAGCATGCCTTTTATCACAACATGGGTGATTATTACCTCTCCTGCACAACAAAGACATGCGGGGCTTGTGTTGAAAGTGACAATATGCAGTGTGCATGTGATGGCTTCAGCCAGGGGCTGTGGCTGGAGGAGGGGGGAACTTGTCTCCCCCACATCCTGTGCTCCTCTTCCACTGCAGAAGGGCTGCTGACTGGATTCAGACCATCCCTCCCCTGACCTGCAGTGACAGTTGGACGGGTTCTGGGGCCTTACAGCGGAAGGAAAGGGTCACATCCCTATGGAAGCCCCCTCATAGCTCCTACCCCAGTTGGCATATTACCCACCACTATGTCCATTAGCCCCCCGCCCCCCAGCAGGCTGAGGGCACCTAGCCACTCCTTCCCTCTCAGCCTCCTTTGTTCAGCTCCCCAGATGTGAGGACAGACACCTGGAGGAGGAAAGTGAATTGAGTGCCAGGGAAGGGCTGGGCTCGGACTCCAAAGTGTTAGCACACCATTGTGGCCATCTAGTGTACTAAGTACCCAAAGAAAGTTCGGGGAAAGGCCAGCTGCCCAGGCTTCCTGATGCACAGCCAGTCCACCTTCCAGGATGCCCGCCCCCCACCGCCCCGCCGGAGTTTCGGATAAGAAATGCATGTGCTCTGCAGGGCTCAGTCCCCAGTACTGGGCAGTTAGTTACACGTCTCGTTGCTACAATGAATCGATGGACAAAAGCAACTTTAGGAAGGGTTTATTTTGGGTATGAGGGTGCAGTTCTTCACGGTGGGGGACGTTGTGGCAACAGGAGTGTGAGGCAGCTGATGGTGCTGTGTCCACACCAGGGAGAGGTGAGAGCCAACACGCCACTCACTTCCTCCTTTTTCTTCTTTTTATATATTTATCTGTGTGGTGTGTGTGTAGGGGGGATCAGAGGACAACCTGCAGGAGTTGGTCTCTCCTTCCACCATGTGGGTCCAGGGGATCGAACTTGGGCTGTCAGGCTTGGCAGCAAGTGCCTTTACCTGCTGAGTCATCTGGCTGACCATTCTTTCATTCATTCTGGAACTTCAGCCCAAGGAATGATGCTGCCCATATTTAGGGTGGATCTCGCCATCTCAATCAACCCAATCTAGAAACTTCCTCACAGACCTGCCCAGAGGTTTGTCTCCTAGGTGGCTCTGGAACCTGTCACAGTGACAATCAATGACCATTGCAGAAGGGCGAGGAAGGATGGGGGGTCTTCACTGCAAAGCTAGTCTCTCCACAGGGCTGGTAGTAGGGACACTGGCAGTCCAGGGAGGGGATGCCCACAGGGGTCAGGCAGAAGGTTTGAAGGGAAATGGGATCTTTGGGTGGCAGGGGAGGAGGAGATGGCATCTCTATTCTACCCCACAAAATGACGTTCTCTGTCATGTATTGAGTGACGCCTGGCCAATCACCTCTCCCCTCAGTCAGAGGCTTCAAGCAGAGGCTCCAACACGGCCATTCTCCATCCTTTTCTCAACAAATGTTACTAAGTCCCTTACATGTGCCAGGCTCCTGGCTCCTCATAGTGCCCAGAAAGACCTCTAATCTTCTAGAAACTTCCAGTCCGGTAAATAAGCACATCAGAAGAGTTTTATACAGACCATTGTTTCAAAAATAAGAATGGTGATGTGGGGTCCAGAAGTTCCCTTAACGGTTGGTCAGAGAGGCTAGTCCCAGAAATAGCAAAGGGGAACATCCCTGGGGCTGGGCTTGGTGGGTATGTTAGTTCATTTCCATTGCTATAACAAAATGCCTGAGGCTGGTCAGTTAAAAAGTTCCTTTGACTCATGGCTGTGGAAGTTCAAGAGCATAATGCTGGCTTCTGCTCAGCTTTCATGAGGTCATCAAGGAGGATGACCTCTCAATGGCAAGATACAGAAGAGGTCACGTGATGAGCCTGGAAGCCAGGGAGGGAAAGGGCCAGTCTTTTTTTATAACCACTGTCTCCAGAGAGGAGACAGGCTTGTTCTACAAGTACTACATTAATCCCTTCCAAGGGGGATACCCACTGATGGCCCAGCCAACTTCTGTTAGACCCTGCGTGAGTTATTTTTCCTGTCACTGTGATAAAATACCTTGACAAAAGCAACTTAAGGAGGGGAAGGATTTATCCTGGCTCACAGTTCGAGGGATTGTTCCATCACGGTAGGAAAGAATGGTAGCAGGCGGGGACAAGTAGGAGCAGGAAGATGGCTGGTCACGTTGTATCTTTAGGAAGCAGAAAAAGAGCAGGACATGGGACTGGGCTTTAAACGTCAAGGTCTCACCACGACCCACTTCCTCCAGTGATGCTCCACTTCCTAAGCGTTCTGCAACCTTCCCAAACAGCACCTCCAGCTGGGGACCTCACGGTCAAACATGAGCCTGTGGCCCCTTTCACATCAAACCACGGCACCCACACTGTGAGGAAGAAACCGCTGTGTGGCCATAAACTCGGGATGGAAAGGGAGGCTCCTTAAGGCCGGAAGGAGACAGCTCACAAGTCTCAGGAGTCCTGGAACTAAGGAGATTGTCAAGGTTATACAGGCAGTAAGGAATGCTGGGCAGGAGGAGGCTTTCCACCTGCCCAGCTGCCTACAAGTCTGAGAGAGGCTCCAGGACTGCAGGTTTTTGAGATGTTGCTCTTGGGGGGTTTTCTGGAGACACAGCTGCCTTGCAGTTATTTATGATCTTGGAGTTAGTCTATGGTTCATACCACTGTGAATGCGCACAGCCTTGCCATGATCCTGTAGCTAGTCTCTCAACCACACTCCTATAAATAATGCCCACCGTGCTCCTGAGTGACTCTCCACCATGCCTCTGTGAGTGACCCTCCACCATGCCCCTGTGAGTGACCATCACTATACTTCTGTGAGTGATGACCCCTCACCATGCTCCGTGAACGACCCCTCACCATGCTCCTTGAATGACCCCTCACCATGCCCCTGAGAGTAGTCCTGACAAACTCGTTGGTTTGTCAAGCTGGAGTTTGGTAGACTCGCTCTGTAGCCTGCTGCCGGCGTCCTGTCTGGAGTGAGTAGTCGTCCCAGGAAAACTTACACAACACAAGCTTAAACACTTAGGGAAAGCTGAAGCTATGTGTGAAGAATGGAGAGGGGGCGGGAGAGCAGGGGGCAGGGAGGAGGCGAGGAATGACCTGAGGAGTGTTTGGTGTCTGCAGCCTCCTGAGCCTGGCTCTTCCCCTTAATTTCCAGGAACGTGACCTGGTCAGTGCACTTGGGTTTTGACCACCAGCGCCTCAATTTCTGACTGCAACCTCACCTCATTCCCTCCCTTGGGAAGGCCCTGCCGATAACTGAGCATCTTAAGATCATCCTGCCCACTGTCAACTGCCTCCTTTCACCTGGTTCTGAACCCATGGTCCCAGCTGCGTATCCCCAGCCCATCCCACCTGCAGACTTTACGTATTCCTGCTTTATGTCAGGCTTGGTTAGATCCTGAGGGTGCCTCATGGTGAGGCACCTTCCTCAGATCACTGTGACCTGGCTGGGAGAAATGGCAGCTGCTGGAGCGACAAGAAAGCTGGCCGGCAGCGTCATAGACACCGTGATCAGACTTTGAGGACATCCTCATGGCCACCTCTCTCCAGCGAGCATCTGGTACCAGCTGGTGGATCTTTTAGCAGCTTTGATTCCCACACTGTGGTGGGAGTAGGGCTTCCTACTCCCGTGCCCCTTTCCCACAATGCTCTTCACTAGGGAGTTTGAAGAGTCAAGTGTACTCAAAATGGAAGCCGTAGAGTCCTGGACAGGATGGCTCTTGGTTAGCCTTCAGTCAGTCCTTGACAGACAGATTAAGTTGGCAGTAATGGAGAACAGGGGGCGCTGGTGTTAGGCTGCTGCTCTTGCAGTATGATCAGCTCATGCTGGGTGTCCTGAGTGTGCTGAAAGTGACGACTGAGGGCTGAGGCTGTAGCTCGGTTGGTAGAGCGCTTGCCCAGCCCTCAAAAAACCCCGGTCTCATCCCCAGCACTGTGTAAACTGGGGTGTGGTACTGCAGGCCTGTAATCCCAGCACTCTGGAGATGGGCAGGAGGATCAGAAGTTGAAGGTCATTTTGGGCTATCTAGCGAGTTTAAGACCAGCCTGAGCTACATGAGACCCTGTCTCAACAACAAAACCAAAAACAGAAATAAAAGCAAAAGCCCAGAAATCTGGCCAAGTTGGGTACAAAGCAAGGGTCGGTCGACTGTGTGCCTCTGTCCTCTGCCTCCTTTAGAGGATCCTGCTCCCAGGTGTGAGCGACTCAGACCAAGGAAGACCTGGAAGGGTCCCCACAGATCCCTACCCCTGTCACTCTCCAGCACATCAGGAGTACCAACGCCCAACTCTGAATTCCTGGGCTCCTGTGGGCTCAAGTCAAACTCTTAGTGTTATTTCAAAGTCATTTTCTTCAGGGGTGGGTGTGTTTTATACAGAGAATGTTTCAAATAAAAAGAGAGAGCATTTCCCCTTCTTTTTCTTGTGAAAGGCAGGGGGTCTTAAGACATTTTAATGGCTTTCATAGACCTTGCTCCAAATATATTATTTCAGCACAATAGTCTCTTTGCGGGAGAATTGCTTAAATGATTCAAAATGGATTTAAAAATATATTTCAAGTTTTAATTTTATGCACAGAACATTAATGAGAAGAGTCCCTTAGAGACTCCCTGCCAGGTTAACGTGTTTGCAGTGTTCTCGGCACAGATGTTATTCCATCTCAATCCTTTCAGAGGGAAGAAACCTGTCCGTTTTTTTTTTTTCCCTTGGGGGATGCCATAAAATATATTATTTTGAAATTGTATTTTGATCCCTATGCTGTCCGTTTTTTTTTTTCCCTTGGGGGATGCCATAAAATATATTATTTTGAAATTGTATTTTGATCCCTATGCAGAGTATCATTGTTGAGGGCCTGGACGTGTCAAGTCACTCAAATGCTAAACTTTCAAAAAGTCACAAGAGGAAAAAGTAACCCCAGTCCTTTGTTGGTTCTGTGCCTCTGCGTTGTGCCCCTGCCCCACCTTGAGCTGAAGCCAACAGGACACAAAACTGAAAACTTACTTCAGCTCAAGCAGTGACAGAGGGCTGGACACAAACTCCAACGTCGGTGCAAAGACATTTGGAAAGGATGACTCTTCTGTTCACTTTTCATCTGCTGGGGATGCTGCTTCCCCTGTCAGTGCTCTAGAGACCTCTTTGCTTTTCCAGGGGTGCTTAGACTCAGTCCCTCTGGTGTATGGATTCCCACTAGCACTGGGTTCATTGGTTCATCCATATCTGATTCCACGGATGCATACGGTAGCAGCTGGTGGTCTGACCCCTGTTCTAGCAGCAATCTTGGTTTGGGTGGGCAATGAGCTCCAGGTGCCCCAGGTACGTAAACAGTGGTTCACTGTCTGGGTTTTCAAGTCTGTCTGTAAAGATGAGGGGCGTGAGGCAGGGCCAGAGTTGTACTTTCAGGCACAGCAGAATGTCTGGCAAACCGCAGCAAACCCACTGACCTTGACCTCCTCTTAGGTGTTCTGGGCATCTTCTCTCTGCCCTTCCCAGTGGCTGTTTCCATCCATGAGCCACAGTTGGTTTCTCTGCAAACCGGAACCGGGTTCTTGCTTACTTGGTGTTATGCCCTTAATGGCCTAGCAAGGGCTGCTGGGCTCCCAGCCAGGAAAATGGTGGAGACCTGCTCACTGCACAATGCCCTTACCTCTCTCCCATCCTCTGTGCAGACCTCCAAGGCACCTTGGTGGGAGGGGCTGGGCGCAGGGAAGGAGGGCTTGGGTCTTTCTCCCTCCTGCCTCCAGGTTCAGCAAGAAACCAAGAGGTCCAGCTTTTCAGATGTCCCCTCAGCTACTTCCTGTTTAGGTCAGCGCACCTCAGCTCCAAATGTGCCAAAAGGAAACACCAAAGGACTTTCTCCTCACTTCTAAAAAGTCTTTTAAGAGAAGTTTTAGGCTCACAGCAAAATGGAGCAGAAGACAGAATTCCTATAACCCCCTGCTGCTCTGCACATAGCTCTCCATCACCAGCGTCTTCCACGTGTTACTTTGATGTACTTACATCAGTAGACACCATCACTGGTATCCCAAGGTCTGTGGTGGGACCCAGTCTTTGTATCATGCTTCCTGTGGATTTGACAAATGTAGACTGTCATGTAACCACCATTACGATGTTCTATAAAGGGAATGACTAGAAACTCCCAGCATAGATGGGAAATGGAGGTGAACAGAGCTTTGCCAACTGTAGATGAGATGACCATGAAGATTTCACTTGGACACATGAGCGTTAAATTGCAAAAATAAGAACCAGATGGGCATGGTGCATGCCCACAATCCCAGAACTTGGGAGGCTAAGGCAGGAAGACTGTGAGTGTGAAGCTAGCTTGAGCTCCATAGCCAAACCTTGTCTGAAAAAAGCAAAACAACAACAACAATAGTAAGTTTAAAAAATTTAAAACATAAAGGGCTGGAAAGCAGCCAGAAAAAGCCCCACCTACTTGGTGTATGAAAAATAAGGATAAGAATGTTGCCTGGCCCCACTCTTGGAAACAAGGCAGGCTAACACGTAACGAAGGACATCTTGATAATATGGACAGCACCTCTGAGATCCATGGACCCAAGGACTGACCCAGATAATTATTTCTGCATCCATCCTTACTGCTCCAGGCTTTGCCCTGGATGCAAACTCCTGCACTCATGATACATGTGTATGCTAGACCAGCAGGCTCCCCCCAGGGTCTGCAACATCAGAACTTCTCAGGACGGGCAATAATGGCTTTGTAACAGACCTTGGGTCTAGATGCTAACCTGTGGGGCATCAGTGCTTATATGTAACCCACAGCAAAAATGGCTGAAGCAAGAGACTAGAAGTTGGGGAACAAGGACATGGACATCAGCCATCACGTGCCAGGCTCCAAACAAGGCACTTGACGGATTGTTTTATTCCATCCCAAAGGTGACCCTTGAGGTCAGCAGTACTGCCCCCCGACTTACTGAGGTGGAAGCTGTGTTGAAGAGCATGTGAGTTATAGGCCAGGATCCAGATCTGGTAAGGGTCGAAGCTGGTTTGAACCCAGTGTGTGTGGCACTCAGCTTGAGGCCATAGCCCCACAGTGCCCTGGAGATGTTGTGTATAAAGTCATCGTCACACTGGTGGCACACTCAGACTTCACACATACATGGTTAACTGTTGTGTTGAGCCTGTATACATGCATATGTGCTCACATACACACAGTTGAGGACATGTGCATGCAGACCACACAGGAACTTGTTCCCCAGGAAAATGATCCAGCTTTGCTTCTGGTCCTGTAGACAGGAAGACTGGTCACTCCTACCGGAAACAGGAAACGGTGCTCCGCCCACAGGCTCCTCCCTCTTCCTCCCTGCATGTTGTGGTTAGTTCATTGCTGCCAAGGACTTTCTTTGCTCATTTCCCTCAGTGCCACCCCCTTGTATGGACCTCGCCCACCCCTGATGGCCTGCCCACCTCTGCTCTCAGTCCACGTGCTTTCCTGGTCTTCTCCTCTGTCGCCAGCAGAGGAGTGGAATTTATTATCTCAAACCTGGAGCCAGCCACACTGGAGGCTGGCCTAGTGTTTCACAGAGCCTGGTCTGAGGTGTGGCCCCCTTTCCTTTTTACTATGTACCCCCAAGGGTGGAGCCTTCACAGCATTCTTGTGAACAGGACAAATGCTCACCCTCAAACTCCAAGACCTCCTTTTTCCTAATCTCTGTTAGCCAGAGTGAGAAGATGTGGAGTTACATGCTAAGCCCTGTGTTGTTGGCTTCATCTTACGTTCATTCAAAAACAGTACTGTGGGGGACCCGGGTTCAATTCCCAGCACCCACATGGCAGATAACAACCGTCCATAATTACAGTTCCAGGGGATCTGACACTCTCTTCTGTCATTCTGTGGGCACTGCACAACACGGGTGCACCTACATACATGCAAGCAGTACACTCATACACATAAAATAAATCAGAAAATTAAAAAGAATACTGAGGTCTGCTCTACACTGGGTCCTGTTTGGTAGGAACCCCTTTTGTTGCTTGATTCTCAGTGCTTGGCATGTTCTAGGTGCTCAATTTGTGTTGGGTGGATAGGTGGGTGCATGTGTGGGCTAGTTAATGGGTGGCTACATGTCTAGATCCATGGTTGAGTGGGTGGGTGGATAGACAGATAGACAGATAATAGATATTTGGATGAATAGAGGCACACATGGATGGATGGACTGATGGGTGCCTGAATGTTTGGGTGGGATGGATGCGTGGGTGGATGGATGGTGGATGGGTAAATGATGGATGGATGGATACACTGATTAATGGATGCATGGATGGATGGATACATGGATGCACTGATGAATGAATATATGAATGGATAACTGGATGAATGAATGGATGGACTGATGGGTGGCTGTATTTTGGATGCATGCATGCAGTGCTGTGGGGAAAAACAGAAGGATCGCTGGGGCTTGATGGCTGTCATTCTACCTCCAGGTTTAGTGAGAGACCCTGTCTCAAGGGAATAAGGTGGTGCGTGACCAGAGCAGGACACTGACGTGCTCCTCTGGCCTGCACACTCACACATACACTATGCACACGGAGTGGGAGGTACACGAATTTCACACACACACACCACACACACTTTAAATAAAAATTAATAAATAAAAAGAACCAGGACTTTGGAACATTATCATCGCCCTCTGCAGTTCTCGGGAGACTGAGTTCTAGAGCACACCATTAAGGCAAGAGATGCTTCTCAAAACCTGTTTGAAATCCAGCCCCTTCTCCATCCCAGTCAACTGAGAGTTCCAAAATTCCTTTCATTCACAGCCCAAGTCCAGCCTCACCCCATACTGAACTTAAATGTTTCCTGGTGGGCATCACTGAGTGGTCCCAAGATTGTTCAGAAGAGGCACATTCCATTAGGTCCCTGCTGGACCACACTAAGCCGCACCTCCTATGCTGTGGTTATGTGGACTGTCTGGTCTGTCTGTGGGTCACTGGTATGCTGCCTTCTGCAATGACTCACCAACAAGGTAAAAGTTCCAGTGTCTGGAAGAAAAGTGCCAAGATGTGAATGGAGAAGCGATTACTGATCACCAGGTCCCAGGTCTTCCCTTCTGGATCAGAACTTGCAAGAAAGGAACGCTGGCTGTCTCTCTTGACAGTGTCTGGACTTTACCACGTTGTTGCTCCTTCCTTTATTAAAAAAGAAAGGAGGGCTGGGTGTGGTGGTGCACACCTTTAATCCCAGCAAAGTCGGGAGGCAGAGGCAGGCAGATCTCTGTGAGTTCCAGGGCAGCTGGGCCTACAGAGAGCCCCTGTCTCAAAAAACAACAACAACAACAAAAACAAACAAAAAGGGAATAAGAAAAAACAAAGGAGAAAGGGAGGAAAAAGGAGACAGGAGCAAGAAGGGGAGGGAAGGAAGGAGGGAGGAAGGAAGGAGGGAGGAGGGAAGGAAGGAGGGAGGGAGGAAGGAAGGAGGAAGGAAGGAAGGAGGGAGGGAGGAGGGAAGGAAGGAAGGAGGAAGGAAGGAAGGGACAAGAAGAAATAGTCAGAGGCCCTAGGGGAACCAGTTCTCTCCTGTGCACTCCAGATTCTGTAGATCCCATTAAGACAGAGTCAGTACTGGTTCTGGCTGTAGTACCCAGAGGAGGGAAGGAGGGAGGGAGGAAGGAAGGAAAGAGGGAGGAAGGAAGGAGGGAGGAAGGAAGAAAGGAGGGAGGGAGGGAGGAAGGAGGAAGGAAGGAAGGAAGGAGGAAGGAAGGAAGGGTTCTTAGCTGTCATTGGCCACAACCAAATGTCTCTACTTCAGACCATCTCTAAACACTGCACAGACAAGTCCATGTGGTTAAAGGACCATGCTGGGAGCCTGCGGACACCAGGCAGGAGGAGTAAGCACACTGGCTGGCATTTGAGTTCTCCTCTGCAGGCATGGTCATTGGATAAAGGAAACCATGGTGTCTACAAGACTGAAGACTGACTTCTCCAACCCAGATGTTCTGGAGGGGAGGACAGATGGGGGTGGCCATAAGATGATTTGGGAGGCACAAGTGGCATCAAGAATCACAGAAGCAGCCGAATGTAACACACACGCCTATAATCCTGGTATTTGGGATGCCACCCTGGGTCACATATCCAGACGGGCTAGGGATGTGGTTCAGTGGTAGAGGGCTTGTCTAGTATGCACAAAGCTTACCACAAAAAGAAAGAAAACCACACATGAACAAAGGTTCTCAGTCTTCTGATTGCTCAGGCGTTAGCCCATCAAAAGCCCTCACCCAAGAGTTGGGGATGCAGCTCAGTGTACATCTTTTGCCTGGCATCCACGAGACCCTACATTTGAACAAAACATGACTTCTCTGCTTTTTGGCTAAGGTCAAGTGTAAAAGCCCCTAACCTGACACTGCCCTTTCAGTACAAGAGGAAGTGGTTACATGGAACTGGAATCTAATCACACCAGGCTCACAGTCTCTGTGGCTTCAGCCTCTGCACACATCAGAGAGCATGGTTCTGTTGATGACAATGATTTATGTCTCCGTATGAAGTAAGTGTATTTTAAAAGGTATAAATTTAAAAGAAAATATGAAGTTAATAATGACCCAATGGGGTGATAGGGTATAAATGGTAAATGACAGATTTGAGAAAGAATGTATAAAATAAAAGTCAGAGATGGTTTTTTTCCTAGGACCTATGACCTCTTTAGCCACGTGTATTTGGCTATGTTTATAGTACCACACGAGTTCCCTCCCACTGAGCGGGCTTTAAGTCCAATTAGATAGCTGTTGGTTACCCCCAAGATAAAAGTGCCACTACTTACCAATGTAGGCTGCTGTGCTGGTCATTGTGGTTATTAGGCTTTAAAGATGAGGTTGGATCATTGATTGATTTTCTCCCTTACCAGCTTGCATAGTGTCCCCAAAACTGTGAGAGCTGCCTTCAGGGAGGAGGCTTCCAGGTCAGTTCCAGCTCCACTGCTGCAAGTCCTGTGTCCGAAGTATGTCCTGTCTTCAGCAAAGGCTCTTACCTTCAAGTTCTGGGAGGCAATCAAGGACTGCAGCAATAGCCTGTGTTATTTTGAGAGCCTCTTTGACTACCCTGACCAACGACTTGAAGGGAGGTTTCTCCTGCCTGGCACTGCGTTCCCTGTTAACTCAGCCTTCAGAGACACACATGCACTCATGTTCAGCTATTGTATGCATATTTTTGAGTAGCTTTTTGAGCTGATACATTTCCCTCTGGTTTTCCATACCCCTAAGCTGTCATAGCTCTAGACAAATGAAATTGCTACTGTATGCTAAATATGGATCCTTATATTTACAGACAAGCTTACCATTCACCACTTATCAAAGAAGCTTCTTTCTGAAGTAGATGAAGGCTACACAGAGTTCTACAGCTGGTGGAACACAGAGAAAATGGGTCTGAGAGATTCCTGGCCCGAAGTGACACATCTACAGTGGAACCTCTACACCTAAGGCCCATGGAACATAGCAGAACAGGGGGTAGAGAACACTAACGCATCCCTCAACTCTCACCAGGGAAGCTTCCTCATGCACCAGACTACCATGCACGCAGAAGGCCACAACTGGCCAAGGGGTAAAGAAGAAGAGACTGCAGAGTGCATGGCCCTGGGTAGGACTCCGATATTAAACCTCACCCACCCATTGCTCAGGTTCCATTGCAGAAGAGGGTGGAAAGATGGTAAGAGCCAGGGTTGGTGCATGAACATAAGGAAACAGAGGCTTTCAGGCCTCTGGGAACTTGCTCATATGAACTTGCAACAATGGTGACAGCCTGCACAAGACCCATGGGGACTCAGTCAGACAAAACCCAGCATAGAACTGTGGAAATGGAGGGCAAACCCCAACCTTAGCCAAAGATCCACTGGCAGTGATTACTGCTGGGTGAGGGAGAGTTGAGGGAGAGACTCTAGATAGGCAGACTAGACCCCAGTGGATGAACTTGGACCAAGGGATATCTGGGCACACTAGCTTGACTCAATAGGTCTTAACATATATGGCAGAATGCATGAAATCCAGTGTGTGTGGGGTTTATAGGGGGTGTGGATACAAAGATGATTAAGATGCTCTGTATGAAACGCACAAAAAGTCAATAAAATATACATTAAAAAACTGAAAAAAAAAAAGTCAACCTGGTCCTCTTCCTTCCCTGTACTGTATCTCAGAAAACTGGAAACCCGTTCTGCAGTGTGATTCAGAAGAAATTCTTCAAAGTCGAAAAGTAATTGCCTAGGAGGGGGCTCTGGGGAACATACAACATGTACATCAAAGAATAAATAAAAATATTATATTTAGTCTAAAATCTCCCTGGGGCTGGGGAGATGACTCACTGGGTAAGAACACTTGCTGAGCAAGACGGAGGACCCAAGTTCAGATCCTCGCATCCATGTAAAAGCTGGACACGACCACACACGTCCTGGGGGTGGAGACAGGAAGATCTCTGAGGTTCTCTGGCCAGCCAGTCTAGCTAAAAAACAGTGTGTTCTAGGTTCAGTGAGAGGCTCTATCTCAAGGACTAAGGCAGAGGGTTATAGAGCAGGATGCTTGATATCCTCCTCTGGCCTCTGTGTGCACATACATGGATCCATATACCTGTACACACACACACACACACACACACACACACACACACACACACACACATGTGACTTCTCTTGGGGAGGGGTGCCTGTGAAAACATTTACATTTTTCTTTAAGCTTGTCTGGATGACTTGCAATTTGGCAGTGTACAATCCTCAGGGCTCTAAGTCTCAGTGCTCTAACCCCCAGTGCTCTAACCCTCAGTGATGTAACCCTCAGTGATCTCTCAGTGCTCTAACCCTCAGTGATGTAACCCTCAGTGATCTAACTCTCAGTGCTCTAACCCCCAGTGTTCTAACCCCCAGTGATGTAACCCTCAGTGCTCTAACCCCCAGTATTCTAACCCTCAGTGATGTAACCCTCAGTGATATCTCAGTGCTCTAACCTCCAGTGTTCTAACCCTCAGTGATGTAACCCTCAGTGCTCTAACCCCCAGTGTTCTAACCCCCAGTGATGTAACCCTCAGTGCTCTAACCCCCAGTATTCTAACCCTCAGTGATGTAACCCTCAGTGATATCTCAGTGCTCTAACCTCCAGTGTTCTAACCCTCAGTGATGTAACCCTCAGTGCTCTAACCCCCAGTGTTCTAACCCTCAGTGATCTAACTCTCAGTGCTCTAACCCTCAGTGTTCTAACCCTCAGTGATGTAACCCTCAGTGCTCTAACCCCCAGTGCTCTAACCCCCAGTGCTCTAACAACCCCCATGGCTCTAAGCCCCGGTGTTCTAACCCTCAGTGATCTAAGCCCCAGTGCAATTTGGCAGTGTACAGACACCAAGCTTTGTCTGACCTCCTGGTTGTATTTTGTATATGGTTTATTACTCTGTGATATCTTCAGCATGCTGTTTCCTGTTTCACAGAGTCAGAACATCTGTCCTCTTTCTATTGCCTCTGGAATTTTAATCTTGGTTAGCAAGGCCTACTGTCATAACATCAATTTCTTGCATATGACTGCTATATTACTTGTAATTATTTAAGCCTTCTAGAACCTGTATCTGTCTATGTGAGTGATTAGTCCTGTTTTCATTTCTCCCATTTGCTGGAGGATGCATCCTTCCTCACCTAACAGAATGTGGACTCTCTTGGTACCCCTTCCTGAGTTGCAGTGGAGCCACTCAGCACAGAGAGCTTCATTAATCCAGACAACAGCTCCTGCATCAATACTGAACGATCTGGACTGGTAGCTGAAGGGTCAACCTCCCAAAATACTAAGTTTTCACATTTTATGCGGGGATTCTGAGGGTGTTTATTCTTCCATACAAATTCTAAGATCATATTTTTTATTTGTGTATGCATTGCTTCAATAATTTTCCAAATAAAATCTTTTATTACTAAAAAGAAGCGAGCGGGCTGGAGATACAGCTTAATGATAAAGCACTTACTTAACATGCATGAAGACCGAGGTTTGAGTCCCAGTACCACAAAAAATAAATAAAATAAAAGGGGAGAGAGACATACCAGATGCTGGAGAGGATGCAGTGTTCCAGGGACTCTCGTTCATAGCTGGCAGGGTGCAAGATGGATAGCCACTCTGAAATCAGCTTGATAGGCTCTTAGAAGACTCACCAGATCTTGCCTACAGTCCACAATGGCCCAGTCCATGGTATTTAGCAAAATATGTTGCAAACTGATGTCCACATAAAATCCTGCAAGTGCTGTGTAGAACAGCTTTGTAATCACCAAACCTTCGAAGCCTCCCCGGTGTCTTTCACCAAGTGTTTTAGTTTGGTTTCTCTGCTGCTGTGATAAATACCATAATCAAAAACAACTTAGGGAAGGGAAGGCTTACAGGTTACAGCCCATTATACATGGGAAGTCAAGACAGGAACTCAAAGCAGGAGCTGAAGCACAGACCTTGGAGGAATGCTGCTCACTGGTTTGCTCTCCCTGGCTTGCTTAGCTAGCTTTCCTATATAGTCCAGGCCCACTTGCCTAAGGATGGCATGGCCCACAGTGGGCTGGGACTTCCAGGATCAGTTATCAATTAAGAAAATGCCTCATAGACATGTCCACAGGCCAATCCAATGGAGGAAATTCCTCAATTGAGGGTCCCTCTTCCCAGGTGTGTCAAGTTGACAACTGACGTTAACTATGAGAGCAACTGAGCGGACAGGTAAGCCATGACACACCCAGACAACTGGATGCTGAGGGAAATGAGTTATCAGGACATGGAAGGACATGGAGGGGTGCTAACTGTACCCTATTAAGAGAAAAGAGCTAAGCCGGTGAGGAAGTGATGACAGCAGAGTGTGAGGCAGCTGGTCACATCGCACCCAGTCAGGAGGTGGAGAAAGATGGGTGCTGGCGCTCAGCTTGCTTTTTTCTTTTTATTCAGTCTGGGACCCCAGTCCATGGGATGGTGCCTCCCACATTCAGGGTGGGGTTTCCCACCTCAGTCAGGCCTCTCTTGAAGCACACTCCACACACAGAAGTGTTTCCATGGTGATTCTAAATCCCTCAAGTTGACAACCAAGATTAATCATCACAGGGGCTGGAGAGACACTCATCAGCTAAGAGCATTGGCTGCTTTTACAGAGGTCCTGGCACAAATCCCACATAGCAGCTAATGACCATTCTTAACTCCAGTTCCAGGGAGTCATCCAATGCCTTCTTCTGACCTCTGTGGGCACTGCATGACGTGGGTGCATTTACATACATGCAGGCAATGCATTCATAAAATAAAATAAAATAAATTTTAAAAGATTAACCATCACAGCCAAGTGGCTTGAGACCACAGGGTGGGAATTTGCAGTATCAGAGGAGCCCTGGTTGAGGCAGGTGCACCACTGGGACCAGACAATGGCTGGGAAGGTAGGAACCCTCCCCTGGTATGGTGTCTGTTCCTACTAGAGCAGTGAACCTCCTGGGTCTGCACCTGCCACCTAGGTGCCTGCTGGACTGTGAAAGCATCAGTCAAAGGCACAGTGCCCAGGAGCTTGGCCTGCTATGAACGATATATCTTGGGCTGCTGAGCCTGGAAAAACTTGGAAAGTACATAGACAGTCCAACCTGACATGTGTATTAATTACTATATAAAACACCATGACCAAAAGCAACTTATAGGCAAAAGTATTTATTTTGGCTTTCAGTTCTAGAATAATAAGAGTCCATCATGGCTGAGAGGCATCACAGCAAATGGTAGGTATGGTGGCAGGAGCAGAGAGCTGAGAAATCACATCTTCACCCACAGGAAGCAGAGAGAGTGAACTGCAAGTAGGACAAGGCCATGAACTCTCAAAGCCTGCCACAGTAATGTACTTCCTACAGCAAGCCTCCACTTCACAAAGGTTCTCGAACCTTCCAAACTGCTCCAGCACCCAGGGACCAAGTGTTCAAACACGTGAGCCTATAGGGGAGTTTCTCATTCACACCACCACGTTTCATTCCCTGGTCCCCGTAGCCATCTCATAATGTCAAATGCATTTGGCCCAACTTCAAAAGTCCCCATAGTTTCTCAGAGTCTCAACATTGTTTCAAAGTGCAAAGTCTCTTCTGAGAGTCAAGGCAATTTCTTTTTTTAAAAATAAATACTTTATTGAGAATTTCATACATGCATATAAGGTGTTTTGATCAAATCCATGACCACTCCCTCCCCTCCAACTCCTCCCACATCTCCCTGTCACTTTTTTCTGATAACTTCATGTACTCTCTCTTCTTCTTTGATTGATTTATTTATTATTTTTAATAAATAAATGCAATGCCATGGAGGTAAGAAGAGGGTTTCAGATTCCCCCAGAACTGGAGTTAAGGATGGTTCATAGCCACCATGTGGGTGCTGGGAATCGAACCCAGGTCCTCTGCAAGAGCAGTCAGTGCTCTTAACCGCTGAGCCATCTCTCCAGCCCCCAATTTATTTATTTTTATGGGGCTTTTGGCTACTCTAACATTCCCCTCCCTCTGAAGAGATAACCCTAAAATCTTTTAAGGATTAGATACAAGCTCCCAAATACTTTCGACATTTTTGGCCTTTGGAACAGAGTATGTTGCTAAGAGGCCCAAGGACATTTTGACTTTTAGTCAAGAAACCAGCTACTTTTCTTTTGGGTCTTTTTACCCTAACCACCTAGCCAATTCCTACCTCCTATTCTTATCACACCATCCTGTGAAAGGGTTACCTAAATTGTCAATAAGGAATAGGGATGCAGACTGCTCTGGCTTCTTCCATGCTGAACAGGGATGCAGGGTGAGGCTATTGGGGCACCCCTTCAGTGGGTCTATCTAAAAGACTCCCAAACTGCATAACTCTTATCTCTAAGGGAAAAAACGTCCTTGACTGGTGAATAGGGGATGCGAGGGAGAAGTAAAGGCAAGAGCAACTAGCGTTACAAGTTCTAGACAGATAACTAGAAAAAAGTTAAAAAAGGGCAATTTTCAAATTTTCATATGAGAGTCCATTGGACTTTCTAGACAAGGGCTTCCAAAAGCATCCCTCTATTGGGTTTCTCCTCGTGTTTCTTTTGTCTTCCAAGGCTGAACTCTAGAGTGATGGATTCAGGATTTGCTTTCAGGTATTTTGACAGCTGTTGGAGTGGTTAGAATCAGTGTCAGTTCCCTCTCAAAGGCTTCCAGATAGGGGGAGAAAACAAATTTATCCATCATTTTAGAACAATAGCTGGTTGTCTCCCTTAGCTACAGGTGGGCACTACAGTACTGGAGACCAAGATTTGAAGTCTTACATCTGAGCAGCACTTTCTGGTTAGGAACAAAATCATCAATGAGAAATAATTGTCTAAATAACTTTTTATTTAGACTTAAGCCTAATGTCTGGGATGTGTAAGATGTGTAATCCCTTGAATGCTTAAATATACTGATGACTTTACTCTGGTCACACTTTCCTTTTGGGTGTTTAAAACCATACAGTTGGCCCAAATAAGTCAATTTATTTTTCACACTTAAGGTCATTTGAGAATCTGTTCCTCAGGGGTCACATGGGCTTGGGAGGAACTCCTGGCTCCTTTCTTTTACCAGTTCCATCTATGTGAAGATAAGTCAAAGATCCTGCTCGACCATGTCTGGCTTCACTTGGAAGCATGGAGGAAATGTTTCCTCTGTGTTGACCCTCTTCTTTGTAGACTGGTCACTGGTTCATGTCCATCTTGTAGGGTCTCCATACCATCCCTGAACAAGAGGACAGGTGACTTACCACAGTCACATTTTGAGAGATGTTCCATAGTCCCCTGGAACTTAGTCGACCTTGGAGGGAAAGGGGCAACTGTCCTTTACATCCTCTGACTACATTTGTATAGGCCTAAAACTCTGTCTGTTAAACATCCAATAAGGTTAGTTCCACCAGTCTGGTACTTTTAATTACCATGTGCTATGTAGATAAGGCTTGGGTAAAAAAACAAATATTCTCAGATAAACCTTTACTAGATATATATTTTGTTCTTTAAACTGGTTGACTAAACTATGACCATAGAAATTTTAAGATTATGTGTATATTATTTTTGTCTCATCCTTTATATATCATAGCAAACCTAAACAAACCTCCATCACTTAGGCTTTCTCATTTTTTCTATTTTGGAAAATATCTCCATTCCCATATCTCAAGGCAATTTCTTAACTCAGATCCCTTGTAAAATATAAAAGCAGCAACACATTACATACTTCCAGCATATAATGACAAAGAATATACATTCACATTTCAAAAGAGAGGAATAGAGGCATTGTGGGTAAAATGCTAGCCCAAAGCAAGACTGAAATCCAGTAGAGCAAACACCAAGTTCTGTAGCCCTATGTACAGTGTCTGGGACTTTAGCTCCAAAAGGCTTAGATGGCTCAGCCCCTCCACCTTTGCTGCCTGCAATATACATCTCTCTCTTGAGCTGGTCCCACTCCCCATAAGCAGCTCTCTTTGGCGGATGTCTCCTGACTCTGGCATCTCTAACCTCTTGAGGTCTCCACTGAAACCAAGACGTCAATATTTTTAAGGTTTATTTGTTTTTACTTTATGTGTATGAGTGTTTTGCTTACATGCATGGAAGAGCACTAAGTATGTGCAATGCCCACAGAGGCCAGAAGAGGGCATCAGATTCCCTGGACCTGGAGTTACGGACAATTGTTAGCCACCACGTGAGTGCTGGGAATTGAACCCAGGTCTTTCCAAAGAGCAGTAAGTGCTCTTAACCACTGATCCATCTCTCCAGCCTCCCCACACCTAGACTTCAATTTCACAGTTTCATGCAATGGCCTTCCACAGCCTCCTTGCGGGGACTCCCTGTCACATGTTGCCTGGCTTCAGCAGCTCTCTGAACCACAGAGTAAGAATCCATGACCCCCTCACTCACGCATCTTTCACGCCTCCAGAAGCTGAAGCAATTACTTTCTAGGACCAAGGAACCCCTTAGGCTTTCTTCTTTTACAAGTTGGAAGCTTTGCTGGGTTGGGCCTTGGCCTGAGGGCACCTTTCCCACTGTTTAGTCAGAGCAGGTGGCATCTCCTAATCTCCTTAACAGTTAGCATCTCTCTTTAGCACATGACTTGGCTATAACATTGTGCTCACCAGTGCTCTTTTTCTTTCCAAACTCACATTTTATGTTTCTTTCTGTCCTACTTGCTCTTTTCATTGTGAATCTTCATAAGAGTTATTAGTAATAACCACACCACAGAATCGGTGTTATGTTGTCTTGACATTTCTTTTGCCAAAGAAATTGATTCATTACTTTTTAATTTAGTGGCAGTTAAATTCTTAGGACTCTGGCAGAAAGCTGTTCAATTCTTTGCCAGAATGGCCTCTAGTCCAGATGCTAATAGAGACCCTGTTCTCCTCTGAAACCTCTTGAGCAGTCCTCCACAGAACTCCTTTATTATTCTCAGGACTTCCGTCCTCTAGGCTTCTACAAGAATGACCTGCTAAGCTCTGCTTACAGTTCTCAACAGCATTTCTAGATCAAACTTCCAAAGTCTCCACATTCCTTCAAAAAACAATATGGTCAGGTTCTTCACAGCAGTAGCCCACGTCTCCTGGTACCAACTTCAGTATTAGTTACTTTTTGTTGTAATAAAATACCATGACCAAAAGTAACTTACAGATGAAGTGTTTCTTTTGGCTTATGGTTCCAGAAGGATGGATAAGAGTCCATAATAGTAGGGAGGCATGGCAGGAAGTGGCAGGCATGGTGGAAGGAGCAGGAGGCTGAAGTTTACATCTTCATTCAGGTGAAGGAAGCAGAGAGTCAACTGCAAGTGAGGTGATGCTGCAGACTCTCAGAGCCCACCCCAATGATGCCCTTCGTCGTAAAGGTTCCATAGCCTCTCCAAACAGGACCAAGAGCTGGGAAGACCAAGTGTTCAAATACATAACTCTATGGAGGATATTTCTCATTCAAACCACTGCATCAAGAGTCAGTCATTGAAGGGACAAGACTCCCCTAGTTCACAGCATTGAAACAATAAAGAATTATGTGTCAAAGACACTATCACTGCTCAAACAAGAGGGGGTTCTAGGCTGAGACCTGAGCAGATCATGGAGAATACCAGGTCTCTGAAATTGCTCGGAAAGGCCAGAAGTTGTACTTTACCAGGTTCTGAAGGCCCAGGAGCCTCCTGGAGTAGCCAGTGTGTCAGAGCATGACAGAAGTCATGGACGTAAGATACTCCAGACTGCTCAGGAGAGAAGAAACTTGGGTAGGGTGTGTATGTGTGTGCGTAAAAACAACAAAGACTAATTGATGCTGGATGAGAGAGAGTATACCTTACATATGATCTCCAGATGGGCTGAGTAGGCTCTAGTGGCCGAATTTACCCTGAAGAACATCTAGGTACAAATGCCTGACTGGATGGGACTTAACGTGTATGGCGGAATACATGAGGTCTGGTGGGGGATGGGGCCTAAATTTGATTAAGAACTGTTGTATAAAATTGCTCAGTAAAAAAGTATTTTAAAAAGTCAAAAAGTAAATCACATATTTCTAATATACAACGACACAGCATATACATCCTATTTCAAAAGAGGGGGATGGGGGATAGTGAGGAAAGACTAGACCAGAGCAAGTTTCAAATCCAGCAGGGAAACACCAAATCTTGTAACTAACTCCACGTCCTGGGTCCGGGACTTTAGTTGCACGGAGGCTCTGCCCTCTTGCTTTGCTGTTTGCACTGTGCAGTTCTGTCGTGGACTGGTTCCACTCCTTGTTTGCAGCTCTCCTTGGCAGATGTCTGACACAATGGCCTCTCATGACCTTCATCCTGTGGTGACTCCAGCGCTGCCGCACATTACCTGAGGAAGAATCCATGACCTCGCTCTTGTATCTTTCATGTCTCCAGGCTAGCAGCATCTGGACAACACTGCCGAGTTTAGCTGCCAGCTTGGGATGGACCCTTACCACCTTGGACCACATTAGCTCCAGCTTTTGTTTGCTTTTCCATCAATAGCTTTTAAGAGCAAGCAACCACTTAGACCTTTTCCTTTCAAAGGTTGGAGGCTTGGCTGGGTGGGGCTTTGCACTGAGGGCACCATTCACATTATTCCAGATAAGAACGGGAGGCCTCTTCTTAATGACACAAGTCTCCTCAGCAGTTACTTTCTGTCCTTCCAGCACAAGCCTTGGCTACAGCACTAAGCTTCCTAGTGTACTTTTTTCTCTCCAAATTATACATTTTATATTTCTTTCTGCCCTACTGCTTTTTTTTTCATTGTAGACCTTCAT
>NW_008330120.1:2694553-2736059 GCF_000622305.1 Nannospalax galili
TTTATTATTTTGCTCTTTTTGATAGTGTCTCGGGTGGCCCAGACTGGCCTTGAACTCAGTATGTCACTGAGGATGACCTTGAACTTCTGATCCTTTTGCCTCTATACCTTCCAAGTATGGGGATTACAGGAGTATGCTACCACTCCAGGTGGTACTGGAGACTGAACCCAAGGCTGCATGGATTCATCTACCAACTTAACTACATCCCTCATTCCAGCAGAAGAGGATGTTGAGACTTGGTGAGGTGGGGTCACTAGCTCAAGGTCCCTTGTGGTTTTTTTTGGCTTTGATAGCAGGGCTGTCCCCACATATCTAAACCCCTCTTGGTGTCTTTGGTTGCAATGCAAATGCACTAATAGAGACCTCTTTCTAGGTTGCTCCTCACCCTCTGTCCTGTGAGACTACATTTTGTGGCTTTTCTACACCGACTGTGGGATTAAAATAAGAGAGCTGCATTTGAAGGTGTATCTTAAGGGCTGGGGAGATGGCTCAGTTGGTAATGTGCTTGCTGTACAAGCATGAGGACCTGAGTTCAAATCTCCAGTACTCACTACGTAAAGCAGGGCCTGGTGGTGCATGTCTGTAATCCCAGTGCTGGAGAGATGGAGGGAAGAGGATCCCTGTCTCTTGGTCAGAGGATCACTGACCAGCCAGTCTAACCAATCAATGAGCTCTGGGTTCAGGGAGAGGCCCTGTCTCAAGAAATAAGGTGGAGAGAAATCAAGGACAATATCTGACATTGTATCTAGAGAGAGGACATCTAAATCCTAAGCTTTGAAAGCACCTTGCAGGATAGGCACAGGGGATTAATAGTGTTGATCCATGTACTATACCAAGTGACAGATTGTATTAGTCAAGGTTCTCCAAAGAAACAGAACCAGTAGAATGAATATATATGTATAGAGATTTATCAGCTTAGCTCACAGGATAGAGTCTGAGTAGTCCAACAATGGCTGCACCACACTGGAGAGGCTGAGAATCCGTAGTTGCTCAGTCCACAAGGCTGGACGTCTCAGTAGTCCCAATCTGGCACTGAAGGTCTGACAAATTCCAAAAGATCAGCTAGTCTTCAGTCTACAGCAGCAAGATGAACTCACCAGCGAGAGAGAAGGCAAGCAGCAAGAAGCCTGGCATTCTCCTCTGCATTCCAAAAGATCAGCTGGTCTTCAGTCTACAGCAGCAAGACGAACTCACCAGCGAGAGAGAAGGCAAGCAGCAAAGAGCAAAGCATTCTCCTCTGTCTTGGCCTTTTATACCGGCTGCCATCAGAAGGTAACACCCACATTTAGGGTGTGTCTTCCAGCTTCAGATGATCCAATCAAGAAGATCCCTTTCATTTCAGTTAATCCCAGATCCAGTCAAGTTGACACCCAGGATTAGCCATCACACAGATACTATACCAAATATTTACCTATGTTTCTCTCAACTCTTTCTGCAGTCCCAGAGGGTATTATTAACATGATGCCCACTCAGCAGATGGAAAATCTGAAGCTCTGAGTCACATGCTAAATGGCAGGATAGAGATCCAGGCTGCCCAAGTGGCTCTAGCAGATTCCATCAGGGAACTATAATTGGTCTGTGAAACCTGTAATCTGGGCAGATATTCCATTATGCATCAGAGGATGGGCCCGAGGCTTTTTTCTGGACCAGAAGCTAGGCAGTCCCCTGCACCACATTCCACAGGCTCCTCTTCCTGGGAGCACTGGGTCTGCGGACCACATCTCTCCTCATCTTCAGGACCTCAGCCCTCGCCCTGGATCCAACCTGGTCCATGTGACTGCAGATGTGTATTGGTACATGTGATGGTTAGTGAAATGTCAGCTTGACAAGATCCAGAATCACCTGGGAAATGGGCCTCTGACTATGCCTGTGTGTGTGGCGGCGGGTGTCTTGATTACATTAATTGATGAAGGAAGACCCATCTTAATTGTGATGGAACCGTTCCCTGGGCAGGTGATCCTGGATTGTGTATGATGGAGAAAGGGAGCTGAGCACCAGCATGCAGTCCCCACCACCTCTTCCAGACTGTGGACACAATGTCACCCATTGCTTTAAGTTCCAGTTGCCTTGACTCCCCACTGTGATGGAGTGTACCCTGAACTGTGAACCATAATAAACCCTTCCTTAAGTTGTTTTTGCTGGGCATTTTATCACAACAACAGGAAAAGAGACTGAGACAGTGTGAGAGGCAAATTCCCAGCCTCTGGCCATCTTGCCAAGTTTGGTACAACACACCTTTTATCGCTGTCCCATGCTGGCTCAGCCACAGGGCTGAAACTGGGAACTTACCCTTGCTCACCCCTGTGTGGGGATTTCAACTGTGGCTTCAGGGACAACTGTTCTCTGTTTGCTGATTTTTGTTCTGAAGTGAACTAGGATTGAAAATGAGTGTGTTCCTTGATTGTGATCCAGCCTCTGTACTGATAGTTTAGAAGAAAAGGGAACAAGAATTTAAACAAATCCAGGGTCTGGGGTTGTGAATAACATCCTATCCAAGGTTCACAGGTGTTTCCTGTGTGGTCTTCTGTCACACTGACAGCTGCTGTGATGGTTCATCTTAAAAGTCAACCTGATGGGATTAGACTCTCCATGGAAACAAAGGAGTTTCTACATTATATTAACTGACATGGGAAGACCAACTCTTGATTGTGGTCAACATCATCCCAAAGATGGAGGTCCAGATTGAAGAAGAGAATGTGAGCTGAGGATCAGCATCCATCTCTCTGATTCCTGGCTGTGGACACCATGGGACCAGCTGCCTCCTGCGTCTCTGCTGTGATGGAACGCACCCTCACGCTGCAGGTGGCCAACTCAGAAGCCTCCAGACTCGGGGGGCTTAGCAGCTCACAGGCATTGTGTGACAGCTCTGGACTGGAGCAGAGGCAGAGTGTGGTCAGGCTGCAGTCCTCTGCAGACTCAGGGAGAATCCCTTTCTTGTTTTTTTTTTGAATTCCAGAGGCAACCTGTGTTCACGAACTGTGAACTTCCCCTTTATTTCTAGTCATCAGCTTGGGGAGATTTAGAATCACCATGGAAACATACCTCTGGGTGTGTTTGTAAGGGATTATTCCAGGTTGGGTTAATTGAGGTGGGGAGATCCACCCTAATGTGGGCAGCACTAGTCCATGGACTGGGGTCCCAGAATGAATAAAAACAAATACCAGCATCCATCTCTCTCTGCCTCCTGACTGTGGACACCATGTGACTGGCTGTCTCACTCTCCTACAGCCCTGTCTCTCCACTATGATGGGCTGCACCCTCAGACTGTGAGCCACAATAAACCCTTCCTGCCTTGAGTTGCTTTTGCTGGGTATTTTCTTTCAACAACAGGTAAAGCAGCTAACACCGGAGGGAAGGATGTGATGGAGGGCTCACCTACCAGGAGGGAGGAAAGTAGGCTTTGAGCCAGGCAGACTGCCATGTGCCACTGACCATGCTGTGGGCTACTTCTAGAAAGAAGGAGGGAAGAAGATGGTGTCCCTCCACCCGGTGAAACAGACCTGGACCTGGTCCACCGTGAGTGTTCTCTGGAAGGTTCACTCCCAGACAAAGAGAATAGGCAACTTCTGGAGGGGAGGAGATGGCTCTGCTCAGTGGCTGCACTGGTCTCAGGTCAGGGATACCAGGGTTGTGATGACCCCAGGGGGCTTTCTTCTCACGACACCTCTGGGGTCTCCAAACCTGAGCATCATGTACCTCGCCCAGTCCAGGCCCAGAACAATGCTGGGAGGAGAGCCATGTCCCCCACAACGGGCCGAGGTGAGTGAGGCACTCGGAGCTGAGGCTGGAGGTTAGAATGTGGGTCTGCAGTCTCCACCGACCTGCTGCCAAGGAACTCATCCCTCAGGAGGGGCCCATTTTGTCCTCAGAAAGTTGAGATGAAATGCAGGCTCAGAAGGGGCACATGTGGGCACTGGGATCTGCCTGGGCAGGGCGGGGCAGGGCTGCAGTGTTAGGGCTGTAGGCAGACCTCGCCTTCTGCTCCCTCCCTCCTTCCATCCTGTTCCTTTCCTCTGCTTGCTTCCTTCTTCCCCTCCCTCCCCGCCCCTCCCCTCTCTCCTCCCCGCTCTCCCTCCCTCCCTCTGACCCTCCCTCCCTCGCTCCCTCCCTCCTCTCCTCCCTCCCTCCCTCTCTCCCTTCCTCCCTCTCTCCTTCCCTCCTTCCCTCCTTCTCTCCTTCCTCCCTCTCCCTCCCTCCTCACCTCCTTCCCTCCCTCCCTCCCTCCTTCCTTTTTTTCCTTTCTGTAGGCTTTCACTATACAGTCCAGCCTACTTTCAAGCTTCCCTCCCTCCCTCCCTCATTTCTCCCTCACAGGTCTCCAGTACCTTTTGGCCCCCTGCTCTGTGTTGGATACCAGGGAATGGAGCTGAGTTCCCTCTGAGTGGGACTCCAGGGACAAGAAGATACGGCTGTGCTTCTTGAAGTCACAGGCTGGTGGGAAAGCAAACTTGTCACCCACACAAGGCCACACAGGGTGACAGCTGCTCTGAGGGAGGGCTGTGTGAGGTCCCATCGGAACTCGGATCAACACCTGCCTCCTGCTATTTCCTGACTGGCTGGCAAGTTCTGTTCCAAGTGACACTATGTACTACCATCTCTCTTGAACATTTGATTTGTTCCAATAAAATCCTTTCATCTGAATGCCGCTTGATGAAAATCCATCAAGTAAGCAATTCAGAGCTTCAGACGGACCGCAGCCAACACTTGGCGTGGGACTGGGGCATCCTCTGCCACCCGCTGGGGTGAGAGCCTGTTCTGTCTTCTTCCCGGTGGGTCTTAACCCTAGCCAACTGGGCACTGTGCTTCCCAAGATCAGGCTCAGAAGCACCTTCCATGTGGTCTGGGGGAGCACTGCTTCAGGTGGTCTATGAATCCAGGTGGTTGTGGGACAATGTAGGGGCTGCTTCCTTGTGCTTCCGGAGAACAGGTGGGGGATGGGGAGAGAGCTGCCGGAGGTCGCATGGCCAAGGGAGGCACTGGCAGCATGGAATATCAGTATAAATGTTTCTTAAAGGACCAAAGCTAGAACCACTAAATGACTCAGTTACAGCACTTAGCTGTATACTCCAAGCACTCTAAGCACTTAGCTGTGTGCCCCAAGCACTCTAAGTTAATGTACCTCAGAGACGCCCACACACCGGCCATTTTATGATCCGGTTCCCAACTGCCAAGGTAGGGCATGAGCCTACATGCCTGTCAGCAAAGGCCGCGTGGCATATAAGGCTGCCCATGGGTGGGTCTGGGAGCAAGGGACTGTTGTCTCTGGGGAAGTGCGTGCTGATGGGTGGGCACCAGGGTAGCATTGCCGAGAAACTTCGATTTTGTTCCTTTGAAAAAAGTGTGCGTGTGTGGCCAGGCGTGGTGGTGCACGCCTTTGATCCCAGCACTCGGGAGGCAGAGGCAGGTGGATGGATCTCTGTGAGTTCAAGGCCAGCCTGGTCTATATAGTGAGTTCCAGGACAGTCGGGGCTACAGGGAGACCCTGTCTCAAAAAGACAAAAAACAAAACAAAACATAATAATAACAATAATAATAAAATATTAACACAGACCAAAACTTACAAAGTAATACAGACATAGTGGCACACGCCTTTAATCCCAGCACTCAGGAGGCAGAGGCAGGTGAATCTCTATGAGGTGCATGCGGTGGCCACAGGACAAGTCTGGGTGTCACCCTCAGGAATACCCTTCACTTCTTTTGAGACAGGATCTCAGCCTGAACCTGGAGCTCACAAGAAGGCTGGGCTGACCAGCAAGGCCCAGGGCCGCTTGACTCTGCCTCCCCAGTACTGGGGGTAGCAAGTCTGTGCCACCATGCCTGGCTTTTTAGGTGAGGTGGAGGGACTGAACTCAGGTCCGTTACTGACTGAGACGTCTCCCGCAACCCAGCTCTGTTCTTTTAGCATCCCAACGGAAGGTGACCTGTGTATTTCTATAGGGAGAGTTCTGCTGGGCGGCTCCCCCTACAGTCCACACCTGTTTAATCTGTCTGCCTAAGCACTCTGGGTTTTTCTTAGGTCCCTGTGTTTGGGATGGCAGCAGGCTGTCTGGGGCGCCGGGGGGGGGGCACACGGGGATTTTCACTGCTGATCTACCCCAATGGTTGGTGATGAGTGTGGGCCCAGTCAGAAGTGTAGGCCACTGAGATGTCAGCACCTGGGCTTTCTGTTTTTAAACCAGTGCCGATTAACGCTAGAAAGATCATAGTCAGCCAGCATGCTATGTCACTTTTCTCTCAAACTCTCAATATTAAATTCCACTGTGTCTTGTATTCCTGATTATTGATTCTTCATTATTTTTAATGTTTTAAATAATTTTGTGATTTAAAAATTATATATATATATGGAGGGGGGCGGTTGCACGTGAATGCAGTTCCCACAGAGGCCAGAAGAGAGTGTCAGATTCCCCGGAACTGAAATTACAGGCACCTGAGCTGCCTGAAGCAGGTTCTAGGAATGGAACTTGGGTCATCCGTAAAGGCAGTATGCAGCCTTAACCACTGAGCCTTTGCTCCAGCCCCCAGCCTTTTTAAAAACTAGTGTATGAAATACTGGGTTTCACGGTTCTCAAATGTGCAGCGTTCAGTCCGCTCATACCACCCTTCGCACCGCATCCTGCTTCCCACTCTGCTTCCTCTGCTCCCCGTCTCCCTGCAAATAGCCCATCTACTTTTTCTGTATTTTAAATCACATGCCATCTTCATCTTCTGAGTCTGGTTTATGTCATGCAACGGAAGATCAGTTTCAATCATTTTCCTTGATAATTTCATTTCTTATTACAGCTGAACTATAAGCCTTGTGTGTGTGTCACATGTCCTTTATCCATTCCTTGGCCATTGGATGTGTACGCTTATTCCTGTACCTTGGCTATCATGAACAGCACCACAATAAAGATGGATGTATGGGCATCTCTGTGGCATGCTGGCTTAGGATGCTTTGGCTTTAAAACCAAATGGTATGGCTGGATCATATGATAGTTCTATTTTGTTTTGGTTTTGAGATAGGGTCTCTCTGTAGCCCCAGTTGGCCTGGAAGTTGCTATGTAGACCAGGGTGGGCTTGCTCTCATAGAGATCCACCTGCCTTCACCTCAGGAGGGCCGAGATTAAAGGTATATACCACCCTATCCAGCCCTTTTTTTTTTTTTTTTTTTTAATGAGCCTTGTGTCAGTTACTTTTCTGTTGCTTGACGCGCTATGACCGAGACAGCTACGCTGGTTTTTAATGGCAACTTGACACAAATTAGAATCCCCGGGGTGGGGGGGCTCAACTGAAGAATTGTCCTGATTGCTTAATTGATATGGGAAGACCCCCCCCTCCAGCAAATGTGGGTGACACCTTCTGGTAACAGCCCAGATTTAAAAAGAGGCTTTGCAGAGGGAGGATTATTCACCCTGTGCTTACGTGGCCTTCCTCTGGCCCCCCAGTTGACTTATCCTGTTGCTGCTGCTGGTTTCTTAGCTGACATCAGAGCCAATGTTCCCAGGCCTCCATCTCTGACTGAGGACCCACAGCTCTTGAGGAACCTTCCCAGGTTTCAGTACCAGGTTGGGACTACTGAGGTCCCAGCCCAGAGGACTGAGCAACTATCAAGGTCTCAGCTTCTCCAGTGTGAGACAGTGTGGGACCCCTCTGGCTGCTGAGGTACCCACCCAGCCTCAAGGACCCAGTAGCTACCAGCTTCTCACCCTCTTGGGTGAGATTCAGCAGCTGCTAGTTACTATTTCTAAGTGAGCTAATAAATTCTTTATATATATGTATATATAACATATATGTGTGTGTGCGTGTGTGTATGTGTACACCACACACACACAGAGGCATGGCAGGAGGTGGCCAGAGAAGAAAGCTGAGAGCATGCATCTTTAAGCACACAAAGAAGTAGACAGAGAGAAACCGGAAGTGAGATCATACCATGAACTCTCAAAGCCCACTATCGGTGATACACTTCCTCTGGCAAGACCATACCTCCTAAACCCCCCAAATTAGCCCCACCAACTGGGGACCAAGTGCTCAAATATCTGAGCCTGTGGGGGACATTTCTCATTCAAACCACCACAACCTTAATACTGACTCATTATTTATTATTATTTTATGTGTATGAGTGTATTGCCTGCATGTGTGTAAGTGTACCCATGTCGTGCAATGCCCTCAGAGTCAGAAGGCGACACTGGATGCTCTGGAACTAGAGTTACAAATAGTTGTTAGCAGCCGCCACATGGGTGCTGAGATTCAAACCCAGGTCCCCTGCAAGAGCACTCGGTGCTTTTACCTGCTGAGCCATCTCTCCAGCCCTTAATACTGATTTTTTTATAGAGGCCACACTAATTTGCATTCCCCCAGAGTTCCTGTCCTGGTTTCATTTTTGTTACTGATAAAATACCCTGACAAAAAGCAACTTGGAGGATAAAGGGTTTATTCCATTTATAATTCCATTTATAACTCACAGTCCATCATTGAGAAATCAAGGCAGGAACCCAAGCAGCTAGACACGTGGCATCCATGGTCAAGATCAGAGGGAAACAAGTGAGTGGACCCCTGCTTGCCTGCTGGCTGCTCCTCGGCCAGCTCACTCTTCTTTTACACAGTTCAGGACCCCCTGCCTAGGGAGTGGTGCTGCCCACAGTGGGCTGGGTCTTCCTACATCAATTAACAGTCAAGACAGTCCCCCACAGACATGGTTAGAGGCCAGCCTGATCTAGACAGTTCCTCAACTGAGACTGTTTTCCAGGCATTCTAGGTTGTATCAAGATGCCAGTTTAAAGGCACAGGTTCTCTGCCCCCCATCCCCTGGCATCTTCACTAGTGGTTGCTTTCTTGAAGCTTGTCATTCTGACTGGAGTGAGATGGAGGCTCAAGGTAGCTTGGTTTGCATTTCCCTGGTGGCTAATGGTATTGACTATTCTTCACGTATTTATTGACAATTTATACTTCTTTTTTGAGAACTGTCTTTTAATTCATTGGCTCACTTATTGATTGGCTGATTTGGGGGGCTGTGTCTAAGTTTTGAGTTATTTGTGTGTTCTGGATGCTAATTGCCTGCTATATGTGCAGTTGGGAAAAATTTTCTGCCATCGTATGTCTTTTCATTCTGGTGATTTTCTTTACTGTACAGAATCGTTTTAAAATATTTTATTTATTATTTTTATTTTATGTGTATGAGTACATGTATAAAAGTGCACCTGTGTCATGCAATGCCCGTAGAGGTCAGAAAAGGACGCTGGATTCCCCTAGAACTGGAGTTACAGATGGTTGTTAGCCGCCATGTGGATGCTCTACAAAGAGCAGCCAGTGCTCTTAACCTCTGGGCCAACTCTCCAGCCCCCAGAATATTTTCATTCGATGTAATCTCATTAGCTAATTTTTGCTTTTATTTCCTGGACTACTGGAGTCTTTCTTTAGAAAGTCCTAACCTATGTCTACATATTCATGCGCTGGCCTCCAGCAGTTTCAGTTTCGAGTCTTAAGGTTTTTGATCCATTTGACTTGATTTTTGTGCAGGGTGAGAGCCACGAGGAGTCTGTTTCATTCTGTGTGAAGACGTGCGGGTTTCCCAGTTTCATTTATTGAACGGGCTGTCTGTTTTTCCAGTGTACGTTTTGTTAGCTCTGGTGAAGGCTAGGCAGCTGTATCTGTTTGGGTTTATTGCTGGGTCTTCTGTTTGATTTCTTCGGTCTGTTCTGTCAGTCTACAAGTTCTGTTGCGATGGCTCTGTAGCGTCATTGAAGCTGGGAACTGTGGCGCTATGGCACGGCTCTTTCTACTTGCGTTTCTTTGGCTGTTGGGGTGCTTCGTGCTTCTACATGCATTTACGTTTTTTCTATTTCTGTGAAGAATGATGTTGGCATTTTTATGAGACTTGCGTTGAATCTGTAGATTACTTTCAGCATTGTAGCCATTCTCACGATATTGATGTTGTTGATCCATGTGTCGGATCGAAGCGTCTCCTTGTGGAATCTTTGGGGTCTTTGAAGTCTAGGATCATGATGTCTGCAACCTGGGGGATTTGCCTTGTTCTTTTGCTATTCGCATCTCCTCTGTTTCTTGCCTCCTGGCTCTGGCAAAACCTTTAAGCACTATATTGAATAGGAGTGGAGAGAGTGGATGTCCTTTTTTCGTTCCTGATTTTAGAGAAAATGCTTTCAGTTTTCCTCATTTAATATAATGTTAGGTACATGATTGTCAGATATAGCCTCTGTTATACTGAAGTATTTTCCTTCTCTTCCTAGTTCTTCATACATTTTATCATGAAGGGATGTCAAACCTTGCTAAAGGCCTTTTCTGGATTGATTGAGATGATCATGAGATTTCCGTCCTTGAGTCTCTTTCATAAAGGGTCTGTTATATCGATTTATTTGTGTTGACGCATCCTTTCATCCTTATAATGAAACTAACTTGATCCTGATATGTGATTATTTATTCGTTTTTCTTTTTAATTGAATTTTTATGAATTTCATACTATATATTTTTATGATATTTAGGCATCCTTCCCTATCTCCACCCCTCTTATAGCCCCCTTGTTGGAGTTCATGTATCCTGCCATATATATTAAGGCCTATTGAATCAAGTTTGTATCCCAGATGTCCACTAGAGCCTGGTTAACCTATCTAGCATCACATCCTTAAAGAAAACCAACTCTCCCTCTATTAGTAGGGATCAGTTGCCAATCGTTCCTCAGCTAGGGGTTTCTTACTCACTTCCCCACTTCTGTGCTGGGATTTTGTCTGGCTTGAGCTTGCATGGGTCTTGTGCATGCTGTCACCACTACCGCTGCTGTAAATTCACAGGAGTAACTTCCCAGCTGTCTGAAAACTCTGTTTCCTTGTCGTCATCCACCATCTCTGGCTCTTACAACCTTTCTGGCCCTTCTTCTGCAGTAGTTCCTGAGTCCTGGGAGGCAGAGGTTTGACATCGGTGTCCTATTCAGGGATACGCACCCTGTAGTCTCTCCCCTTTAGTCATTTGTGGCTTTCTGCATTAACCACCATTTATGACTTGAAGAAGCTTCACTGATGAGAGTTGAGAGATTTTTTAATGTGCGGTGAATTTGGCTTGCAAGAATCTTAGCACCTGTGTCCATCAGGGAAATTGTTTTTAGATTTTTATGTTTGCTGTGCTCTTACTTAGTTTTAGTACCAGAGTAATACAGACTTCTAGAATGAGTTTGGTTGCATTTCTTTTGCATCTTAGGGGATAGTATCGGAAACATTTAGTGCTAATTCTTCTTTAATGGTCTGGTAAGAATTTAGCAGTGAATCCATCTGGCCATCTACTTATTTGGGATTTGGTTTGGGCTTGTTTTTCAAAGACATTGAGGTATACAATTAAGTTATTTATTGCATTTATTTACACTCTCTCTGACTTTTTAACATAAAGCTCATAGCTATGATATTCCTGCTTAGAACCTGTTGTGCCCTAAATGTTCTTATTTTCAGTTCATTTGATCAATTTAGCCCTGATATTTCTATGTTGATTTTATTCCGGGTGGTATATTTATGGATGAGAGTGGGACCTTAAAGTTGTATCTGGACATATCTGTCCCTTCATGTAATTCATGTTTTTATCTGTATAGGTTTTTGTTTTTGATGAAATGGGGCACACCAGAATTCAGTGCATACATATTTACAGTCATTATTTCTTCTTGACGAACTGTGGTCTTTGTTAATAGGAGGTACCTCTGCTGGCCGTGGCTTGAAGTCTCCATTGTCAGACAAGATGCAGCAGCCTCTGTGTGGTCTGAGCTCCTACTTGGTGGTGGATCTTCCCACTCCTTCACGTTCAGGCTATGTGTTTCTTTCTAGTTTGCTGTGTGAATTTTGTGATTTCATTTTTCTTTAGAGCTGATGAATAGTCCGTTTTATATGTGCACCAGATTTTCATTATCCACGTATCTGTTGATGGACAAGTTGGTTCCATTTCCTCGCTATAGTGAACAGAGCATCAAAAACATGGGGGTTCAAATATCTCTATAGGGTGTGGAGTTCTCTGGGTAGATGTCCAGTAGTGAGATAATTGGGTCATATGGTAGTTCTGTTTTAATTTTTTGAGGAACCTCCAGACTGATTTGTATAATGGCTGTATTAATTTTCACTCCATCAGCAGTGCAGTCTTCTATGATTCCATATGTATTTTAATATTTTTTTCTATTTCTGTGAAGAATGTTGTGGGGATTTTGGCTGGGATTGCATGGAATTACTTTTGGTAGGATGGTCATTTTCACAATATTAATTCTACCAATTTATGAGGACAGGAGGTCCTTTCATCTTTTAAGGTTTTCTTTAACCTCTTTCTTCAAAGATTAAAGTTTTCACTGTAGAGGTCTTTAACATATTTGGCTAGCTTTATTCCCATATATATATATATATGAATATATATATAATATATATATATTAAGCTATTGTGAATGGAAGTATTTCCATGAACTCTTTCGCCGATTGCTTGTTATTCGTACATAGAAAGGCTACTGATTTTTGTAAATTGATTTTGTATCCTCCTACTTTGCTGAAAATATTGATCAGTTTTAGGAGTTTTCCATTGGAATTTTTGGGATCTCTTAAGCATAATATCATATCATCTGCAAATAGGAAAAAATTGACATCTTTTCCAATTTTAATCTTTTCCCTTTTAATTTTCTTCTCTTGTCTTACTGCTCTAGCTATAAGTTTCAGTCACTAATTGAAAAGGAGTGGGAATAGTGGACATCCTTGTCTTATTCCTGATTTTAACGGGAATACAAGTTTTTCTTCATGTAGAATGATGTCAGCTCTGGGTTTCTTGTAAGTAGCCTTAATTATGGTGAGGTATGTTCCCTTCAGTTCAATTCACTCTGGGACTTTTATCATGAACGCAGGTTAGATTTTGTCAAAGGTCTCTTCTGTGTCTATTGAGATGACCATGTGACTTTTGACTTACCTGTATTGAACCATCCCTTCATCTCTTGAATAAAGCCAATTAGATCATGATGGATGACCTTTTTGATGTGGGTTTTTATGTGATTTGTGAGTGTTTTGTTGTAAATTTCTGCATCTATGTTTATTAGGGATATCGGATTTTAGATTTCTTCTTTGATGTGTCTTTATCCGGTTTTGTTATTAGAGTGCTACTGGCTTCATAGGAGTTTGGGGGTTCTCCCTCTGTTTCTGTCTTTTTGAGTAATTTAAGCAATATTGGTTGAAGTTCTTTGAAGACTGGGTAAAATTCTGCCGTGAATCTGTCTGGACCTGGGCTTTTGTTGTTGCTGTTGTTGTTGGGAGCCTTTGTATTCTTGTTTTGATTTCCTTATTTGTTATGAATCTGTTCAAGTGATTGATTTCTTCTTGATTTGACTTTGGTGGTCCCACTGACTTTAGACATTTACCCATTTTGTTTAGATTTTCTAATTTAATAGAGCACAGGTTTTCAAAGTGTTCCATTTTACTGTTCTGGGTCTCTTTGGTGTCTGTTGTGATGTTTCCCCTTTTGTCTCTGGTTTTGTTGATTTGGATTTGCTCTTTTTTTCTTTTGGTTAGCTGGGCTAAGGGTTTGTTTGTCTTGAAGATAATTTCCAAGAACCCGCTCTTAGAGACATTGATTATTTATGTTGTTTTCTTTGTTTCTAGTCCACTGCTTTCTGCTCTGGTTTTTATGATTTCTTCTCCTCTACTGAGTTTGGGCTTGATTTGTTCTTGCTTTTCCAGATTCTTGAATTATACCATTAACTCATTTATTGGTCCTCTTTCTGATTTTTAATGTAGGTGCTTAGGGCTATAAACTCACCTCTTAGGGCTGCCTTCAATGTATCCCGGAGGTTTTATTGTGTTATATTGTCATCTTCACTTAGTTCCAGGAATACTTCTATTTCCTTTTTGACTTATGCGTCATTCAGGGCTGTGTCGTTTAATCTCTGTGAGTTTACGTAGTTACTTGAGTATCGTTTGCTGTTGATTTTAAGCTTTATTGCATTGTGGTCCAATAGAATACATGGAATTATTTCAAAATTTTTGTATACATTGAGGTTTTGTTTGTGTGTGCCCCACTATGTAGCCTATTTTAGAGAAACTTCCACAGTCTGATGAGTAGAATGTGTGTTCTTTGGTACTGGGGTGGAAAACTCTGTACATAACTGTTAAGTCCACTTGATGTATGATATCATTTAATTCAGACGTTTCTGTTTGTTCTTTGTCCAGATGACCTGCCTATTGGAAATAGTGTGGTACTGAAGTCCCCTCCTATTATTGAGTTGGTGTTAATCTGTGTCTTGAAGACCTATTTTTATGAAATTGTGTACATCAGAGTTTGGTGCATATATGTTAATGATTGTAATGTCTTCTTGGTCGATTGTTCCCTTGATCAGAATGAAGTCATCTTCTTTATCTCTTCTGCTTGATTTTAATTTGAAGTCTATTTTTGTCAGATATTAGGATCATAACACCTGTGTGCCTCTTAGTGCCTTTTGTTTAGAATATTTTTTCCATCCTTTCACACTAAGGTGGTGCATATTCTTGAAGTTAAGATGTTTCTTATAGATAACAAAAATATGGATTTTTTTTTTCTTAATCTATTCAACTAGCCTGTGTCTTTGACTGGGAGTTGAGGCCATTGGTATTTAAAGTTATTATTGAAAGCTGTGTATTGGTTATTGCCATTTTATTTTCTTTTTGTGTTCTTAGTCCCATTTTATGTTTCCAAATTATATCTCCAATTGTTTTCTTCCTGTAGCCTCTTGGATATGGTCATTCCTTTCTTCAGTTCTTTGTATTGCTTCGAGTGTTCTCTGTAGGGCTGGTTTGGTGGACATGAATTCCTTCAGCCTCTTTGTATCATGGGAAACTTTTCTTTCTCCTTCGACTATGATAGGCAGTTTTGCTGGATCAAGTATGCTGGGTTGGCATCTGTGGTCATTTACAACTTGGAATACTTTGCTCCAGGCTTTTCTGGCTTTTATAGTTTGCAGTGAAAAGTCAGCTGTAATTCTGATGGGTTTTCCTTTATATGTGACTTGTTTTTCTCTTGCAGCTTTTAGTGTTCTCTCTTTGTTCTATAGATTTAGTGGTTTTGCTGTGATACACTGTGGAGAGTTTCTGTTCTGGTCATGTCAAATTGGTGTTCTATGTGCTTCTTGTATCTGTATGGGGATGTCTTTTCTTAATATATGGATGTTTTCTTCTATAATCCTGTTGAAGTGCCATTGACCTGAGTTCCTCTTCCTTCCTCTATGCCTATGATGTGTAGATTTGGTCTTTTCATGGAGTCCCACAGCTCCTGCATATTCCACTCCTATGTTTTAATGTTTTTTCATATTCTTTACTTTAATGGTCCAATTCTTCATCTTTATCTTGAAGTCTTGATATTCTGTTTTCCATTTGGTTCACTCTGCTGGCAAGGACTTCTCCTGTTGTTTCAAATCCGGAATTGTCTTTGTAATTTCCTGCAGCTACACATTTGTCGTTTCTTGAGCGTCAGTCGGGAGTTTATTCCCTCTTGAATTCTTTGAGTTGTTTGTCTGCTCTTTAAAGTCATTGACTTCTTTGATCATGTTGATTGTTCATTTAAATTCTGTGTCCTGAGGTTCTAGGTGGTTCTCCTTGTAGAACATTTCTATAGGGCTGGTAGGTTTTGGTGGGGACATATTATCTTGGTTTTTCCTATTATTGTGTGTGTGTGTGTTTATCCTCAGAGATTGGTGGAACTTGGTGTTGAGTGACTAATGAGATTGCTGAGGCACCTACCTGGGGCCTTGAAGCAACCTGCCGGACCATAGCGGTACATAATGCCAGTCCTGTAGGAATGCAGAACCCCAGAAGCCCTTAGGAGAGCCCCACTCTGCCCTTAGGAGACTACTGGCGACAACCTCCTGTCCCTCAGGGGACTCTTGGTACACTGGAACCAAAGCCCAGGCTTTACACTGACCTCTGAGCCCACCAGGGCTGAAGGCCTGGCCCTACACCACTCCCAGATCCCTACAGTTGAGGGTCTAGTCCCCAGGTACTCCCAGATCCATGGGAGCAGAAAGCCTGCTCTGGCAGTGCTGTATGGTCCTACAGGCATGTGAGACCTCATTGCAGGGTATGCTCTAGATCCACCAAAGCCAGAGAACTGGTGTGCCAAGCTCTCTCTGTTGCCAATAGAGATGGAGGCTTGCTTTCATCAAGCTCCTTACTGCCCCTGGAGATGGAGGTCTGGTTGTTCTGAGCTCACTGAGGCCGCCAGAGACCAATATTCAGATCACATGAACTGCCAATTATGCACGGACTAAGAATGTCCCTTGAACGTCCTGTTTGCCTTTGTCTTCTGTCTTTTCCATGGCCACTGAAGTGATCTTTCTTCTGAACCCTCGCTGCACCAGAACCGATGCTGCTCATCTCCGTTTCCATGTATGACATGAGCGACTTCTTCAGAATCTCCACATCATCATTATCTCCATCTGTCCCTCAAGTTCTAGCATCTCAGTGTGGATGGCTCTATCCCATGAAGGCCCATGACTAACATTCCTGGCCACAGACCACGTTAGGGCACTGGCACTGGAGGCTCCCTCTACCTCTTCATTTTTGAAGATGGAAATACTGTGGTCAGGTTTGGCTGTGATTCAACTTCTTCTCCAAGTAACTGAGCTACAAAGGGCCATGCTGTCTTTTGTTGCTTTGGGTCAGCATCACTCTGATAATTACCTTTTCACTTTAGCCGCATGGTGATTGCTATGGCATCACACATAGAAATGCTCGGGCTCACACAGCTGCACCAAAGTTTATGGTGAACTGCCAATTATGCACGGACTAAGAATGTCCCTTGAACGTCCTGTTTGCCTTTGTCTTCTGTCTTTTCCATGGCCACTGAAGTGATCTTTCTTCTGAACCCTGGCTGCACCAGAACCGATGCTGCTCATCTCCGTTTCCATGTGTGACATGAGCAACTTCTTCAGAATCTCCACATCATCATTATCTCCATCTGTCCCTCAAGTTCTAGCATCTCAGTGTGGATGGCTCTATCCCATGAAGGCCCATGACTAACATTCCTGGCCACAGACCACGTTAGGGCACTGGCACTGGAGGCTCCCTCTACCTCTTCATTTTTGAAGATGGAAATACTGTGGTCAGGTTTGGCTGTGATTCAACTTCTTCTCCAAGTAACTGAGCTACAAAGGGCCATGCTGTCTTTTGTTGCTTTGGGTCAGCATCACTCTGATAATTACCTTTTCACTTTAGCCGCATGGTGATTGCTGTGGCATCACACATAGAAATGCTCGGGCTCACACAGCTGCACCAAAGTTTATGGCTTTGGCAAGTGTCCAGGGGAAGTGGGGGCCAGGGAGTGAAGATAAACTTTCCCTGGTAAGGACTGTGGGTGGTCAGGGTATTATCCTGGAGCAACTGATTGGATGCCTGTCTGGACAGAAAGGTTTAATGAGGGACAGAAGACAGGGTGGCCAGGATAGTAAGCACCTGTCCACTCGTTCCTTAATCCCCACTCTCATGGGATTGTTGGAGGGTCTCTGTGTTAGTAACTTTTCTATTGCTGTGATAAAACACCATGATCAAAAGTGAGTTGTGGAAGAAAGGGTTTATTTGGTTTATGATTCCAGAGGGATAAGAGTCCATCATGGCAGGGAGGCATGGCAGCAGGGGCCTGGAGTAGGAAGCTAAGCAATCACATCTTTAACTACGGACACAAAACTGAGAAAGTGAACTGGAAGTGGGTGAGGCTATAGACTCTCGAAGCCTACCCTCAGTGACATGCAAGGATCCACCTCCTAAGAAGGTGGTTTCAAGAGGCACCATCAACTGTGTGAATCTGTGAAGGTAAAGCCTGAGCTGTGATGGAAACCCAAGATGCTGGACATGCTGGAGCCGTGTGAGATCTGCCAAGAAGGACTGAGGACAGGGACAGGGACTGGAACCAGTCTGGGGTCGAGAGAGAGAGAGAGAGAGAGAGAGAGAGAGAGAGAGAGAGAGAGAGAGAGACTAATAAGTTGGAGGGGCAGAGTCACCTGAGCCCTTTGCCTTGGGCCTCAGCCTTGATTTGGTCCGATATTTCCTCATTAGTCCCTATTCCGCCTTTTGGAATGGGAACATGTATCCCACGCTATTATATGTTGGAAGTGTGTGCTTTTTTCTTTTTCTTTTACAGGGAGTCACAGTTAAAGAAATTGCCTTGTGTCTCAGAAGAGATTTTGGACATTTAAAAATATTAATTTATTATTTTTATTTTATGTGTATGAGTGTATTGCTTGCATGCACATAAGTGCACCCATGTCGTGCAATGCCAGAAGACAAAAGACAGAAGAGGGCATTGGATTCCCTGGAACTGGAGTTATGGGATAGTTGTCAGCTGCTATGTGGGTGCTGGGAATCGAACCCGGGTCCTCTGCAAAAGCAACCAGTGCTCTTAACCGCCAAGCCATCTCTCTCCAGCCCGGTTCTGGACTCTAAGAGGTGGTGTCTTGCTGGAGGAAGCATGCTGCTGATGCCTCCATGCCTTCCTGGCATACTCCATGTCCTCTGTGCCATCATGGATTCTGTCCATCTGGAGCTATAAGCCAAGAGATGTCTTTTCTTCCTTAAGTTGTTTTCGTCAGGGTATTTTTATCACAACAGAAAAACGAATACAGTTACACAGGACATCCAGCACTTGACTATAAGAGGCTTTGTGTGAGTCGATTGTGCAGCTGTCGGCCAATCTGAGCGTTGCTGAACACACCTGAGCGTTGCTGAACGCACCTGAGCGTTGCTGAACGCACCTGAGCGTTGCTGAACGCACCTGAGCATTGCTGAACGCACCTGAGGTAGACTAGTCTAGGCTACGGTGTTCGGCAGGTTAGGTGTATTGAATGTACTTTTGATTTATTATATTTTCTTTTCTACTGTTTTGTTTATTTTATTTTATTTTTTGAGACAGGGTCTCCTTGTAGCCCCAGCTGGCTTGGTCTCACAGATTGCTTGTCTCTCCCCTCAACACCCTGCCCCCCAGTGCTGGAGTTAAAGGCATGTGCCACCATGGCAACTCATTGTATCAGAGTTTACTGGAACACAGCCCCCTGCGGTCCTTCATTTTTGTCAACAACACAAACTGGACCCACCTGGGAAGACATGCAGAAGTATCCCTTCCATCAGAATGGCCTGTGGCCATGTCTGTGGGGCATTATTTTCATGATTGCTGATTGACGTAGGAGGGCCCAGCCTACTGTGGGCAGTGCCATCCCTGGGCAAGTGGGCCTGGGCTGCTTAAGAAAGTTTGCAAAGCAAGTCAGTAAGCAGTGTTCCTCCATGGTTTCTGATCCAGTCCCGCCTTGAGCTCCTGCCTTGGCTTCCCTTGATGATGCACTGTGAGCTGTAAGTCAATTAAACCCTCTCCTCCCCAAGTTGGTTGTAGTTAGAATTTTATCACAGCAACAAAAAGCAACCTAGAATGTCCCATAATAAGTCTAGGAGCATTTATATATTAAACTCACATACTAATCTGAGAAGGTCTGATACGTTTACAAATATGGAGTCTCTCTACCAGGAGCATAGTTGGGTGTTTTAGAATGTTCTTTTTAAGTAAAATCCTGTGCTTTTCATTCCATCGATTTTTCTGAACCATAGTTTACTCCTAAACTTATTAGAATTAAAAGATTAGTTGTGATGAGGCAATGTTCAAGTTAAACTTTCCATTTGCAGGTCGGCTTTATTTGCCTTTTAAAAACAAGCACTTGAATATATTTATAAATTCTGTTTTGCTCAGCTTTCTAATTTCCTAAAGTTTAATTTTATCTCTGTGTTTCCTCCTGTTTTCTTCAGTTTATCTTATTCTTTTTATAGTTCTTGCTTTGACTGCTTTCTTCACTTAATTATTTGTTATTCAAATACGAAAACATTTTACTCTTTTGTCTTTATTCAAGTGAAGACTTGGCCACAATCCCACGTGTTTTTATGTGGATTGTGGCTTACTCATTACTTTATAAATATCCCTAATTTCAGTTTTGATTTTTTTCTTTGACTGGAGCTATTTCATAAAACACTTTTTCCTTTCCAGCACACTGAACTTTTTATTTGTAAGTTCCTCTTTATTTATGCATTTGCTATGTGTCTGCTGCATCATCTTCGTATCATAAAATTCATTCAGGTTTCCTTTGGAACAAACATAAATGATGGCTGTTTTTAATATTTTATTTATTATTTTGGTTTGTATGTGTATTGCGTGAGAGTGTGCCCATGTCATGCAGTGCTCACAGAGGTCAGAAGAAGGCATCAGATCTCCTGTGACTAGAGTTAAGGATGGTTGTTAGCCACCATGTGGGTGCCCGGAGCTGAATGGCAGCAAAGGCAGCTAGTGCTCTTAACCACTAAGCCAGCTCTCCAGCCTGTGATGGCTTTTTTTAAACATCCATGAACATTTGAAAAAAAATACATTCTGTAGTTTAGGGATCCAGAATTGTATATGTGCCTGTTTCTCACACACTTAACACATACTCCCCAGATAGAGGAGACTGGTGAGCCAGCTGGGCATGAGGAACCGCTTTGCTTTAACTGTAGGGGGGATGGGGTAAGAGTATTGCTAATTGAAAATTCTGACCCTAGATCCTAGGAAGATCCCGGGAAGGCACTGCAGGGTTTCTTTAGGAAGAAAATCTCAGCTTAATGACATTTCAAAGCCATTTGCCATACACACTGTAACACGATGTTACTTAATACATAGAGGCTATGAACACTGTATGATCACTGAAAATACTAGCCAGTTTCTGCATAGCTCGTAGCAAATAAACCTCTTTGAAATATTCCCTACTTGAATTCTGCCTACAATTTCTACTCAGCCTTGAATCTGTCACCTCCCCTTCACTCCCCCATACACGTTTAGACAGAGAGAGACAGAGACAGAGAGACAGACAGAGAGACAGAGAGAGACAGAGACAGAGAGACAGACAGAGAGACAGAGAGAGACAGAGACAGAGAGACAGACAGAGAGACAGAGAGAGACAGAGACAGAGAGACAGACAGAGAGACAGAGAGAGATCTTGAGATGGTTGGTTTAATGTCAACTTGCCACAAATTAGACTCACCTGAGTAAACCTATAATGATGATTTGTCATGATTGCCTTAATTGATATGGGAAGACCCACCCCAAATGTGGGCAGCCGGTTCTAGTAGCAGCCCAGATAAGAAGGGGTGTGGTAGAAGGACGATTATCTACCTTGCTTGGCCTGCCGTCTTGCAGCAGAGTTGACTATCCTGCTGCTGAGTCCGTCACTGATACCAAACTCATATTCTAGGCTTCAGTCCTTGACTAAGGACCAGTGGCTCTCCAGGAACCCTCCAGATTTCCTGCCCCAGATTGAGACTGCTGGGGCATTCATCTCTGTGGACAGAGCAACTACTGACTTGTCAGCCACTCAGGGGTGAGTCAGCTGTTGTTACTGTTTGATTGTGAGTTGCTCAATAACTTCTTTTAATATATATCTCCTATCAGTTCTGTTCCTCTAAAGAGCCCTAATATAGATATTTGCATATAAGATTTTCATATATCTGTTTTTATTCTTCAGGGGTTGTTTGGTTTTAAGATTTCCCTTGTATTTTATTAGCTCATGATACAGATGAAGAAACTGAGGCACAGAGACTCTGGGCAGCTTCCCTTGGGTCTCATGGTTTGAACCTAGCCCCACAGAACACACATGTGAACTCTATAGTGGCCTCCTCTCTTCCCACCGAGTGGCCAGGAAACAGGCCAACTCAGGATGTAGAGCAGCCAGGCTGGGCAACCAACAGCCTTGACTTCCCAGGACTGGTGCCTCTTTGGTGCTAAGGCAGGGGCATTAGAACCACAGCCTCTGCTCACCATGGCCCTTAGTAAGCCTGCCTTCCTAGCCTGCTGGCCTGGATCTTACAAATATCTCAGGGGTGTGGGAAATGGTATAGTTGAGGATCTGGAATTTAGGACCCTCTTGGATTTATGGCACACTGAGGGCTTGGTCAGCTCATAGGTCCCAGATCCCTCCATCTGGTACTGCGGGGGTAGTCCTATGAGAGCCCAGGAGGACAGTGGGGATCTTTCATGCCTCCCCAAAATGTTCTAGTGGTTATTGGAGCTATGGGCCAATCTGAACTGTGAAGGGGTCAGGCTTGGTTACTCTCATAACAGCCTGGGGCCTAGCTGATGCTAGCAGTGCAGGGCCTCTGTGAGAGATGAAGCAGGGCCTACTGCAGCACCCCCTCCCCAACACCAGGTTGCTTGGAGGCTGCCTGGGGAGGCTTGTGTGCAGTGTCAGGGGCCAAGCAGTTTGCATCTGGGGGCAGGTGATGGAGAGAAAGCACCCTGTCCACAGATGACCAAACTGGACAATGCCTGCTCTCCCCACAGCTGGGCATGGCTATTATCACACAGCAAGGGGTCAGAAAGTGTCCTGTGCAAAGTAGAAGGACAGGGGGCCTGGTGCTGCCTGTGGCTCCATGGTATCCCCCTGCCTGTTGTTCAAAGCATGATCCCTCATCAAGGGAGCCTGTTAGAAATGCAGGGTACTAGGCCCTCCCCACCTGCTGGCTTACTCAGCAGGGGAGGCCTGGTGATGGGTGCTTTGCCAAAGTGGAGTATGAGAGCCCGTGTTAAGGTCTTGTTCAAGCAGCCGGTTTCTGAGCTGACAAAGGGACTCAGCCATTGTCACCTGATGGGAGGTGATTTGGTAGTTGGAGGGGCATCAATCCCACTTCTGTCCTCCATGGGACTGACTGACCTGTGAGCCCCTCCCAGTTCCACCAGCCTCAGGCTAGAGAAAGAAGCTGTTGTAGCGAGAGCCATGCCATCCCTCTAGCCTGCCCGCTGCTTTCCAGAACTTTCCCCATCTCCCCAATCCTAGCTGCGCCCCTGGCCCTGGCCCAGGCTTGCCTGTTCACCTAGCAGGCTGACCCTGCTCTTCTTCACTCTTGCCTTGTATCTGGTTATTCTGTGGATATTTTGTGTGTGTGCGTGTGGAGGTCAGAGGCAACTTGTGGGAGGCATTTCTCTCCTTCCATCCACCATGTGGGTCCTAGAAATGAACTCAGGTCATCAGGCTTGGTGGCAGGTGCTGGCTTTTTCTACTAGGTGAGGCTGACATCTGTCCAGGCTGTGGCATGCTCAGTCCTGGCACTTGAGCACTTTTGTAGTGCTGTGTGAAAACTCACTGAGACACCTCTACAGGCCCCCAGGATTCATTTCCAGTAGGGTTTGTGGGGGGCCAGAGCCGAGGAGCTAGGGCCTAAGGAGCGTGTGTGCTCCCAAGAATGTGTTCGAAACCTGTGACATTTGGAGGTGAGGTTTGGAAGGTGATGGTAGCCTCGCCCCTTCTACCGTGTGGGGCACAGTGGGACGACTGCTTTGGTGACACTGAATTTGCTGGTGCCGTGACCTTGACCTTCCATCCTTCAGCCTGGAAGGAATGCATGTCTGTTGTGGCTAAGTGGTGAGCCCCTGGTAGTTCACTACTGCGGCTCAGTGGATTAAGGGAAGGGAAGGCAGAGAAAGGGAACAGAGAGCTGGTTTACCTGGGCTTAACCACAGGGGACAGGGAGCTCAGGCAAGCACCTGGACCTTCTGTGCCCTGGAGGCTGCTGAGGGGCTCAGCTGGGAGGCCATGGGTTGGATGGGGGTTACACAGAGGCAACTGACTTCAATGGGGCAGCCGATGGTGAGGGAGGGGAGACATGGGAGGGGGAACACGGGAGGAGCGTCTGTCCACCTAGGAAACTGGGTTAGGAGGGCCTGAGGAGCCACAGAACAGGGGGGAGTTCAGCGGTGTTTGGGGCACAGCGGGAAAGCCTGGTTTTGCATTGGATATAGGAATGAAGTCAAGGGGGCTCCGGGTCATTCATGGGATGGATGTCAGTACCAGTGACCAGGGTGAGGGCAGGTTTGAGGTTGGGGTGGGGAACTCAGGAATTCTGTCCCTCCAGTCAGGGATGTCACGTGGAGCGGGAAGGACAATGAATGCAGTTGGTGGCTGGTGCGTGAAGGGTGTCCTGGCTGTGCGTGCAGTGTGGGCACATGGGCCCCTCTGCTGGTCTCTGGGAGAGGCCAACCACCGCGAACTCTTAATGACAACAATCAGGCAGGCTGGGCAGAGGGCCACGAGCCCTGCAGTGGGGTGAGGGAGTCTGGAAACCCAGTTTCCCAGGGCTTGCCTCTGAGATCCTAGAACTGGCTGTTTCCAGTCATGAATTATCAGTGGGGTGTCAGGCTGAGAGTAGTTGACTTAATTGTCTCAGAATCTTCTTTCAGTCTGGGTGCAGTGCGAGAATGGAGAGGCAGACAATTCCCAAGCTGAGGGGTCTTCTTGATCCAAGGACTGCTGCTCTCAGAGGTCTGCCTGCTGTCTGGGACGATCACGGTGTCTGACTGATCTGTTTTCTACCGTCCTGGGAGGGACAAGCCATTCTGGGGCAAGTCAGTGAACTGAGAGCTGTGATCTGCAGGCCACACAAAGCAGAACACTAAGGGGGCATTCAGCTGCAGCTTACAGAAATCCCATTTTCCATGGCTTCTTCACACGGCCCGCCATGAGCGGGCAGGCTGCTGGTTCTGGGCTCAGATGCCAGTCACACGCTCAGTCTTTACTTCCTCGCACCGTCTTCCGGGTGCTGACTTTTCTCCCTTACGCTGCTTGCTGCCTCATAGTCACACGATGGTGGCTAGCGCTCTGGAACTCACACCTGAGTTCTTCAAGGTAGGAAGAAAACGGAAAGGATGTGCTAGAAAAAAAAAAACTTTTCCCACAAAGCTACCATTGACTTCCACTTAGAATTACATGGCTGCTTCTTGCTGCAAAGGACTCTGGGAAAGTGGGATTCAGTCGTGCAGACTGGCTTGACTATATCACGAGTCACAGCTGGGCCAGTGCTGCCCAAATGCGCAAATGCCGCCCGGGGGCCTGTTCACAGGGAGGAAGGAGGTTGGGTGTTGGGTGGGAAACGGACCCGTGTTGTTCTCCGCACCCACCTTCCATGCTGGGGAAAATGGGATTTGTTGGTGCAGCAGATAATCGATCCATGCTGCGGGGCTTTCACAGGCCAGCCACGTGCACTCGGGGCGTCTAAAGGAAGGACCTTGTCTATCTGGTGCTTACTGGGTGCCAGCACTCATTACGAGGAGGCTATTTTTACGGTCTCCGTTAGCACACAGGAAACCCTGGCTCCTCAGAGCAGCTTGCCCAGGTCAAAAATGCAAAAATGCAGAAGCGTGAGGGTCAGCGTTTGCATGCCAAGCCTGGGCTCTGTACGCTGTCCAGAAACTCTGGCCGAGATTCCTCCTCTGGTGGGGAGCCCGAGAAGCCCCTGTTGAGAACTGTGAGGATGCCTTGCTGTGTGCCGTGGCTGGTCTTAAAACAGGGAGGTGGGCTTAATGCCTTCTGGAACCGGCTGGTTTAGCCTCCCACAAGTGTGGTTGACAGAGGGATGTTGTCCGTCCTCATTGCTGGGTCTCCTGAAAACAAGCCAAATGTCCAACAGGTTCTAAACCTGAGGTCACCGGAAGGAGGTGTGGGGGTTGGTTAGAAACCAAGCTGTCTCACACATGGGCAATTCTACTAGTGTGAAAAGTGTCAGACAGGGTCTTACTATGTAGCCCTGTCTGGCCTGGAACTCACTTGTAGACCAGGCTGGCCTCAAACTCAAAGAGATCTGCCAGCTCAGCCTCCCGAGTGCTGGGTTTAAAGGCTTGCACCACCACACCCAGCAGTAGCAGGGACTTTTAAAGCAAGTAGCAAAGTGTCCCAGTGACTTTTGGGAGCATCCCTGTGCTGCCAGCTGGGAACTATAAGCAGCTGGTCTACTGGCTGGAGTTCCCAGTCCTGGCCACCAGAGTCAGCCCTTGAGAGGTGCTGTCCTGACCTGTGTTCCTCTTTAAGGCTCACCCTTCCACACAAGAAGAGCCCAGCACCAAAGTTCTCAGACTGAAGTCACAGAGTCATGAAAGGCCAGAGGCGGAGGAGGGGCTCCATGGGCACCTGTATGCACAGGCACATACCAGAGTAACAGACACACACATCTAGATAAGGTAAATATGTTTGTGTTTGTTTTTTGAGACAGAGTCTCCCTGTAGCCCCAACTAGCCTGGGACTCACTATGAAGACCAGGCTGGCCTCAGTTTCACAGAAGTCAGCCTGTCTCTGCCTCCTGAGTTCTGACATTAAAGATGTACACTACCACATGGCAGGGTAAAAGAAATCTTAAAAAAAATCAAAAACACAGGACTTAACATACAGGACCTCCAGGGTACTGGGATGGGTGGGGGCAGAGTGGGCTGTTTCAAAGGACCCATTCTGCTTAGCCTTTCCTAACATTGTCCCCTCCTCAGGCCCCCAGAGGGAGAGCAAACAGCTGAGGTAGCAGCCTCTGATTCCCCTCTGTGGGAATAGACACCCTTCCCCTCCCGGCAGACTGGACCAGTGACCTCACTCGCCCACCCTTGAATCAACAAGAGTTTTCTCCCAAAAGGTCAGACTGGCTTAAACCTGGAGCAAGGCAGCAAGGCATGATGACTGACAGCCCAACAAGTACTCAGGATCGCCCCGGGATGGTCAGCTTTCTGAGTCAGATTTCGGGTGGAAAGGGTCTAGGACAGGATGCTGGGAGGACCCCATAGAGACCTTTACTCTGGCCAAGAAGAAATGGTTCACAAATTCCAGAAAGGAGGTAACTTACAGGCCAGATTCTCTGCCAAAGACACAATGCTGGTTTGGATGTATGATGTCCCCCATGCTTCTGTGTTGGAACACTTGGTCCCCAAGTGGTAGCACTATTCTGGGTAGTTGTGGAATGTTCTGGAGATGAAACCTCACTGGAGGAAGTGAGTCACTGGGGGCAGGCCTTGAGGGTTAGAGGCCAGGTCTGCTGCATGTTGGGTCTCTGCTTCCTCTTCCTGTGAGACCTGAGATGAGAGGTCCGTAGGAATGTTGTGATGGTTCTAAGAAAAGAAGAGTTTCTCACTTTAAAAAAAAAAAAAAGGTTTGTTTATTTACCACACAAAGAAGGTGTTTGTGAACATCAGGGTGAGTTTTCACAGATGTGCATCCCCCAGGCCATTTCCAGAAGACTCCCTGCCCTGCATCTCATCCAGTACCCCTTCCCAGAGAAGCCCCTCCCCAGAGGAAACCACCAGAAGCTGCTGTGCTCCACCAGGGATAGCTAAGCTGCGTGCGTGCGTTCTGTGGTGCTGCGCTTTTCCCCACGTGTGCCAGGAACCTCCAACCCTGTTGTCATGTGATCTCACTTATGACACAACTTAGTTAACCTTTCTCTAATCAATGGATTATTTTGCTGGGATATTTTAAAACATATCCTTCTAAAATAAGTTTTAGATCAAGGAGGTGAAAAAATTTAAATTTTAGCTTCTTTAGATAGTAATTTATGACAGCAACATTTTGGATATAGCCAAAGCCACATTCAGAGGAAAGTCTGCATCCGTAAATATTTTGTATTATGTATAAATGAGTGAGCAGATATGAATGACTAATATGTCATTAATGAATGTCAAAAAGGAACGATAAAATAAATAGTTCTGAAGACATAAGGCTATATTGTCAGAAATTAAAGCAAAAATCCATTAGGAAAAACAGTAAAATGGAAGAGTAAAATATTAAGTTATTTCAAAAGGCTAATAAACCACCAGCTCATAAACTGGTACAATAGACAGTAAAATACCTGCAGCATAAAAATGAGAAGTCAAACATATGGAGATCTTTTAAATTGTGAGATTTTTAAAATGCAGAGAAATGACAGGTGATTTACTAAGTAGTATAAAAATGCAGAATTGACTCACAATGCCTTTTAAAAAAAGTATTTGACTTGCCAGGCATGGTGACACATACCTTCAGTTACCAGCACTCGGGAGGCAGAAGTAGGTGGATCTCTGTGAGCTCCAGACCAGCCTGGTCTACATAGTACATTCCAGGCCAGCCTAGTCTGTACAGTGTATTCTAGGCCAGCCAGGCTACACAGTGAGACCCTGTCTTGCCTTTATCAAAGACCTACATTTAATGTCCAGTAGATGAATTCTGCTCTATAATTGCTTTGAGGTAATCTTCAGAGAATAGATGAGCCCACTGAAGCTGTATCAGATGGCTGAAAAGGAGAGGTTTGCTTTTCCCAACTAACTTTGGAGGACCCGGCTCACTCATACACAGGTCCACACTAGGCCACGTGGGCAGTTAGATTTTTTGTGGGTGCGTCACTTGGGAAGGTGGATTCAGTCTGGCCAGATCTGACCTGTGAAAGTGGACCAGGGCTGAACGCTTGTGAATAGTTTCCCAGTTTTTATTTAATATTTTATTTTATGTGTGAGTGTATTGTCTGCATGCGTATAAATGCATCCCTGTCTTGCAATGCCTGCAGAGGTGAGAAGAGGGCGTTGGATCCCCTGGAACTGGAGTTACAGACATTTGATAGCTGTCATATGGATTCTGGGACCCAAACCCAGATCTTCAGCAAGAGCAGCCAGTGCTCTTAACTGCGGAACCATCTGTGCTGGATAGCTTTAGTGTCAACTTGACACACCTGGGTTGAGGGAGCCTCAGTTGGGGAATTGCCTCTATTGGACTGGCCTGTGGCCATGTCTGAGGGGCATCTTCTTGATGAGTGATGTGGGAGGGCCCAGCCCACTGTGGGTGGTGCCACCCCTGGGCAGGTGGGCCTGTTTTGCGTAAGAAAGCAGGCTGAGCAGGGGCCAGGGGAGCAGGTCAGTATATAGTGATCCTCCATGGCCTGTGCTCCAGCTCTTGCCCCCAGGTTCCTGCCCTGAGTTTCTACCTTGGGCTCCTGGATGAAATGTGACCCAGGAGATGTAAGACAAATAAACCCTTTCCTCCCCAAGTTGGTAGTGGTCAGAGTATTTTGTCACAGCAATGAAGAACAAACTAGGACAGAAATTGGTACCAGAGAATAGGATATTGCTGTGACAGACCTGATCTTGGTGTTTTGGGGAGGACTGTGGAAGTGTTTGGAACTTTGGGCTGGAAAAGCTATTGCTTGCTCAGAGTTTGTTGCTGTGGAACTTGGAACAGTTACGCTGAAAGAGTTGTAGATGATGGAGGCCTGGCTTATGAAGCTTCAAAGGGAAGCGGAGACTATCAGGGCTGTTCGTGTGAGATTTTGGATTGAGAATCTGTGGGTTCTGGTCGCTGGTCGGCGAAGAATCAGCTGTGATTAAGAAGAGACCAGAACCTGAAGCAAAACCTTTGCCTTACTGGGACAATTGATGCTGGTTAGCTGGGGCTGAAAAATCAGCTATAAGTAACAAGAGAACAGCATCACTGTGGTGGAGTCTTCTGGGAGTTATTTCCTCAGGGTCAGCATACAGAGGGGACCGGCATCTCTATTTCAAGCTGGCAGCAGGACTTGGTAATGTGTAAGAGTCTCCTGCATGGTTCTGGTCTTGAAAGCACAAAGGAGTCACAGAGAGAAGCTGAGGATTGGCATGCAGAGGCCAGGAAAGGCCATAGGTAAAAGTGCAGCTTCAGTTGCAGTTAAGACCCCAGGACTGAAGGGATCATGGAGAGAATCTGAGGCTTTGCACCTGGAGAGGCAAGAAGAAGCCATTGGTGAAGGTGTAGCCTCAGTTTCAGTGGAGACCCCAGTTTTTTGGAGATACCAGGACCGTGGGACAACCACCAAGGACCACAGTAGGTGTGGAATGGAGCTGGCCTGGGTCTTCTGTGGACTGCAGAGTCAGAGCAATGGAGCTGCCAGAACCCTTTGGAGGCCAGAAGATAGTGAGTGAATCCCAGATGTCCAGCCTTGAGCTACTTTGCTGGACTTTGGTTTTGCTTAGGTGTGCCCGATTCTTCCCTTTGAAATAAGACAGTACTTGTTTTGGATTTTACAGAAGCCCACAGTTAAAGAGACTTTTAAAAGACTATGAACTTTTAAGTGTTTGGATGTTTTAAGAACTGTGGGGTTTTTAAGGTTGCACTGACTTATGTGGTGATATTAACATCATATCTTGGGGACAGAAATTGGAAAGTTATGGTTTAATAGTGATGTTTGTGTGTCAAGTTGACAAGGGGTCAATTGTGCTGGGTAGCTTTAGTGTCAACTTGACACACCTGGGTTGAGGGAGCCTCAGTTGGGGAATTGCCTCTATTGGACTGGCCTGTGGCCATGACTGAGGGGCATCTTCTTGATGAGTGATGTGGGAGGGCCCAGCCCACTGTGGGTGGTGCCACCCCTGGGCAGGTGGGCCTGTGTTGCATAAGAAAGCAGGCTGAGCAGGGGCCAGGGGAGCAGGTCAGTAAGCAGTGATCCTCCATGGCCTGTGCTCCAGCTCCTACCTCCAGGTTCCTGACCTGACTTCCTATCTTGGGCTCCCGGATGAACTGTGACCTGGGAGATGTAAGCTAAATAAACCCTTTCCTCCCCAAGTTGGTAGTGGTCAGAGTGTTTTATCACAGCAATGGAGAACAAACTAGGACACCATCTCTCTGGCCCAGTTTCACAGTGTTTTGATGCCAGAAACAAATGCAGTTTTAACACTGGACGTGGCTGAAATTGGATTTGTTGGTTGGACTTTGCAATTTAGATTAAAATAGACTTGCATTCTTGATGTGAAATCAGGGAACAAGCGGATGGACATCTCTTTGCTGTAAGCTTGTTTTTTTTCTGAGAAGAGAATCCAACCACATGCTGTTCAGCAGGAATGCAATGCAAACCACTCAGAGTTTTAAATTGGCCAGTTACCATGTTTTTAGAAATACAACGTAAGCTAATGGTGTTGGTACGTGGCTATGATCTCAGCATTTGAGAGGCAGAGGCAGGAGGGTTACAAGTTTGAGGCCAGCCTGAGCTACCTAGGAGATCCTGCCACAAAGGAAAAATAAACTTAGAGGAGAAGTTCATTTTAAAAAGTGGTTTCATTTATACTCAAGCTATTGTCATTTCAACATGCACCAATAATAAAATTATTGATGCAATATTTTCATCATTTTTGTTCTGTTTTAAATCCTTAAAATCAGGTGTGTGTATCTGATACTTAACAGCCTATTTCAAATTTCAAATTAACTGTTAGCATGGGTATAGTTTTAAAAGTTTATAGTAACCACATTTACATTATTCTGAATGTATTTGCATGAAAACTGAATTGTGCATAAAAAGCATGTTTTCCTTTCCTTTTTTCTTTTTATTTTTTTTGTCTTTTTGAGACAGGGTCTCCCTGTAGCCCCAGCTGGCCTGGAACTCGCTATGTAGACCAGGCTGGCCTTGAACTCACAGAGATCCACCTGCCTCTGCCTCCCGAGTGTTGGGATTAAAAATGTGCACTACCACACCCAGTGTCTTTATCTTCTTTTTATCTTCTTTTTAAAGAGAAAGATCTGGAATTTGAAACCAAGGTCTGTTAGTTTCAAGTGTCTGGGTAATGGAAATCTAACTGTTGGGCAAAGTCAGGATTATTTACACTGAAAAAGGGGACTTCCATAAATTGAAAAACAACTCTAAACTTACCAGTATTCACAGCGTTCTTCAACTTTCTGTGTCCTTTTTAGACAATTTTCATAATGCTGTCCATCGAGATTCAAATCTGTGTATTGGTTCATATTTTTTAAAAGTGTAAAAAAATTGTGATTTTTGATTTATGTGATGGAAAGTTTACATTTGGGTATTATTTGTTCCATTGAGACAAAGTCTTGCTATGTAGTCTAGGGTAGCCTTGAACTCACAGAGATCCTCCGGCCTCAATTTCTCAAGCACTGTGCTTATAGGTGTGGGCCATCACACAAAGCTTTGGGCATCATTTTCTGTAGCTGTCTGGTGAGATCACTGGCAAAATTAAGGTTCAACTCTTGTACCTGGACATAAGTATTTTGGGAGACAACTTCTGATCTACCCGCAGCTCACTGACTTTGATTATTGCCCACTGGACAAGTATGTCTCCTGTTCCAGAGGAATCTTGGCTTGGAGTCTGTTATACAGTAAATCTTGGTTTGATTTCTTCATGACTCAGAGCAAGCAAATCTTACGTGATCACAGAGTTCACTGTCTCGGGATTTAGCAGTTCCATGAGCTCAGGGTGACTCATAGCCCCTGCATGTGAATTCTGTTGACTTTAACCACAGGATTCATGACACTCGCCCAATCCACTCCAGAAACCAAACCCAAATATTTTTCCTATGCGTCACATAATGAAACCCAGCATTAAGGAAACCTCAGCCTCTTGCTTAATATTCCAGAGAATCTAATTTTTTTTTTAAATTCTAAGAACGCTGAAACCTCATCAGCCATGATCAATCAAAATGAATCTTCTCATTTTTAGCTGAAGCTTCCTTGGTGAATGGCAATGGATAGCTGCTGGTTATCAACCCTTTAATTATCATTTCAGTTTTTAAACTTAATTAAAATATGAAGAAAATATTTTAAAATTTATTTTGCAAAAAAAGTATTAAATCTTCAATTAGACTAACCAAAACAATTGGCCATAGGACTTAAAATATTTCTGAAAATATCAAAGATCAATTGATGGATGAGTTCAAAAGATCTTCTCTGTACCTTTGACTTATTTGGCTGCAGATATTTTACTGTTTATTGTACAACTTTATGAGATGGGTGGTTTATTTTATTGTCTTTTGAAAACAACTTGATACTATTGACAGTGACTCAAAACTACTTATGAGTTCAGTTCTTTCTGAGTTGAAATTTCCTTGGAAGTTTGAAAATCCTATGAGCTAAAATGTGCTTGAAATGTTTATGGAGGGACTGGAGAGATGGCACAGTGGGTAAAAGCACTTTCTGGGCTCCATGAGGATTGGAGTTCAGCTCTCCAACACTCCAGTAAAAAGCAGGCTGTGCCTATAAGCCAAGCACTGTGGGGAGGGATCACTGGGGCTCATTGGCCAGTCAGTCTAGGTAGACGAATGTCCGGCTCCAGGTTCAGCAAGAGATCCTATCTCAAGGGAGTAAGAGACCACGTCTGATGCCCTTCCTGGTTTCTAAATGCATGCACATGTATACATGTGCGCACACATACACACCACACCACACACACAAAACACGTCTCTACCCCTCAAAAAACCTTTTTTTGAGAACAGAGCAATTCCAAACCCAAAGGATATGCAGTTTTTCAACTCATCTATCAATTGATCTTTGATATTTGCAGAAATGCTTTACGTTTTATGATCAATTGTTTTTGTTAGTCTAATTGAAGATTTAATACTTTTTTGCAAAATATCTCATAAAATATTTTCTTGTAAATATTGTAACAAAATTAAAAAACTGTAATAGTAATTAGAGAATCATTTCTCCATCTGAAAATGTTTGCTTTCTCTGGTTGTAATTCTATGTTCCAGCATAGCACTGCCTTGTTAAAGTTTGCTAATGATTTTTATCGGACCTTTCATTCTGGCTTTAGTTGATTTATTTTGTTGATTCTTTTTAACCATTTGGAGGAAATTTCTTCCCAAGTCCCTGTGTACTCAGTAACAATGTCTGTTAATGGACTTGCCTTCCTTCTGAGCTCTGTGTCTTTCTGGATTTTCTTTTCTGTTCCATATCTCCATGAACAGTCCATTAGCATCTGTAGGCTGCCTCTATTTTATATTTAAAAAATTTCCCATACTGTTGCTTTAGTGTCTTTTCTTGGTGCTGTGAACCAGTACTTCCAAGCAGCAATTCAAGGAGGGGAGGGTTTACTCTGGCTTACAGTGGGGAAGGTCAGTCCATCCAAGTGGGGAAGGTACGGTGACATGGCGGAAGCAGGAAGCTGGTTGCTCACGTTGCAGTGACAGACTAAGCTTCACTGAGCTTGACTTATGGATTCAGTGTTTTGTCCCACTAGGAGGGCTTGCTAGAAAAAGCTCAGTTCATGTCATGGTGGTCCAGGAGGTAGCAAGTGAGGTAGGGACTCAGGGCTGGGTATAACTTTCAAAGACTCACTGCTAGTGACCTTCCCGCTCCCAAGCTTCACCTCCTAAAGGTTCCATAACCTCCCAAAGTAACACAAGCTGAGGACAGAACATTCCAGGCACAAGCCTGTGGGATCACTTGTAAAGATGCCCACATCCAAATCCCAGAGGTCATCAGGGCCACTGAGGAACTTACCTCAGAGTTAGAGATCACCTGGAATGCCAAGGTGGTCCAGTGCCACCATGACAGTGCTTAAAAATGGAGGCTCTTTTGAGACTGTGGTCAGATGGAGCTGTGACTACAAGAAACCCATCTAAAATGCAGTGTCACTAGCAGAGGAGGCAGCTAGCCAAAGCACGTAGGAGGGCTCTAGGGGCTGGGCCAGGCAGGGAAAGGGATGCTCCATGAATTCTGAGGATACAGGGACCCAGCCTTGCCCACTCCTTAATGTGAGCTCCAAGAGTCACATCTCAGACTCTTAACTTTTAGTTCTGTAAGATAACATTCCTGTCTTAAGCAATGAATCACAGTAACAACAGGCAGCCACTAGAGTGGTTCCATGGAACTATAAAGTTGTCTTCATAGGAACACATCTTACTGTTCTATGTGGAAGTTGAAGTCCATTCAACTTATATGGAAAGCCCAGGTGATTTGAATCTATTTTATTTTATTTATTTTAGTTTTTTGAGACAGGGTCTCCCTGTAGCCCCAGCTGGTCTAGAACTTGCTATGTAGACCAGGCTGGCCTCTATCTCACAGAGATCTCCTTGCCTCTGCCTCCTGAGTGTTGGGATTAAAGACGTGTGCCAGCAAGCCAAGCTTTGACTTTCTTTTTAAAAAAGATTTTATTCTTTGAGAATTTCTTACAATGTATTTTGATCTTATTTAGACCCCCTCCCCCATCTCCATCCCACCTTACCACCCCCACAGCTCCATGTCCTTTAGTAATTTTCAAGGCCTATTGAGTCTAATTTGTGTTCCCCAAATGCTCTTGGGTGTTAGCCAATCTCCTGAAGTTTGGTCAACCTACCCAGCATCACACCCTTAAAGAAAACTTTCTTTCTCACAGCAGCTATCATTTGCCAGTGATCCCTCAGCTAGGGTTGGGGTTTCTCTCCCACCTCCCCTTCTCTATTCTGGGATTTCTGTCTGACTTGAGCAGGCCTGCGCACGCTGTCACAAGCACTGTGAGTTCATATGTACAACTGCCCTGCTGTCTGGAAAACACTGTTCCCTTGTGGTTGTGTACCACCTCTGACTCTTACAGTTCTCTCTGCCACCTTCTGCCACTCTGAAGTCTCATTCTCTGCACGCTGACCAGTTGTGGGTCTCTGTGTTAATCACCATCTGTTGCAAGAAGAGGCTTATCTGGTGAACGATAAGAGATACACTAATCCATGAGTACAAAGAAATCTTCCTCTTTGTTTCTTGAATCCCAACCCAGGACAGAAGAGGGCGGCTGGGCTGTGCTGGGTTCCCACGGCTGCCTGCGAGCCTGCAGAGCCTGGATTTGCAGGAGGCAGGATCTGTGGGACTGTAACTGCTGTGGGGTTTGATCGCCTAGATCTAGTGTGGCCTATAGTTGTCTCTAGTCACCCATCAGTCCCTCCACAGGCAGGCTTTAGATGTCATTGGAGTTTGCAGAGGCTAGAGGGGTGTGAAGGCAGCTGCTAAACGCAGAACTGAGAGAGGCTTTGAGGCAGGGCCACTGAGGGAGTCAGAGACTGGCATGGGGTTTGCTGTGATCAGTTTCTGTGATCAGTCAAAATTCCTGTGGGCCTCACTGAGTCTTGCCCTGAAGGGTGGGGTTGTGGGGTGGCTGAGGATGCCTGGAGAGAAAACTGCCCCATTTAACTTCTGGAAGTCTTCCCCCTGCCGCAAAGGACAGTCTGGCTGCCCCTCCTTTCCCTCTCCCCTCTGCCCTCCCTCCCCACCTCCCCTGAGTGGCCTTTCCCACTCTACAACCTCTTTGCTGTTCTTCTCTACCCTGGGCTCTGCCCCACAGTGGAAGGACATGGAGCTGAGCCAGGAGGGAGGGTCCCTGAATTAAACTTTCATTTAAATTTTAAACAAGTTACGCTGTCAAAAAACCCACAAAACACCCATAAAATTTGGAAAATAAATGTGACCTATAAATGCCTAATTAGAGAGAAATGCTGCAAAAACAGTGACATGTTCCTCTCTGCCTTTGCTGTGGGTGTGTACGTATGTATATTGAAGGACTAAATCCCCAATAAGCAGACAGGGCCACTGATGAGTAAGGAAAATGGTATACTTCTGCCTTCTTCTAGGTCTAAGACAAAGGCCTGGGGGCTTCCCCCTCCCCCAGCCAGCAGGACCCTCTTTCCAGCCAATCGGTCTAGACCAGTTCAGATCAGACCAAGGCCTGGCCGGGCTATATCTCAGCTTGGAGCCATGGCCTATCAGCACCCGCTTATTTAAATTGATCAATCCAAAATTAGGGGAGGGGGGCTGGCCCCATACTAGCAAAACCACTTTAGAGGTCCAACCCCTCCTGGGGGCTTTGGATTTTTCAGTTTCTGGGTCCCCTCTATACTTGTGGAGAGTTTTTCCCTCCACACGTACGTGTGTGTGTGTGTGTGTGTGTGTGTGTGTGTGTGTGCGTGTTTAACAAAGTTTGTTACCATGCCCAGCTTTTTATGTGGGTGCCGGGGATCGAACCAAGGTCCTCATATTTGCAAGGCAAGTGATTTACCGAAGGAATAATTTCTCTAGCTTTCTCACGCGGTTGTTTTTCCTTAATTAGGACGCCAATGAAGACTGTTATTACTTGGTCTTGTGGCAGAACCCATGACTGGTACTGTTTTGGAGAATGGTCTCAGACATCCAGTGGCAGAACTTTCCATTGTGGGTGGAAGAAATTCAACTCAAAAAGCCTCAGGAAGAAAGGAGACACTTTGATTCACAAAATTCAAATATCCAAGAACCGGTGCTGGCATGGCTACGTGCTCAAGGAACCAGGAGCCACCGGCAGCTCCTCTCTTCCAGCACTGGCTCTGCTTCCTTGCCCTGCCCACCAGGGCTGGACCTCCTGCCAGCCATCAGGTGCCTTCTCAGTGGCCAAGGCCAAGCCCCAGGGCTTACTACATGTCTGCTCGTGAGCCCCTTGCTGAGTCTGGGGCAGTCTGGTCTAACTAATGGTTCTGAAGTCAGGGAATATCCCCAAAACTTAGAGGTGGGAAGAGTGCTTGTTCCCGGGGCAGATACCAAGAGAGGCCAAAGATTTTGTACAGCACACGGAGCAATGGGCGTCTGCCGTAGTCCGAGAACCTTCTTCCCTCAGCCTCACAGCTCCCGCGGTCTGGGCTGTTGTCAAGCCCCTGGCTACCTCTTGCCCTGTGCCTGGCTATTGCCTTCTCCCGTTTTACAGATGAACAACTGAATGCATAAAGACTGTAAATTTTAAACAAACAGCTCAAATGAGGTGAGTGATGACAGTCATGAAATCTAATTACGAAGTCGGTGATCCGAATGATGGTGTTGTTTCGCAGAATTTGATTGGCTTTTCTTATCCCTTCCCTTGGTTACTGGGGAGTGAGCTTCCCTCTGATTGACAGGGTGATCAGCTCTGTTGGAGGTGATAAAGGGCAGCTTCATTTAAAGGGAAGAATTAGCCTTGGGGCTCCAAATCCCTAACCCATCCGTTTATCCTAGCTTGCCTGTGCTTCATGGACAGTGTCTGGCACAATCAGGGTAAGAATTTGAGTTGCCACTGATAAAACATATTGCCACTTGCTATGTAAGGTCTCTGGGGGTGTCCTGAGCTCAGCACTAATGTTCACTTTTGTGTCGGTTCAAAAGAACTTCTCAGGGCTGAACAGATGGGGTCAAGAGTTAAGAGCACTGGCTGCTCTTACAGAGGACCCAGGTTGAGTTCCCAGCACCCACAGGGCGCTAACAATGATCTAAAACTCTAAGTTCCAGGGGATCTGACACCCTTTTCTGATATATGCATGCATTGCATGCATGTGGTATACTTACATACATGAAGGCAGAACTCTCATAAAATAAAAATAAACATAAATAATAAAGCAGGGTATCCAATGTGGTAGGTCTTGGCTGCTGCAGGTAACTCATTGGAGGGAAGATGGTCACCTTCCCTGCCCTCCCAGAGCTCAGAAATAAATTCTGTGGCAACTCATTTTTGTTTCTGTGTGTTGGGGGAAGCATGTGGATGCACATATATGTGCAGGTGTATGTGCAGGTGTGGGTGGAGGTCAGTAGGCAACCTTGGGTGTTGTTCTCCAGGCACCATTTTTTTTTTTTTTGCTTGTTTGTTTTATGGAGGCAGCGTCTTCACTGGCCTAGAATTTGCCAAGTAGGCTAGTCTGGCTGGCCAGTGAGCCCAGGAATTCATGCCTCCTCCTCCCTATTGCTGGGATTACAAGTGTACACCACCATGCATGGATTTTTTTAAACTGGGGTGTTGGATAGGCATGCCCTCAGAAAGAACAAGCAACAGCTGGGTGTTTGAACCCTAAGAGACTCTGTAGAAAGGGAGGGAGAGAGACAGTCACCCCTCCCACCCAACTGGTCAGCTTCAGTTGCATGAGGCGGAGGATCTAAGGATAGACACAGAAGGAGCCAGGGAGGAGGAGGGAAATCCAGGGAGGTGGTGGGAGCTTCAGCATCTTGGGCTGGGGCACTCTGGCAGCCACAGATCTGGAAAGCTCAGTCAGGACATGGGGAAAAACTCATAAACTCTGTAAGGAAACCCAAATACATTGTGTCGCTTTTGTCAGTTGTGGTAAGGACAGCGTGACGTCACAGCGCACCTCACAGAGGGCCTGGGAGCCTAGCCCCCACACATCGCAGGCCTCCCAGAAGTAAATTTGACTTTACATGGGGTTGAAAGTTAGATCCTCAGGCTTGCAAGGCAATCACTTTACTGACTGAGCCACCTCCTCAGCTCACAACTGACTGTGAATAAGCACAGGTGATCTGAGAGGGCCATCGTTAGGGGAGGAGTCTGCAGGAACCTGAGGGGACAGGTATGTGGCAAGTGGGGTCACCGTGACGTGGGTGGAAGCTCTCATATGATGGAGTGGCCCTTTGGGGGCCTCTGCTGGGCATGTCCATTCATGTTTTGTGAGTTGGGATTTGAACTTGGTTGTTTATATTTCTGCAGGGGGTCAGGTGAGTTGCCTTCAGAGCCGCTGGGCAAGAAACAAAACCAAGAAATGCCCTTGGCTGTGCTCTGCCGTCCTGTACTCTGCGTGCTAGACAGACTCCAGGCTCACGCTGTGCTCTGTGGCCCTGGCATTACAGCAGCTTTGCTTGAGACTCTATGGAGGCCCACTACGGAAAACTTTTTTCTGGTCCGGGTGGAGCTCTAATGCTCTAAACTATCCATAACATAAAAGAATTCATCCATTTGGGCCAATCAATCACCCTTCAGGCAGACAGGCTAACCTCAAGTGATGCTAGAGAGAGAAGGAACATTTATCCCTTTAATGAGGTAATGTGCTTTTCCTTCCCAGAATTCCTGCCTCCCAGTGTCATCACAGAGCTGCAGACATGTAGTTTTGTATGGCAACCTGCTTTTTTCTTCTCTTTTCTAAGCAGCTTTCTCTAACATTTTGGGCCTCAGTCTTCTTTCTCTAAAGCACCCCTCTATGCCATGCAGCTTCTGGTCCACCAGGCTTAACTCAAACAGCATTGCATGGCTTTCCCTCTCTCTCTGCATCTCTTTCCCCCAGGCATCTGCTAAAATTTACAGCTTGCCTGCTTGAGGTTTTTCTTCTAAACTCCAGTTAAATTGTTCTCAAGCACCCTGTTGCGTCCTTCTTAAATTAAGCAAAGAACCCTAAGAGGGGACCCTGGTTTCCTTGGTAACATATGCCAAGTCTCTACTGAGACTGCCCAAAATTTCTGGTAGCACCGGGCTCCATGTGCCAGAGAAACTCTGCTCAGTGCCCATGCACCTAACTTGAGACCTTAGCGTCCTCTCCATCACAGTAGACTGCTTTTCTGGTATGGAGGGTGTGGCTGCTTCCCAAGGTCACCCAGACTGGGAGTGATGGCTGAGGTCATGGTGCACCTGGCTCACCTTGGCAGCCTTCTGAGGCTGCTTCAGGATCCTGTGAAATGAGTCACTTTGGGGCTTGCTTGCCCCATAAGAAACATTAAATATCAGTCTTTCCTGTCAAACACTGTAAGACTTTGGTTTAGGACAAGGAAACCTTCCTCCTACCCTGTAAAACTTTTATTTATGTAAAAGCCCCGCTGTATTCCCAGAACCAGTAATCTGGGGTGGCTGAGCCTTTCTGTCTTTTGACCAACCCTTTCCACCTTCTTCATTTCCTTTGTGTGATTCTTTTAAAACTAGCCAACTGTGAAAGATTAAGGTCAGATGCCAGTCAATGGGGAAAAGACACAGTAGTCTTCTATTAGGATGAAAACCTGTCAAACTTCCAGCTTGGATGTGCTTTCCAGATCCATAGGATGCAACACAACCTTTTACAAAAGTAAAAACTACCTTGTGTGTGTGTGTCGGGGGTGTATTGGTGGGGTCCTTGGACCTCAGATTTTATTTCTAATACTCCCCCACCCTTAAGGGAGGTCACAGTGTGACTCCAGGTAGACCTCGACCTTGAAGAAGGGTGAGCTATTTCCCTGATGTCTCAAACTGTAAATTACCATGGCTCTTCAGCCTCTTGTTAGTCAGATGTTGAGAGAGAGGGCAGTGTTGAGGGCCAGGAAGGAGACACCTATACAAAGAAGCTGAGGGATTGTGGTGGGGGGGGGAGCCCTACAGAGTGCAGGAGAGAAATGAAGCTCTCTAGCTCTCCTAGGAACTCCCGTTTCTCACAGAAGCCATTCCTGGGAAAACTCTGGGCTGCCATCACAAATTGCTAGAACCAGGTGGCTCACAACAAAGGAAATCATTCTTTTCCAGTCCTGGATGCCGGAAGTCCAAAGTCAAGGTGTAGGTGGGGACAGACACCCTCTGATCCTCTAGACTTCCTCCTCTCCTTACAAGACACCAGAGAGAGTTCACAGAACCCAGTGTGATGTTGAAATGGGGAGAAAGTAGGTCCCTTAGACGGTTCTTAGTCTCATTTATAAAAGAATTTAAGAATGGACCCAAAGGGACACTTTTACAATTTTATTAGAATCTTAAAAATCCTCAGGGCAGGTGAGCTGCTCATCTTGGCAGCTGCCTTGAGGAGGTGAGTGGTGGGAAGAAGGAAAGAAAGCCATGGAGCCGTGCAGGTTAGAGCCTGCGTGGAGGTCAGACACGTGGCTGTCTGGCAGCCGCCTGGCTGGGAGAAGGAAGCTTTGGAGAAAAAGAAGGAAATACTGAAAGGTGCTAGGGCAGCCCAAAGCCTTAAAGAAAGCAAGTTTAGCAAGAAAGACATGAAGAAGAAGAGGAGAAATGACACTTTCCTAAATTCAGGAAAGCGGACAGACTTACAGAGACCTACATGACTGTGGTGGGTCCGGAAGTTCTGCAGAGACCTGCTAGTTCCAGGCAGGAAGAATTCACTACCTCATTAACCACCAGGTGTTCCGCCCATCTATTTAGCATATCTTAAGGTGAACCTGCCTTCCTAGGAATGGTTCTATCACCAGGTGATTGACCAGTGAGACTGGAAAAGTGGGTCCTCCAACAGATAGACATTTTATAGTCTGGACCAGTTCAATTTATGGGGCTTTTTGCTACTCTAACAATGTCACCGAAACCA
>NW_008330120.1:2740495-2742390 GCF_000622305.1 Nannospalax galili
TCAAATCCCAGCACCCACATGGCAGCTAACAACTCCATAACTCCAGTTCCAGGGGATCCAACAGCCTCTTCTGTCATCCACGGGCATTGCACAGCACAGGTGCACTTACCTACATGCAGGCAATACACGCATACGCATAAAAGTAATAAATAAAATATTTGAAAAAAAAGTTTTAAAAAGAATCATGTCCCATCTGTGGAGTTTCATGGCCTCCTGATGTTCCCCATCAGGGTGAATTCATCTCTCCTGGCTAGTGTCTTCCTCTGCCCAGGTCTTCTTTTCCTAACACCTGAGGCTTGTATCCTCTTCCTCACCAAGTCTCTTGAGCTTCAAACTTGGCATAGCTGGTACAAGAGGGGCATGGTATTTAATTTGAATATGGCATTGCATTAAGCTAGGCTGCACAGATTGTGGCCAGCAAGTGATGAGATCTGCTGAGCTGATAATGGTGTCTAGAAAACTACAAGCAACATTAGCTGAGACAGAATAAAGACTGGCCTGTCTTTCTTGTAAAGGGTGTCTGGAGACAGGCATCCAGGGGTGGTGTGGTCAGAAACTCTTGGGCACCAAGGTTCCTTCCAGCTTTTTACTTCACCATCCTTAGGAGGTGAGCCCATCCTCAGGAGGTGAGCCCATCCTCACAGCCCAGCATAGCTGCTATTGCTCCCGTCATCACAGTCACATGCAAGAGGCTCAAGACAGCTCTATGGAATGTCATGACTGGAAAGAGAGGCCCGTCCCAATCCAACTGATGCTTAGGTGCCAATATTTCATCTGTGTCAGGAGGTAGGATATGAGCAGGAGAACTTAGGGAAAAGCACAGGGGCCAGGAGAGAGCTTAGATGGTAAAGTGCTCGCCATGTAATCATGGGGACCTAAGTTCAGTCCCCAGAACGTACTTTTAAAAAGTCAGGTGTGGCAGTGAGCACTTGTAATCCCAATACTGGGAAGGCAGAGATGGGTGCATCCCTGTGGCCAACAAACCCAGCCTATCCAGTGAGCTCTAGGTGAGAACCTATCTCAAAAAGGCAGACAGTGCCTGGAAAGGAACAAGATTTTTGTCTGACTCCCTCACACACATGTACATGTGCACCCACACACATACACTGTTGAATACACATACATAAAGAAATGTATAGATGTCTGCCTGTTTAAATTTCAATCAGCAAACAATTCTTTAGCATAAGAAGGCCCTAGCTATCTCATGCTTAGACTAAGAAGTCCCTCACTGTTTGTCTGATGTACGTTAAATGCTCACAGCTGTCTGTAACTCCAGTTCCAGGTATCCAGCGCCCACTTCTGGCCTCTCCAGGCATTGCACCTACAGGGTACACATACACACATGCAGGCAAACACTAATACACATAAAATAAAAATAAAATTTAAAAAGAAAAATAAGAGACAGTGGAAGGAGAGAACTATCTCCCACAGGTTGTCCTCTGACCTCCACATGTGTCATAGCATGTGTATACCCACCCACATTCACACACACACACACACACACACACACACACACACACAAATGGGGGTTGGAGAAATGACTCAGTGGTTAAGAGCACTGGCAGCTTTTTGCAGAGGTTCAGTTCCCAGCACCCACATAGCAGCTAACTGTAACTTCAGTTACAGGGAATCTGATGCCCTCTTCTGGCTCTGTGGACATTGCATGTCATGAGTGCACTAAATATACATGCAGGCAAAACACTCATATACATAAAATTAAAAAAATAAATGTATGGGAAAAAAGTTTTTTTTAAAGAAGATGTGGTATGCATACATAATGGAATTTTGCTCAGCTGTAAAGAATGAAATTATGTCATTTTCAGGAAAATGGATAGAACTGGAGGTCACCATGTTAAGTGAAATAATGTAGACTCAGCACAGGTTTTCTCAGAAGC
>NW_008330120.1:2742436-2799309 GCF_000622305.1 Nannospalax galili
AAATTATGCACATGCGGGGTGGGGGAGAGTTTGAGGGAGGAGAAGAGAGAGTAATGGGGAAAATACGAGCTGGATGTTTTCTCCCATGTACAGAATTTAGATCTGTAATACATATGTAATTTATGTGCACACACATTATATGACTTGAAAGCAGAAGGGGGATGTTGTAGTTCCTTTTCTCACTGCTGTGACACAGGCCTGACAAAGGCAGCTTAAGGCAGGCAGGGTTTCTTGTGGCCCCCAGTGTGAGGGTGCAGTCCATCATGGTGGGGAAGGTATGGTGGCAGGAGCGTGAGGTGGCTGGTCATGCTGAATCCCCAGTCAGGAGGCAGGCAGTTGAATGCTTGTGCTCAGCTTCCTTTTTCCGGTTACTCAGGGACTCCAGCCGTGGGCTGGCGCTGACCATGGTCAGGGTGCGTTTTCCTTCCTCAGTCAAACCCTTCTGGAACTCTATGGTGCTCAGCTTCCTTTCTCCCGTTTACTCAGGGACTCCAGCCGAGGGCTGGCGCTGCCCATGGTCAGGGTGCGTTTTCCTTCCTCAGTCAAACCCTTCTGGAACTCTATCACAGGCACACCCAGGTGTTTGTTTGTCTCCTAGGTGATTCTAGATCCTGTCAAGTTGGCAGCATAAACACAGAGGACGAGGGAGGAGATCAACAACAGGGAGAGGAGAGGAATGAGGGGGTTGGGTCTGAGCAAAGCAGAATGAAATCCACCTATAAAATATTATAATGAAACTTTTTATTTTGTATGTTAACGAAAGTTTAATGAAAAAGCGAAGACAAAAGAAAAAGACAAAAATCTCTTGTGGGCTAGAAATCCCTATGGGTTTGCATTACCGCTGAACTTTCCTCGGGAGGATGACAAGCCAGAGCATGGAAGGTACTGAGCTTTGCTTGATTGAGAGAGGCTCCAGATTGTTTGCGAACTCCTGGTTCTCAGGCTGCATCCCAAGCTGCTCCATTTTAGGATCCAGGTGGCCAAGGTCTCAGACACCTGTGTGTAATCCAAGATGGGATGCACAGGACAGAGGTCATGACAGTGACTTGTTCTAGTGGCAGCAATAGAACTGGAATGACACCTCTGACCCCTGACTCACTCCACATCTGAAATGCCTGCCAGATCATACAAAATAGCTGCCATGACCTCTTACTCCTCTGAGGTCATTTCAGGGCACTGTGCTAAGAGATGAGATCTGTGATGGGTGGTCCATGTGCCAGGAACTGTGAAACAACTTACATTACGATTGTACCTCAGTGTGACTCTAAGGGGTAGATACTAACCAGTCGGGGAACTGCGACATGGGGAGATGAAGGGACTTCTCTGGGCAGAGTGGAGCCAGGATTTGAGTCCAGGTAGCATGACTCAACTTGTGCAGAGCTTTCACATCCCATGGAGTTCCCACCCTTCTACAAGCAATTCCCACATAGTCCCAACACATACTTTACACACGAGTTGCATGTGCATTGAATGTGAGTCACCTAAGGATCTTTGATTTTATTAACTTTTTTATTATGTTTGAGTGTATGTGTAATATATGCACGTATGTCTATGTAGGTACAGGTGTCCATGTGCATGCATGCGGGGACCAGAGGAGGACATTGGGTGTCCTGCTTTATCACACCTCACCTTATTCCTTTGACACAAGGTCTCTCGCTGAGGCTGGAGCTGGGCTGGTAGCCGGTGAGCCCTAGTGTTCCTCCAGTTCCTACCGCAGTGGTGTGGACCATTCCACATGAGCAGCAGGCGTTTAAGGAATGCTGGGGTCTTGTGAACTGCCAACTGCCTTAGATGAGGCTGCAGCCCTGTGAGTGGCTGAGCTTTGGGACTGTGACAGCCTTTGCCACAGGTTGATCAAAGAAAGGACTGGAAGGAAATGCCTAGCCTGTGCAGTTTTACTCCTTTCTAGGGAGGAAGGTGGGCCTGTTCTAGACACTGAAACCAGGAAAGGGATTCTGAGAGAAGTTGTAGAGGCAAAGCTAAGAGGCTGGTGGGACTGAGTCTAATGCCTGGAAGCAGCTGGTCATGCAAGTGTCTAGCTCTGTCGGGGGGCTTATGGCAGGATGCTGAATCCAACACTCTTAGGCTATGATGGCTGGACTAGGTGTTTGGTTTCCTGTCTATTGGGTTGATCCCTGCTAAATTTGGAACAGGTAATATACTGAAGACTGGGTATTCTGTGCCGTCCTGTCCGAGCACCCACAGCAGTGGCACATAGTTGAAGGGGCATCTTTGTAGCAAAGGACCATTCGCTTTCCCTTGTTGGATCAAGTCGTTCACTAGTTGTTCCAAATCCCAGTGCAAGGTGAGGCCACCTTCATGTCAGCAAGCTCACCTTGTACCTACCCTACCTCTGACCAAGGGAGGTAGAGATGGGGAACCATCTTGCCAGCCACCATGTGTTGCTGAAACCAGTGAACCCTGGTGGGCTAGGGGAGGATGAGACAGTATGAACAGTGCCATTCTCCCCAAACAGTGACTCCCCCAGGTGCCAGAACTTGGAATGTTTTCTTTGACCCAGAGGCAGAGCACTAGCTGTGCCCATGGGCCGCAAGGAGATCCCAGTGAGGACTTTGGGATTTTTATAGTGTCTGGGAAAACCAACTTGATCAAGCGCATTGATTTTTCAAACAACTTCTGTACAGATGAGGGTAGGGTACCCTGGCCAGATCTCACCCAACCCTAGTCTGTACAAATGATGTGTTAGAGCACGGTCACACCCACTCACTCACCTTATGCCGGTCACACTATGATGGCAGTCAGCACCGGGTGATGGGAACCAAGGCTGTTTGGTTCATGAAGTCTAAACTATTCACTCTGTCCCCTTTGCAGAAAGGTTTTCTGGCCCTGCCAGAGATGGAAAGATATCATTATGCAAAGCCTCACTAGGAGAGAGCATTTCCATTAGCTAAACTCTGATACATCATCTAAGTAAGATAAATTCAGAGGTCAACCTTGGGTGTCATTTACTTGGTATCACAATGTGCTTAGATGCCTATAACTGTCCCCCGGGGACAGGGAATGCTGTGTATGTGCTAGGCACACCTTCAATGCTTTTCCAGGAAGTTGTCAGCTATGCCTTAACCTTCACTTTCTGCTTCTACAGACCCTGTGGGGCAGGGGTGCCAGAGAGGGATGTCCAGATGGATGTGACAGCCGAGAGCCTGCATGCTCACAACCCTACATAGGCACACAACCATCAGGAAGGTGCTGAATTTGAGTAGCCTCCACAGACAGCTTGAGGGCTCCCCCTTCTCCTGACTCTCAGTTTACTTCACAAGATCTTGCATTTCCCAGGGTTTTTTCTTTAAGGCTTTTGGATTAGCTCAGAGTTTGCCCCAACTGTGATTCACTGGTAGCCAGGAAACTAATTCATTAGGTCTCATTGTTTTCCAGACTCCACACGGGGCAAGGCTTAGCAAGGTCAAATTGAGACAGCCTTTTAAGGAGAGTCACCCAGGGAGCCCCCAGACAAGTCGGGGGTGACAGTTCTCTGGTGATGAGGCTATGGACTTGCAAGGCTAACCCAAGCTGACCAAGAAGATAAATACCACAAGTTAAAATGCCATGGATTCACAGCTCTTAAGAGACTCAACTATTCCTTGTGAACACTCACTCACTAGAATTCTGCAAATCTTAGCTGGATTTCCACAGTTCTGAAAAAAAAAGTTGATTTGGGCAGTTGTGCTCGTTTTTCTGTCATGACTTCCATCCACTCTCACTGCTGTCTCTCTGGCTTCTTTTCAGTGGTGGCAAGTGAATCTGAAATCCTACCTCTGATGATGACATACATTTTCCCCTTTAAATAATTTATTGAGTAGAGAAAAAGCTACATATTATATTATTCTGACTGGGACATCAGAATTTTATTTTTAAATAACATTTAAATTTAAATTTTCCCAGCCTGGAAAAGCTACATATTATATTATTCTAACTGTGTGGCACTCTGGTGAAGTTGGACTGTAAAGATTAGAGTTGACCGGGGCTCAGGAGTTGGGGGTAGGGATGAATGGTGATGTCAGATGGTGTCTTGTGTGTACTGCCTCGAGGCCATGTGATTGTGACGGAGTTACTTGGCTGCAGTGACGGACAGGTACTGAGGCAGGAGGCAAGCTGAGTCTTGTGCACCTTGTTCTCTTCCTGAGGTTCAAGTGCAGAGACCACCGAGCTTCAAGGTGAATAGCTCAAAGAACAGCTTGAAGAGAAATTGCTAGAAGCTGTCTTGCCTATAGCAGGTATTGATATTACTTGCTAGGACTGCTGAACAGTTGAGCTAATACCACTGTTAATAATAGAGGCCATTAGTTATTAAGTGCTTAGCATACGCCAGGAAGCTCTCAGTGTTTTGGGCAGATGAGTGCGTTTAACCCTCACTACACTTCGCAGAAACTGCTAGAATGACCTGCATCTTGTGGAGGCAGAGAGGTGAGGCCACTTCCACAGGGCCACAGCTGCTAAAGCACCCTGAGGTAACATCTGTGTTGGTGTGGTTGCACCTGTGATGGGGAGTGAGGCGGAGTTCGCCCACTCCAGCCTCCAGAGACAGACTGTGATGGTCAATGTTGTCAGTGTGTCAGGATCTAGAATCGCCTAAGGGACAACCACTGGGCATATGAGATATTAATAAAATCAAGGATAAAAAGCCCACATTACCCAGTTTGGGTCAATGGAGACGAGAAGACTCATTCTAAATGTCTTTCCATGGGATGGAGTTCTGGACTGAATAAAAAGGAGAAAGTGAGCTGAGTACCAGCGTTCATCTCTCTGCTTCCTGACTGTGGATGCGGTGTGACCAGCTGCCCCAATTTCCTGATGTCGTGGCTCCCCTCTTTGATGAAACTACAACCTCAAACTTTGAGCCAGAATAAACCCTTGCTGCCTTTAGTTTCTCTTGTCAAATATGTTGTTGCAACAACAGGTACACAGAGGTTTTTAACTCCTCAGTTCCCTCCCTGACTGTACTGTGGCAGTGAGAGAGGAGGGTGTAGATGGGGGCGCGAGCTTTGCCCAGGGTACTCTGTAGCTGTGCCTCATCATTTCCGTGACGCAACCCTCACGCTACCTAGTTACTGCTTGATCTTGACAGAGCATTCAGCTCTGCTCCCTGCAGAGAAGGCACGGTCTGTCCGGTTGGGGACCAGTGCCTCAGGCTACGATGGTGGTTTCAGGTGCCCCCAGACCTGGGTTTGAATTGAAACCCTGCTTCTGTCAACATAAGGCCTCTGGCACATTGCTCAGAGTCATTTCCCCTTCTGTACAGTGGGGGTCATGCTGGTCCATTCTAATGGCTGCATCATTGTGCTGGCCAGACAAGCAGCTGGTATTAAGGTCCTGCCAGGTGCCTGTGTAATGCAGTCAACACACCACACAGTACAGGGCGTCAGGCTCAGTTTCCCTCACCTTCACTCGGGGCATTTCCCATACAGAGATGGGTCTACTCTGACCTTTGAGATCTAGAACCCAGAGTTGCAAAGGCAGTCAGAAACTCTGCACAGACCAGTGGCTCCTCTCTCCCACCTCTTCTGGGCTCCCCATTCGTGTCTGTTTGATGAATTGTTCTAATAAGATACCGTAGGGGACATTGGGACTCAGCTACAGGCTACAGCAACTGCATCTCCTTCTATCCATCACCGAATGACTGTTGTCACTGGGGCTCTGAAGTTTGGAAAACTTACTAAACACACTTAAGTTGTCCCTAGTGCTCTGGAACTTCGGCAGACATTCCCACATGGGTCCAGCTTCACTGTAGCCTGAACTGTGCTCCTCTATCAGGCACCCACCCTGAAGGTGACCCTGCATGTTCTCATGTGATGGGACTATAGAACATCCCTGGCTATCCCCCTGTCTATACCCGCCAGACTGCCTGTGGCTCCTTGTTGCCCAAATAGTCCAGATCCCATGACTGGAGACCCATAGACCCACTTACCTCCCAGCAGGCTGTGCAACATTTTCGCAGTGTGGATTGGATCAGATCTTCCTGGGTCTGGGGAACATCCCCATCACGTGGTGACTCTCTGCTTTTACCCTCCAGGGCCTTTACTGTTGCTCCTACACTGCCAACTGTGCTCTAGCACCCAAGGGTGCCCTGGGCCTGGTAAGCCCACCTCTCTTCCCCTTGTTATCCCATAGACTAGCTCCATCCTGAATAGGCCTGTGGTTTCCCCAAAGCTGTCTCAGGCTGATGGGAGGTAGGAGAGGAAACTTCTAGTGAAAATTTCAATTTCAATTAAAAAAATTGTTTATGAGTGTATTGCTTGCATGTAGGTAAGTGCACCTATGTCATGCAATGACTGTGGAGGTCAGAAGAGGGCGTCGGATCTCCTGGAACTGGAGTCATGAATGGTTGTTAGCCACCATGTGGGTGCTGGGAACCGAATCCAGTCCTCTGCAAGAGCAGCCAGCAATTTTAGCTGCTGAGCCATCTCTCCAGTCCCTCAACTGCAAATTTTATTTCTGCAAAAAATTTTATTCTGACACCCTCTTCTACCTCCATGGGCACTGTATGAAATGGGTGCACTTACACACATGCAGGCCTAACACTCATACACTTAAAAAATAAATAATAAAATTGTATTCTATTTATTTCGTGTACATGTGAGGGCATGGTCCTGTCTTGGCACATGTGGAGGTCAGAGGACAACTTGTGTGAACTGCTTCTCTTCTTCCACCATGTGGGTCTCAGGGATCAAACTTGAGTCACTGGGTTTGGCAACAGGTGCCTTTACCCACTGAGCCATCTTGTTGGGCTTTCTGTTTATTTCCTCCATCCCTTTATCAATGTCTGCCTCCCTCACTGGACCAAGAGGGCAGCTGTTGAGTTGTAGGTTGGGTTCAGAGGAAGGCACTACATAGATCAAGGGCTGTCCACGTTGGTTAGGAACCAGTACTTGCTAATGAAAGTCAAAGCAGGGGTCCTGGGGCACACTTTCCCACATAGCACAGAAGGAGCACAGGTCCTTAGGGGAAACCTTGGCTCAGATCCAAGTCTAGGTCTTTATGTGCTATGTGCCCTGTGCTAGGAACAGTATCTTCCTGGGCCTCAGCTTTCCAACCTGGTCGTGGAGACACTCATCACTGCAGAGGTCATTGGAGAGTGATGCTTTGTCCCTTCTTTGTTTCCATCTAGGAGTCTTGGTCGGGTTTATTAAAAGAAACACACACACACACACACACACACACAGAGGGGATTCAGAAACTGAAGAATCCAAAGCCCCCATGAAAGCTTGGGCTTTTAAGTATTTTTGCTGGTAGGGGGAGGTCCCTCTCACCTAATTTTGATTAGTCAGTTTAAATAAGAGAAGGCTGTAGCTTCAAGCTGAGGCATGTCAGGACTACCTTTGGTCATATCTAAACTCATTTGGACCAGTCAGCTGAAAAAGGACCTGCTGGTGGGGAATGGGGAGCACCCCGGGCCTATGTCTCAGACCAAGAGGAAAGAAAGGTGCCTTGTCTTTTTCAGAGATTAGTACATCGTGTTGACATGAAAGGACCTTCATTTTCATGGCTTTTTTGCATGTTGAAAATGTCTTTGTCTTCAAATTTTATAATTTTTTTCATGTTTGAATAATAAGCATCTCTTTATTTGCTGATTGCCATTATAAAAACCAATTACATTAGCAACAAAAAAGTGTTTTCTGAGTTGATGTCTGAGGCAGTTACTTTCCAAAATGTTAAGTAAAACAGTGTACAACATCAGTATTAAAATGTTAAATTTCATGTTGTCTTTACCACTTTGATTTTCTGAACAATTAATTGAGCAAAATAAGGTAAAAGATTACATTTATTTTATCTTTAGGAATGGAAAGGTCTAATTATTCAAAAAGTTTTATTATAAAACTAAACTCTGGAGGTGTCTACAGGTCTGTGTTTATTCATGATTTAACATATAACGTACTTTGGTCATATCTCCCCATTTTCCTCTCATCGCTCTCCTTTGTCCCCCCTTCTCCCATGAAACTTTTCTTTCTTCTGACAAGTCCCTCTCATATTACTGCCTCGTGTGTGTGTGTGTGTGTGTGTGTGTGTGTGTCTTGCATGAGCATGGGTTGGGGCGTTATTTGCTTGAGCAAGGGTGACTTACCAGTGGCTATGCTGGTGAGGAATCTGACTCCCTCCCCCAGCAGCCATTAACTGCCTATAGCTCCTCTGGAAGGGTTGGGGCCTTATGAGTCCTTGTCCCCAACCATGATGGGGTGTCGATGTGCCCCGTTTTGTGTAAGTAGCCACTGCTGCTGTGAGTTAATGGGTGCACTGACCAATCACCTCCAGAAGACAGAGTTTTATAGCACTCCTCCCCAACCTCTGGCTCTTACATTCTTTCCACCCCCCTTCCACAATGTTCCCTGAGCTTTTGAAGGGGTTGATATAGATATTCTGTTTATGGCTGAGCTCTTAACAATAATTTCTTCTCAGGACTTTGAGCAGCTGCAAGTTTCTGCATTCAGTGTCACTGCTGCAAACAGGAGCTTCCCTGCTGAAAGGAGCACTAACCTGTGGTCTGAACATAAATGTTTAGAGGACAAAGAAATGACAGCTACACCATCTCATTGAACCTAAGCACCACCCCCACAGCGTCTGCAAGGCAAGATGCGCAGGCCACCTCAGCTGGCGTGACAGAGGGCCCTCAGGGCATAGGTTTCTGGGACCCACACAAATCCTTCGGTTCCCAATAGTGGGGACCAGAACCTGAACACAGCCCTCTTAGCAGGCTCCTAACTGCAGGTCCTCAGCTCACCTGGCCTGAGACCCCTGCAACATCACAGGTCAGTGGGACGAGGGTTGGCTGCTTAATACTGGAGAAGACCTCGAGTTAGAGCCTGGCAGCTCACTCTTCCTGGCAGCTGCTGTCACAGGTCTGGGCTGCAAAGGCTCTGGCCAGGGGCTCCACTTTGTTCTTATTCTCTGGAGAATAATGAGTGGAAGATTTGTTCCCCGCCCCCACCTCAGCTCCTCTACCTCCTCCCCCAAAGTCTGCACCAACTGTTCACACTCTCACCTCCCATAGCCTTTGAACAGCACAAAGCCACAGATGGAACAGGAAAAGCCCAGGCCTCCAGGCCCAGCACGTCACCACATGGAGGTACCAGCGAATTCCAAGAAAGACTGAGACTTCAGAAGCAGCCCCCGAAAATCACAGATCCCCTACTCTTCCCCAGGCTCTGTGTGGACCCCGCAGAGGGAGTAGGAAACAGATGTGACCCTGGGCCTCCTTGCGGAACTTGCAATTTTGTATCTATGTATGTGCACACACGCATGTGTCTGTGGGAATAGCTATAAGGTATGAAGGACTCAGTGTAGGACTGATCAGTGCTGTGATAGAAGAGAGATGGAAGTTATAGAGACCAGGACCCTGACAGGAACAGGAGAAGAGAGTCAGAGACAGAGGAGAGAGGAGGGCGCCATCCCCTGGGTGTGCTGGAAATCAGTGTGGTGTCGGTTGGCGGCCAGTCGAGGAATCCTTCTCCCTGGCCTGGAGCACTAGGGAGCCACAGGAGGCTCCAAGCAGGAATATCACACAGCCAGTTTTGCATTTCAGGAAGTCGCTTGCCCCAGTTGGTGAGCAGGTTGCAAAGGGCAAGGGCCAAGGTTGCTGTTGTGAATATGTCTGGTCTCATTTTTCTCATCACCTGTGCAGGCTCCGTTCGGCACAGGTCTGTGATCTCCCAGGGGTACAATTGCTCCTCTGTGTTGGATAGTCAGGAAGACTAGCCATGCACGCCCCAGCCTGGCACTTTGTGTGGGGCATAAACAGCTCTGATTATCCTGCCCTCAACTTCTTGCCCAGGCCACCTCCTTGACTCCCCTTAGGGCCTGGGGAGCCCATCCCTCCCCACCCACACCATCCTCATGATCTGCCACATAATCACTTCCGAACCCAGGCTGCGCCCTGGTGACAGCAACTCTCTGATTTCCTGTGACGGTGACTTTTCTTTGTAGAGGCCCCTGCCTGCCAGCCCTCCCTAGGAGCTGAGCCCTGCCGTTCTCACAGAAATATGTCTTTAATAGCCACTGGGGCACTCACTGATGGACTGTGAACTTCCCGCGGTCCAACTGCATAGCTCAAAAGACAATGGGGACTTCAATGCCCAAGGCCGCGTCTCTGGCCCTGCGTCCTCTTCCCAGGCCCTCTCTGGCCTCCGTCCCCTTTGTTTAGGGTTCAAGACCATGGACTGCCAAGCTTCCAACTGAAGTGCTTGCTCTGGCCATGGGTCAACATCTTACTAGCTCCACAATAAAAGGAAAGAAGCAGGGCGCCTCGGATGGGACGGCAAGGAGGGCAATTAACTCTCCACTCCACAGCCGGGGCAAGGCAGGATTGCAGAGCCCCGGAAAGAGACTGTTTGGAAAGATCTAGCTAGCTGGAGCCACCTGACTGGATCCTCCATGGTGGGGTCCAGATGGGAAGTGGGTCACCAGCCTTTAGAGGTGAGCTGGGAGCTCAGCACTACAGATTAAGGGGCTGGGGCACAGGAAGTCCTCTGTCCCCAGAGAAATGGTGCCAACTATGACTTTGCTGCCCAGGATGATTCCCATCTATTCAGGATTGCATTTGCTACCCTATCCCTAGTTCCTGGCAGGGTGACAGCCAGTGTTGATCCACTTTAGGCTACCTGCTGTGGGCAGAAGATCAGGACTTTGCTCTGACTGATTTCAGGGTTAGGGATGCCAGGAGGCTGGTTGGCCTTGGGCTTCTGAGTCCCCACCATGTGGATGAGGGGGCAGAGTGGGGATGGGGTGAGGGAAGGGCCCAGGACCAAGTGGGAACCAATGTCAAAACAATGATTATAGCCTACAAAGTAGCCCAGGCAGGAAAACAAACCAGACACCAGGCGTTTCTTATGTCTGGTGCCTGAGCCCTCAGTCTAGGGGCAGGGGATCAACAACCTGACAGCAGGATAGAGGGCTAGGGTTCCCATGGGATGGGCAGGGAGAGTGGGTAGGAATGGTCTGAGGACGTGACCTCAGCTATGGCAGTAGAAGAGGACAGGCCATGTGGAACTGGGAGAACAGTCCAGGCAGGGGTTGTAGGTGTAAAGGCCCAGGGGCTGGAAGGAGTGTGGTGTTTGGGGATCAGTAAGGAGGCCCCAAAGTGGGAAAGAAGTGAACAGAAGAATATGGGAGGCAGAGTTAGGTGACAGAATAGGGTGTGTGTGTGTGTGTGTGTGTGTACAGGGCCTGAGAGAGATGGGAAGCATTAAGGTTTAAAAAGCGGGACATGGCCGCCATGTGGGTGCTGGGAATCGAACCGGGGTCCTCTGCAAGAGCAGCCAGTGCTCTTAATCACTGAGCCATCTCTCCAGTCCCACATTCACATTTCTTATTCCAAATGGTAGTGGTTTGTGCCTTCTCTTTCTTCGCTCTTGCAGGTAATACACTCACACACATAAAATAAAAATAAAAAATAAAATATTTTTTAAAAAGCAGGTCACGGAGAACCCTCCAGCCAGGCACTGAGCCCCTGCTGGGGCCAAAGAGCGGGAAAGCACGCAGGGGTACTGCCTTTGGACACAGGTAGTGGGCACTCTTCCCAAGAGGTCTGGAGCCAGTGGTGGTCCTCCTTTGGCTCAAGAGCTCACACCCACGGGCAGGTGAAGTGACTGTACCCAGACCGCCTTTTCCTCTTGCCCCATGTCCTGGAGATTGTCTTGAAGGGCTGCTGGGCCTGGCTCATGCCTCCCTGGCTGGTGAACGACCCCCTGCAGTTGCTCAGAGTGTGGAGCAGAGAGGAATTACTGGGCTCCCGGCTCCAGCTGTTCATCTGGGCATGTGGCCAGTGGCCATCATATTCTGCGGGGTCCTTGACCCCTGTCTGGTGGCCCTGATCCCCAGCTGTAAGTCCTGCCAGGAACCCACAGCACTGCCACAGTACTGGGAGCCGCTTTCTGTGGCTGCTAGACTTCTTGTGGCCTCTACATCTTTTAGGTCCAACCCGCTTCTCTGGGTGCCCCTGGAGGTAGATAATTGTTCTCTCTGTGTTCCCTGTACCTAGGATGCATTCACTCCCCAGTGCCCACCCCACCCATCCATAGAGTACTTGGGGAGATCATGGAGAAGTTTTGTCATTTCATCCCTCTGAATTACAGGGAGCAAGATCTTGTCCCTAGCCAAGAAGATCTGAAGAGAGGGTTCTAGAAGTTTCCAGAGTGTTCTTGTTATCTTGGAGAAACAAAGGAGACAGCCTGCCCCACCCTGCAAATGGATGGGGGAACTGTGGAGCCATGCCCACCACCAGCTCAAAGCAGCACAGTGGGACCAGCTCTGGGATGAGCCCCAGAGCAACGCAAGACATCAGGGTGAGTCCCCATGACAAAGCGGCTCTCCTCTGGATTTCTGAATGTCACATTAGCCACCAATGGAAAGCGGGTGGGGGGATTCCAGGCATTATGTGGGGCCCTGTATGGAAATGTGGGCATGGAGGCTGATGACTGGTTTTGAATTTCATCTAAGAATACAGGGGCCACTAAGAGTCGAAGCTGGAGAGTAAAGTAATAAACTTATTTTGTTGGAAAATCTCAGTGGCAGGGTGGAGGGTGGATCAAAAGAGGGCAGGAAGCAGTGGGGCCCTGCATGAGTTTGGTCCTTCAGGAGAGGTAATGGTGATCTGGCCTGGGGACGGGTGACAAGTGAGGCCTTGGGATGGGCTTTGGAGGACAAAGAATTGGACGTGTAGTGCCAGGGGCACAGTGCTGAGCGGACAGCAGGACCCAGATTCTGTCCTTGGGTCCCTCTCATTCCCCCCTGCCCCTGAGTGCCCCTCTGTAAAAGGCAGGGCAAGGACAGACCACGCCATCTCCGGATTTCCTTCAGTGGCACTGTCTGACTCCAGCCCTGCTATTCTGGCAAGTAAGCAGAGTCACCCATCACTGGTTCAGGTATTTGCTCAGAGTGGTGACTCAGAGCTGGACCTCATCAACATTGGGCACCTCTGGACAGCCGCCATAGTCCTTTTCCAAACTGTAATGCTCTATGAGTTTCAAAATACTCGTCAACAGAACTTGAGTTTTCTGTAACCAAATACCAAAAATTGTGTATACTGTACTTTCCTCAAGAACTCACTGAATTATTTAGGTACCCAAATGTATAAAAGAGTACCCTTTCATAAAGAGAGTGCCCCCAAATATAAGAGAAACCCACAAACACATCGACTCACTGTTCAGAAGTGCAGCAAAACTATGCAAAATCTAGAAACAATTAAATTGCTTAATATATCAATAATATTAATAGCTTCTGAATTCATCTGAATTTTACAATGTATTTGTATTTTGTTGATGCACAAATACATCTTAAGATTCAGATGAATACAATATTTCCCTGAGGCTCCTTGAGCCAGTCCCCAGTGTGGTCAGGGAACCAGAGCGTATCTGTTGAGCACTCAGAGGGAGTCCAGCTCCTTCTCTATCACCCTGAGGGTGTTTGCTCAAATAACTTTGCATTGGGTACTAAGTGGGCCATGGGTAACTGGACACTTAAGAAGCATAAACTAAGTCAGACTAATCAAAAAAGTTTAGATAATGGGATCTAACAGTCCTTCCTAAGTTCCTCATGAACAGGCTGAAAAGCCCATCCAAGGGAGATGGTGGAGCTTGGCTTTGGAAGCTAGGGCCACAACCTGAGTATCTGTTTCCAGCCTTAGCAAATGATTACTGAGCTCATATTCCTTGATTATATGAATGTGTGCATAGGTGGTTGGATGTGTGTAGGGATGAAGGTATGTATGTATGTATGTATAGATGGATGGACAGGAAGATGGTTGTAATAGCTGGATAAGAAGACAGATGGATGAATGGGTATGATAGATAAGAAGATAGATGCATGCATGGATGGATGGATGGATGGATGGACGGATGGACGGATGGATGGATGGACGGATGGATGGATGGATGGATGGGTGGGCATGATAGATAGGAAGATGGATGTATAGGTAGAGATGGATATAATAGGTGGAAAGGAAGATGGGTAGATGATGAATAAATGGAATGGATGAGTCCATGCATGTATGAATGGTTGGATGTGTGTAGATACAGATGGATTGATGGGTGGGTATTGATTGATGGGAATGCATATAGTTATATGAATAGATCAGCACGTTGATGGGTAACTCAATGGATGAATGTTTCAATGACTGACTGAATGAATGAATGGATGAGGATATCTGTAGGGATGGATGGGTTGATGAATAGACGCACGCATGTGTGCATGGGTGGTTGGATATTTGTAGGGATGGGCGGGTGAATTGGTTTTGATAAATGGATGGGTTATAGATAGCTGCATGGACAGCTGGGTGAGTTGATGAATAATTTTGTGGATGGATGAATCACTGGATGGATATCTGGATAAATGGGTGGATGGATAGATGGATGATGGATGATGGATGATGGATGGATAGCTTAATAGATATGGAAGGATAGATGGATAGGTGACCAGATGGGTGGGTTATGGGTAGATGGATAAGTACATAGATGCACGAATAGACAGGTGGGTGGTGGATAGTTGGCTTGCTGGGTGAATGGATGGATGGATTTAATACATGAGTAGCCCTTCTCTAAAAGCCATTTCCTGAAATTACCCAGCTCTCTCTATGGCTTTCCATGCATATCAGCGAGCACTGTAGATGGAGAACATGCAGTTCGCTTTATTCCAAGCAGCACAGACTAGGAGATGAAGCCTTGGATCCAAGGCTGGGTAGGGTGAGCATAGTCAGTCTAAGGCTGGGTGGTGGTGGGCACAGTCACCCTAAGGTGGGGTGTGTTCTCATCACGTCAGCCACCAACTTTGAAAGACTGTCTCCCTCACGAATCCAGAGACCTTAACTGGAAAACTTTTGAGCTCTGGCCTCACTGGCCACATTCCTACCTGGAAGAAAGTGGCTAGAGCTGGACAGGAGACAGCTCCTCTGGGTTAATGTGCATCCCTGCCTTGCCATGGATTCCTCCTTTATCATCTGGGAACAATGACAGTGGTGAACATTGTGTGATTAAACACAACACGTGCTATACATGGCTTATATCTGAGGCCCCCAGTGAGGTCGCAGGATTCTCATCTTCCCTGTGGGAGGAACCTCAGCCTTCTCAAGTTCACAGACTGCTGACCTAGAAGCAGCAGAGCCTCTTCCTACAAGGCCATGAAGTCCACGGTAAACTCCCTACTTCTGTCATGCATGGCATATCTGCTGACAATGTCTACGGCACTCTGTCTTGACCCTGGGCTTCTTCTTTGAGGCACATCCCATTGTCAAATCTCTGGAACAGGGTTCTTCATCTCTCGTCTCCACTCTAGTAGCCTGATTATGGGGCCTGCTTGGCTCATTGAGCCTCATGTCAGAGTGGAGTCCTGTGTTCCCAGCCTGTGGGAGTCGGAGGGACTAGCCAACACATTGGCTACTGCCCAGCTTCAAAGGCTTCCCATCTGAATGAGGCCAGCTGACCGTGTTCCCACGGGACTTTGTCTTTCCCACAGCCACGCAGGCCTCAGGCCAGCCCTATGCAGTCCTATCTGTGAATGTCCCACTCTTTGGGAGGCAGAGGGGGAGATGAGGTCAGAGTCTGGATTTGGGACTCAGTGAGAGCTGGGCTCGGCTCCAGAAAGTCTTTGCTGTTGAACAAATGCCTTCGCCGATATGAGCTACATCCTCTTCATCTAGACACTGGAGTTACTAGTGTCTGCCTCATGGCCTTCCACAGGGATGCTGGGCAAGACTCTGCAGGTAGCCCCAAGCCCTGTCCTGCAGGAAAGGCCTGACACCCACACCCCCTGCTCAGCTGGTTTCCATACTCTAGAGACAGTAGAGACAGTAGAGACAGCTAACATAACAGCCACACGATACAACCGCCTGGATCCCAGCAACGTGACCCCACACCCTTGTTCATGGTGTGCTCTACTGGTAAAGTCACTTTGAACAGAGTGTGTGTGCTTGCAGTAAAGTCCATGAAAACCAAAAATACATGTGAAAGAAACAAAACCTACCTTTACTGTTGTCATACCAACAGAGATGCAAAGAAATAAAAACGTCCTTAATAGCCTTTTAATAAATAACTTCCTTAATTTTTTTGATGAAACAGAGTCTTGCTATGTAGACTAGGCTGGCCTCAAACTCACAGTCCTCCTGCCTCAGTTTCCTAAGTAGCTGGAATTATAAGTATGCACCACCAGGCCTAGCTAGCCCCTCAAATACTATTCTTTGTGTATGTGAATGTGTGTTTATATGTGTGAATGTGTGTTTATATGTGTGTATGTGTGTGTAGTGTATTCATGTGGGTATATGCATGCTACATGCTCATATAGAGAGAGGTCAGAGGTCAGTGTTGGATGTCTTCTCCAGTTGCATTCTGCTTTATTTTTTGAGACTGGGTCTCTTTGAACCAGGAGCTCACCAATTCAGTTAGATTGGCCAGCAAGCCCCAGGGATCCTCCTGTCTCTGCCTCCAAAGCACTGGGATTACAGGTACTCACGCAGCCCCCCTCCCCCCGGGAATGGCAGGTGCCATGACACGAGGTCTGGAGTTGGTAGGGGACAGCTAAGCCACACACAGTGGTCCCAAGAATAAAGGCACAGACCTCTCCAATTTAGTTTATACTGGTGAGTTGGATAGAAACATCCAGTTCACAGCCCTGAGCCTAGTCACACTGACACAAAGCCAATGTCTTCCAGGAATCATCAATTAAAGGGATATTTAAGGGCATTCATGTCATCAGTGGTCTGAGGTGTCCTAAAATGCTAAAGTTCAGCTAGGAAAGAAGCCTAGCAGAGGTTTCCCCAATTTGAAAACAATCCCCTAAAATCACATTATATTACCAGTAAAGAGCTGAGGATTTTGCATAAATCCCTGTCAAATGTCAAAAATATGAAGCAAATTTCCATCAACTCTATTAAAGAATATTCTAAAATATTTATCTAATCTTACATAAAACATTCTAACCTTGTACAAATAAGACATTACAGAATTGTGATGAGGGGCTGGGAAAATGATTCAGTGGGTAAAGCAGTTGCCACGTGAGCCTGAACTGGAGTTCGGGTCCTTGGCACCCACGTAGGTGTCAGATGGACAGGGCAGCTAGCCTGTAATCCCAGTGCTTTGGAGGTGGACACGGGATCCCCAGAGCAAGCTGGCTAGCTAGACTATTTATACTGGTGAGCTCTGGGTTCAAGTGAGAGATCAAGACACTTCCATCAACCTCTGGCCTCCACGTGTGTCTGCATACACAGGTACACCCCCCCCCGCCCATACATGTTCACTCACACACATTCAAGCACACACACACACACACACACACACACACAGAGGCTATTGACCCATGTAGCACCACAAGAAGAGAAAATGGGGCTGTCATGAGTAACAGTTTTTTTTGTCTTATCCCTTCTCCCACAGTCTGTGAACTTTATTCCCAAATGTCATGAATCCTATAGTCATTTCTTTAGTCTAAAGATGCCAAATTGTAAAAAATAAAATAATCACCACAGGAGGGAACCCTTCTGATCTCAACCTCAAGTTGATGAGCTCTTCACCTACAGAAGGCAGGGATCAGAATTACATTTTCTAAGTCCTTAAGGGAGCCCCACTGACGGCAAGGAGCAACTGTCTTAGAACATTCTAACCCATGCTGTGTAAAGCACTTAGTGGGCTGCCCTCTGTGGGAGGCTCAAGGGGATTGTAAGCTTAGTGACGTGGTCTCCACCCTGGGATGGGGCTAAGGGGGGAGGAGGCCTCTCTCATAGGAAAGTCACTGCCTAGGGTCCCAAGCACACAAGAACCCCTTTGAATGGGGGTTCTAGAACTCCTCGAACAAGAAGGCCAAAGCCATGTTGGTAGTTTTTGAATAATCTTAGTATTGTATTGGGTAGGTCCTGTGACATCACCTGGAAGCTCATAGTTCTGGTTAGCCAGTCAGTCACCAGCGAGGTGTAGTAGAGGGGACCTCCAGGAAGGGGATCTGAGCCCAACATCAGTTAACAGATTGTCCTGGGTGCCCCAGGTGGTCTGGGCCCCATCAGGTGAAGGCTTAGGACCAGCTTATGGCTCCCAGGAAAAGCTGGAACTCTATCTCTGATGTGGTGGCTCTGCCTGAGGGACCAGCTTGTGCTCAGAACTGGCCTAGCCAACCGTCCCCCCAAGTTTCCTAAGTCAAATTTTTGCCATAAATCCCTTTACAGAGATTCCCCTCCCACCCCACTGGCGATTAACCCTGACTGAGAGTGTAAGAGCAGCAACAGAAAAAAGTTTTTACTGAGCTTTCGAGCTGTGTCCTAAAGTTTCACTTACCAGACATCTTGGCACCATGCTACCTTCCCCTTCACGTTCCTTCCTCACCCAGGTTGTACCCCAAAGGCAGCATCCCTGCTGGTGGGCTCCCCACGTGGCCAGCACTCCCCTTCCTCAGGTGCTAAGACACAGCCCTTTGCAGAGGGGTTCTGCCTCCAGTGGCTACAGGGTGCTTGTCTTGGTGTCCCTGATGCAACCTTCCTTGTTCACAGTATAGCTTACACTCCCCTGGACCACATCTGACCTGGGCCTGCTCCATCTAATGCGCCTGTCTCAGAGGAGGGCTCCAAGGGACATGGAGCGAGAAGAAGCGGGGTAATGGAACGGAACTGCAGTCACGATTTTGGACTCCAAGGTGCATGCTGTCTGGTTCCAGTGCCAGGTTTGGGTAGCTCCAGGGCATCCCTGCCCCCGCCACTGATGCCTGACCTTCCTCCTGCTCACATGTGACTCCCTCGGAAGGCCTCCGGATTGCAGTGCCCAGCCAATGGCTCCATGAACCCCAACTATATACAGCTGTGGCTTCAACTATGGATATCTTGTTCCATGTGGTGGGACACTGTCAGCCAAGGACTTGAACCTGGTTCCAGCCCAGGGCTCAAAGGTCATGGAGTTTGCCGAGATTCTAAAGCCAAGGATGATTCAGGTTAAAGTCAGGAATGTTTTCACTCCCCAACTCTGGAAGATTTCAGAGAATCGCTTCCAACTTTGCTCCGCACACCACAACTCTCTCACCATGCAGAGCCTTTTATGTGCTCATCCATAGGACCACACGGGCCCTTGAGTCTGAACAGGGGAACCATTCTCATGGTGCAAATGGGGAAACTGAGGTGGGAAACCTTTGTCTGGGGTCAGCAGAAAGGGCAGGAGCACAGTTGCTTTGACTTCATGGGGACCAGGAAGAAAGTTTCTTTGTTCCCAGGTACCAAGACAGGGAGGGAGGAGGGCATTGCTCCATTTCCTGCTTGGCTCTGGGCATCGTGAGCCCATGCTGAGATTGTACACATAGCCCTCTTTAAAGGACTCACATCCACCTGGGGAACCAGGGTGGGCTGGGTTAGAGAATTGAAACACCACACCAGAAGCCACAGCTGTTGCTTAAGGCAGAGTGAATCCTAGGTACTAGAATCCACATAGGGAAACATTGCTCTCTAGGAGGGTGACCTCCAGTGCAGGGGACCCTGGTATAGTAGTACCAAGGCCACAGGCAGCTATGAGTGGTCCTGTCCTCTCACCCAGGAATTACATGGTGGAGCCTCTGCAGAGCTCCCATACACTTATCCTGACTAAGTGAGAGACCTGGACAGCTCAGGCCCATTATACACCCAGACCGCAGGGCCAAGCGCAGGGGATGTTGTTCACTTGCTCCGTCATCTGTCCTGATTTGTAGGAGTCAGGGGCTGAGGGTGGAGAAACGCTCATGGCAGAGAGGAGGGAAGGTTCCCCTGCAATAGCAGCCATCTTGGGGCCCAGGTTTACCTCTAACCCAGCTGAACTTCAGTCACTGCACAAAGGGAGGCCTTGATTTGTTCACCGTTGGGACCATCTGTTGTTGAGAAGTGACTAGGGACAAGACTTCAGCTTAGCAGACGTGTTTAAAGGGCTGGTGGGTGATCAACATGGTGACCAACCCTATGCCCAGCATGTTTGTCTGCCCAGCCCCACCAGGAAGGGCTCCCTGAAGGCTGGTGGCACACGCCTTTCCTGCTGTGTGACCCAGAACTTAGCATGTTCCATTTCCAAGGGAGCCCGAGGCACAGGAGGGAGGTGCCTCTTTCTTGTGTTTCCCTTTCCTTGCACTGATGCTGAGCCTGTCACGTTGCAAGGTCTCCATCTTTCCTTCCTTCCTCTCTTCCCTGTTTACTGAGAATCTACTATGTCAGGCTTTATGTTAGATACCGGCAATGTTTCCTTGTTCAGCAAACGTCTCTCCTTGGGCAGGCCCTATTCCAGGTGTGAAGGGTACAGGGGTATGCTGGGCTAGCCCAGCAGAGAGATCAGGCACCACACTGGAGTGAGGACCTGGAGACCCACCCAGGCAGAAGGAGAGTCCTGGGAGGACCCTTGATGGCATGCCTGTGGTCAGGAATCAGGATAAGGCCATGGTGAACAGAGCGGTGAGCAGGAAGATTTGGAGTCATCTCCGGAAGGGAACTTTCATTTTATCCTGTGGGCAGGGAGCTCCTGGGCCTTTGGTTCAGAGAAGGAGCAGGCACCCAGCAGATCCTGCCACACATGTTCTAAGCAGTCTTTAAGGGGCCACACGGCTGCCCTCCCTGGTAGACTGTCTGGGGCACCCCTTGGGGGATGGTGCTGCCGTCATTTCTTTTGGGGGTGGCCTCAGGAGGAGACTCTCCACATGACCTCTGGCTGACCCATCTTCAGCAGAGTCCTCTGAATGGTCATGTGATGAATGCCACCGTCTGCTGCTCAGAAGACAAGGACCCTGTGTTCCCCCGGCCAGGCTCGCCAACATCCTTGATGAGTAACTGGGGCAGCGAGGGGATGGAGACGTGGCCACAATGCTCCTATTGTTTTATCCGTAGAGCTGGAGCACCAGGCCATGTGCGGGCTGACTGGCAGCCAGAGCTGCAGGAACACAGCCTCCATGTCCATCCCATTGGTCCAGTAGGGGGCTGGGCAGGACCTGCTGCCCCTGGGGATGACCCCTCACAGAGCCACCATCTCACAGAGCCTAAAGTTCCCACAGCAGATGGAATTCTAGCCCACGTACAATAAAAGGGTTCTTTCTACACAGAGGGCATCCAAATCATTCATTCATTCATTCATTCATTTCTTCCCTGTTCCTTCTGTAGGTATCCAGCACCTTGGAGAATGGCATCCAGTGCTTTAAAGATGTTAAACACTTAAACAGATGTCAACGTTCCCCTGCTAGATACTTCCTTACCTTGGTTCATCTTTATGGCAGCCTGGAGTGGTGGGCTGCACCCTCCAAATCTGCAGATGACATGTTCTGGGCTGGTGGTCTCAACTCACATGGTGGAAGGTTCTAGACACCTCTTCCAGTGATGTTCACAGGTCTATATAGTCCCTATAGGTGATGTATGTGATTTAAGTGACATTCTGGAGACCTGAGGATTAAGAGACTTGGGAGATGGGGCACAGACTTGCTCATGTGACAGTGAGTGGCTAAGGCCCTCCGAGCTTCAGGGTGGTGGGAACCTGAGAAGTCAGTGAGGTCCCTTTATGATGGGTGGGCTTACCATATTAGTCTAGGAAAGACAGACTGCAGGGAGCCGATAGCCTTACTTCAGATGACAAATGCCTTTGAAGCCACACCTCAGGGAGGTGGCAGTTAGCTATGAAACTGTCCATACACTGGACCAGAACTTTCTGTGAGGCAGGAGCTCCTTCACCCTCATCCTCTCTTCTTCCTCCTCATCTTCCTCCTCCTCTGGGATGAGGCTGCTACCATGGGCAGTGCTCCCTGTGTCCTGGAGACAGTTGACTCTATGGGTGATGCTCCCATTGTCCTGGAGACAGTGAGGAAGAGGCTGACTGTGGTGCTTCTCCCAGTGTCTTGTGGGCAGCAGATGGATAAAGGGATCGTGAACTTCAGGCAGCAGGTGCTGAAAGTTAAAGATGGAGGTGGCGCAAAGGAACCTCCCAGAAACAAGGTGGAGGGAGGCTCCAGCATGCATGCGCGCACACAGACACACACACACACACAGAGTACACACTGGAGACCTCCACCTGTGTTAAGTTCAAAGGGAAGTAAGCTAGTGTCAGAACTCATGAGGACAGTCCTCTTTGGGTGGAATGTAGGAATGTCAGATGGGCACAAAAGGGGCTCCTGAGCTAATGGTCCCACTGGAACGTGGATCTAAGCACTAATCCCCTTCTTCTCCCTCCTCTTCCTCCTCTTCATCATTCTCTTCCTCACTGACCTTTCCTTCATCCAAACACCAGCTGTCGTCTGCTATAGCTTGTTCCCATCAGAGCTGGAGGGACACAGCTTCTGCACCCCACACAGGGCACCATCTGACCCTGTCACCAGCCTCTGCACCTCACGCAGGTCACCGTCTAACCCTGACTCACCAGCCTCTACACCCCATGCAGGTCACCGTCTAACCCTGACTCTCACCAGCCTCTGCAGCCCACGCAGGGCACCATCTGACCCTGACTCTCACCAGCCTCTGCAGCCCACGCAGGGCAACGTCTAACCCTGACTCTCACCAGCCTCTTCAGCCCACGCAGGGCACCATCTGACCCTGACTCTCACCAGCCTCTGCACCCCACACAGGGCACCATCTGACCCTGACTCTCACCAGCCTCTGCAGCCCACGCAGGGCAACGTCTAACCCTGACTCTCACCAGCCTCTGCACCCCACACGAGCACCAGCTAACGTTGACCCTCTCTTGCATGGGGATTCGGCACAAACGAGGCCCTGCCTGCTCTGCAAATGGGATCTGTGCACACATGCTCTTCCCTGGCTTGGTCCACCTCCCACCTCTGCATTCACTTGGCCATCCCTCCCCACTTCCTTCAAGGAAGGAGCCAACGCTGATGTCTGCAGTCTTCAAGTTTAACAGTAACGCCTCAAGACGGTTTGCTCAGCACCTACCATGTGTCAGCACACAGCAGAGGTAAGAAACAATTTCCTTGCTCTCCTTAGCCCTTGACCCAGAACCTTCTAGAGCTTCCAGAACCTCCTACTCCTCTTTTCTTGCTGCATACACAGGAGGAGCTCGGTATTTTTTCCGTGCAAACGTGGCTTATTTTCTTGTAGTTACTGACCTTTGGCTGGCATCTACTGTTGACAGTTCCCTAGGGAAGTCGGGGTCTGGCCAGCAGGGGTCTGACTGAGGACCCCTCCCCCCTCCAGCCTTTATTCACCCAGAAACTTACATTCTTCCAACCTTTCCACAGATGTCATTGCTGCTTCGGATTAAACACAGGGGAGCCGTCAGCCCGGCAGTCAGCACCGCCTTAACAGGCGTCTGATTGCTTTGCATTTTGGAAGCCCCATGTTCACTACCCCAAGTAGAGCTCTGCAAAGTTTTGAAATGAGGAGGATGTGTTTGCTCATGAAATTCTTATGCTCAGCTGTTGCTTTAGACATCTGAGCTCTGACCCATTTAGGGAATGGATTCAGCAGCATCGAGGGCCTGGGATGGTCCCAAAGTTTCTGGTTCAGAGACTGGAGTCAGTAACAGTGGGTTGGGTCATAACACCTCATAGTTTATCTGAACTTGGAGGAATTATTCATATTCCCATGGTGACCATTGTTATTGTTTCAAAAAGGGAGTGGGGAGTGCATTCCTCCAAGCAGGAGAGCTTGGAGAAGGGTGCCTACAGGAAAAACTGGGGCACGGCAGCGAGACAGGTGGCTCCCAGAGAAGCAGTTCTGGACTTCACACAGGAAATGTCCAGCCGTGGTGCCCGGAGGGCAATGCCCAGACACAGGGCCCAGACCCTCTTCTACCTGCTGTACCGAGGATGTGGCAGCCAGCTGCAAACTGTCATTTTCCCTGAATGTTAACAGCACTTGCCCTCAACTACAGACCCTGCTGGGGGGAGGGAGAGGCAACTCCAGAAAGTTCTGCCTGGGCCTAGAGATAGACCAGTGTGTGACACACATTGCCAAACTGATTCCTTCCTAGGCCCTCATCTGTGTGAACAGCAACATCCATTCTGAACCCACCCTCCTGTACCCCTCACCCTCCAGCTGTTGAGCCCAGGAAGCATGATTAATTTGATTGTGTGATAGCATCCAGGGGAGGTGGGCTGAGCAGTGGGGGGCCTTGGATCATGTGACCTTAGTTGAACTCTGTGCCCCACTTGCTGCTCTTATGGAGGACCTGAGTTTGGTTCCCAGCACCCATGTTGGGTGGTTCACAACTGCCTGTAACTTCATGTGTACTACACTCCCAAGCACATACCAACATACAGATACACATGCATACACATAACTAAAAATATAAAATAAATGTTGAAAAAAATTTTAGGGACACCATGGCTTTGGAGAGTCTGGGGACCTATACACAACGGTAGGGAGGAAAGGGCCTGAGATTGGGAGTTGGGATCTGTTTAGATGGGAGCAGAGTCCTAAAAGCCCTCGGCTTGACTGAGACATCAAGCCTGTACAGCTGAGGAGCAGGGCTCCAGGGTAGAGATGGGCCCAGGCTTGGATTCCGTATTCTGACCAAGGGACAGTGAGCTTTGGCCAAGGCCCATGACAGAGAGGAGAGCGTGTGGGCATCATGACATCGTCAGTGGTCCCAGAAGAGGGGCCGACTCGCCTCTCAGGCCCCTAGAGGAGGGTTTTCTCAGGGCACAGATGAGGACAGGGTGACTTGGGGGAGGGAGGGTTGTTGTTAGTCATACCCGGGGTGGGAGATTTGGGGAAGCTTTTATTTATACTTCTCCCCCTCACCCACAGTGTAATGCCACTGACCTCTAGCCAGGAACCTCAGGACTTCAATTGGCACTGTTAGAGTCTGCCACAGCTGATGTCTGTGTCTGAATTTGGCCCTCTCATAACAGCCCTGAGTGGAGCAGGGTGTCACCAGCACCCCAGTTTACAGACTGGGAAACTGAGGCTCAGGGAGGGCAAGGGCTCCTCACAGGACTGGTCAGGGTGGTGTCAGCAGCTTGGATGCTGTTGCTCTGGGAGTCTGTGCCCTATGGACAGGATCTGATGAGACCGCTACCTTCAGGCTCCCTCTACCTGCAAGCAGAGCAGGCACCAGAGCCAGCACCTTCCCGCAGATCCCTATGCCCATGCTGTGTGTCCCCGTGGGACTGGTTTGCCCTCTCTGTTCTGTCTCCTTCATTATTGGAAGGAAGTGCAGCATCGTTCAAACTGTTAGTCATAATTTAGAGGAAACTGAGGTCAGAGTGGCCCTCTGGAGCCAGGCAGGGTGGGCCCTGAGGTCAGGACAGTTTACACATGATGCTCTATCACCATGATGACATGCCGTTGGAGGTTTTGAGTCAGGATCAAGGTGTCCTGACACGTGCTGCACAGTGACTCCTGGTGTAGTGGGGCCAGATGCAGCAAGTTAACATGTGCAGAGTTTCCAGTAAGCTGAGCACAGGATAGTTCACATGATATGTCTATGCTGAGAAGCACTTACAGGTGACAGAAGCCCAGCCTCAGTTGGGCAGCCTCTGTCTTATGCAGCCCCATCCAGCTGTGGAAGAGAAGACAAGTACCAGGTGTTGTGATGAGGGGAGACAATGGTGGTGGCTAACAGAGAGATGTGGACAGACTGGAGACACATCTGCTTGAAGGCACATCTATAAGTTGTCACGTGCCATGTCATTTAATCCTCCCTCTAACTCTCAAAAAATAGGAAGATGTAGGGGCTGGAGAGTTGTCTCAGTGATTAAGAACACGAACTGTTCTTGAAGAAGACCCAGGTTCGAATCCCAGCACCCACATGGCAGCTAACAACTGTCCGTAACTCCAGTTCCAGGGGATCTGACAGCCTCTTCTGTCTTCCGCAGGCATTGCACAACACGGGTGCACTTACCTACATGCAGGCACTACACGCATACACATAAAATAAAAAATAATAAATAAAATATTTTAAAAAATAGTAAGATGCCATACCCATTGCAAAGACAAGGAAACAGAGGCATGGAGAAGGTATGGAAATTGATCATTTGTGGAAGAAGAACAGGAGGAAAAGGAAGAGAAGGAGGAGGGAGAGGGAGAGGAAGGGGAGGGGAGGTGGTAACAATTCTGGTGTCCAGCCACAGATGAGTGGATGTAGGAAGAAGAATAGAGGGAGGGAGAGGAGGAAAAGAAAGGGAAGAGGGAGGGGGAGGGGAGGAGGGGGAGGAAGGGGAGGAAGGAGACTGGAGAGGGAGGGAGACCCAGAAACAGACTAACAAAACAATGGGAAATTTGCAGTGTTGGGCAGCTTGGTGACCCTCGGGCCCAGCTGCATCTAGGGGCTTGCTTGGCAACCATGGAGCTTTCCGTCCTCCCTGTGATCCCAGCTGTCTTTCCTGTGGTTGGTCTCGTCATCAGGTAGATGGAGCTCCAGAGACAGCTGTGGTGGGCTGCCCTAACCTGCACAGCTAACAAGCTCAGAGAGAAGATGTGCTCCTTTCTACAGAGTCCATTTCATTCCCCCAAAGGACTCTGAGTGGCCCTGCTTAGGTCACCTAACTGTACCTCAGTCAATCCCAGATATGACAGGGCATGGACTACTCTGATTGGCCAGATTGAGTCACATGTCCAACCTGGCCAAAGAATTAGGACCATATGCTGGCAAAGACCTCCAGGTGGCAAAGGGCATGCCTATAAAAGAAAAGTAGCAGGAGCCACAAAAACACAGAGGGGCCATCCCTGATGGAGTACAGAAGAAGGGTTCCTGGGGCAGTGCCCCCGTCCCATGATGCTAGAGATGCTGACCATACAGGGTGCCTTCAGGGCCAGCTCCTGACACCCCTCCATCCTAACAGGCTGGGGTACCCAGCAGTCCGACAGCCTATACGTGATTAAAAGCAAACAGATGGGTCCCAGATTGACCTCAGAAAGGCACCGGACCCGTTGAGAAAAAAAGGACAAGACAGAGAGGACCCTTAAAAATGGGACAGAACTGAGTGACAGTGGAACTGAGTGCCAACATTAAGGTAAGAGGAAGGTCAGTAGGATAGCTTTCTGCTTGGCACTGGAGGAGTGTTGGAGACGAGGGACATTTGCTGAACACCGGTGAACAGATGATGCTCCTGAAGATGCTCAACTCAGTGATGGTCCAGAGTCCAGAGCTGATAGCTCCTGTCTCCAGGGAGACGGGCTTGTCATTCTCCCCAGATTCTGCTGGAATGGGTGGGAAGGTCCTAAAACCAGCCCACTGAGAGGGTTAATCCTTATGGTCAAACAGATCATATTAAAGAACTCTTAAGGCATGAATGAGACACACCTCTGGGAATTTCTGTGAGGTTGTTTCCAGAGAGGATTCACTGAGCGGGAAAGACCCTGAATGGGAGGCCCAGACTGAACAAAGGGAAAAGAGAAAGCTGTCTGAGCACCAAGGTTCCCCCTCCTTTCTGTCTCCTGATCCACTGAGATGTGAATGAACAACCTCTCTAGCTCCCACTGCCGCAGTAAGTGCAAGTCAGCCACACCTTCCCGCCGTGATGGGCTGCACCCTCAAACCTCGAGCCAAAATAAATTTTCCTCCCCTAAGTTGCTTCTTGTCAGGTCTTTGGTCTCAGTAACAAGAGAATCATGACTAAAGTGCCCAGTTAAGCAGCACAAGAACTCTCTGACTCCTCATTACTGCTATGACCCCCAGGGAAATGCTGTACTCTCTGAACTACAGCTTCCTCAAATTTTTTTTTTGAGACAGGGTCTCCTTGTAGCCCCAACTGGCCTGGAACTCACTAGGTAAACCAAGCTGACCTTCATCTTACAGAGATCCACCCACCTCTGCTTGCTGAGTGCTGGGATTAAAGGTGTGTGCCACCATGCCCAGCCAGCTTCTGCAAATTATAAACCAAGTGTTGAAAAAAGATGGTGTTGACCAGTGCTTGGTGCACACATCTGTGTACGAGAAGATTCTAGGAGGCACTGAAGACATTTAAAGAATTTTAGCAAGGCTATCTTTTTCTTTACAGCTACCTTCCATTTTTGGGTTTTGATGCCCAGCTGTGATGCAAGGGTTTCTTTTAAAATAAATGTACTCTGAGTGTTTAAAGAAGTATTCCAAATAAATCATGGTACCTGAAGGCTCTCATATGGTTGGCATTTGGGAACCAGGGGCTGAGTGTGCTGGAACTGGGGCTGGGGCTGGGGCGGAGTCAGACCTTAGTGTCAAGACTCTTGTCCAAGGCACTTGGTCTGAAATTGGCATTTGCATACCACCACTGTAAATGGAGGCGTGCACTGAACCCTGTGTACAAGTATGTTGCCCAGAGACACACCCTGAGTGTCGTGCGTGGGTGTGTATGTGTGCAGTGAGGCTGGTGACCAGGTACCCTGCCTGGAGATGCACCCTGATTGCCCTTCTGCATCACTCTTTCTTACAGACCCAGCTGCCACCCCTGATAACATGCCAACTTCAAGTCCCTTCTCTGAAACTTAATATTCTGTGACAGTCATCAGACGAACTCTGCAGTGTGACCGTCGTTGAGGCTATGTAGTCCCCCTTCTGATGGCCCTGCAGGGTGATTATTCCTTGGAAGGCACTTTCTTACTCTTTACTGTGAATCACAACACTATGTGTTGCTTTCCTGTGCAGGGACCTTGGTCCCCGGCCTGATGGCTTCCTGGGGTCATTCTCTTTGAAAGGCTACTGGAGAACCAACCATCTTGGGGACAGCCTCCTCTCCCCACCCCCATCGTCTTGGCTGTGGTTCCAAGCAACAGCCTCCGTGGCGGGAGGCCACTGAGCTCCCACCCTGTCTAGACAGCCAGTGTGCCAGCCACTGCCAGGCTGAGCTGTCTGTCTGTGTGCCTGTGTGTGCACGTGTGTGTGGCTGTTAATTACTCCAGAATGTCTGCCCCAGCTGCTGGTGTAGAAATGTAGGTCGTCCCAGCATGGCAGCAGCCACGACTGGCGGCATGCGCCTGGATCAGGGTCACAGTGGTCAGGGATCTGGCCTAATGGGGCGAGGCGTATGATCACAGACAGGCTGGCTGTCTTCTGTGGCTAGTTGTGCTCTCCTTGTGCTGTGTGTGTCTTCAGCCCAAATCATGTGGCTTTCTCTCATAAAGAGAAAAAGCAAGTACTGTGTTGTACATTTTAAATAAGACCTTTCACATAGCAATGCTCCACTGAACCCAGAGCCTTCTGTGAAGCAATTTCCCTGGCATGATGAAGGCCAGTTCATCCTACAGCAGCCCCAGAAGGAGCCCTGGCATCACCACCTATATTTACAGACGGGGCAGGCAAGGCTTAGAAAAGCTACCCAGCTCTTAATAATAACAAGTAACCACCGTCTCTTATGGCTGCTGGTCTCGGTGCCCCTTGGTATAAGATCTCCATTAACTCCCTGCAGATTCAACCATGGTTATTCCCATTTGATATATGAGGAAACTGAGGGTCAGAGAGGCCCGTCACAAAGCAAGTGTGATTCAAACCGGAGCAGCCAACACCTTACGGCCATGCTGGAATCCCCACACCAGGCTGGGGTCCATTACTGCTTTGGATAAACCATTTAGAGTTGGAAAATATGAAGTGAAATCAGAGGTGTGTGGTGGCTGCAGGGCCCTTTGATAAGAGTGAAATTGTGGTCTGGCCAACAGGTGGCTCCAGTCTCTGGAAGTCAGAGCTGTCCAGTGCCACTGTTTCCAAGTTGAAGACATTGCTCATCAGGATGCACCCTCCCTTCTTCTGCCTCTACAGAGGTTTAAAGACAAATTAGGGGCTGGTGAGATGTCTCACTGGTGTCCCTCAGCCTGACGACTCAAGTTTAATCGTGGGACGCATGTGATGGTAGAAGGAGAGCATCGACTCCACAAAGTTGTCCTTTGACTTCCACATACGTTCTATGGCACACGCACAGCCATCATATGCAAACAGTAACAACAACAATAACATACTTAACTAAAATTTAAAAGTCAGGTCTGAGGACTTAGCTTAGTTGGTAGAGTGCTTACTTAGCATGTCTGAAGCTCTGGGTTTGGTTCCAGTACCACTTAATATGAGCATGGTAACGCATGCCTCTCAGCACTTGGGAGGGGGAGGCACAAGAATCACAAGTTCACAGTCGTCCTTGGCATCATACAGAATTGGAGGCCAGCCTGGGCTACATGACACCCTGTCTCAAAATAAATAAATAAACAAAACAACTCTCTAAACCCCTAATTCTCTGACCTTGAAGACCTGTCTTAAAGTAGAATGTAGCTTTTGTCTGGCCACCTGACAACAGTGATCCTTTAACCATTTGTAAGCTGGGGGTTATGGCCAAAGTTTCTGAGAAACTAAGAGAGATACAAAGAAATGATGTTTTAGCCCACTGACTCCTGGGGGCTGGGTCAGGCTGCGCCCCAAAATAGTGGGCAAAGTGCTTGCTGCATAAGCACAAGGACCTGAGTTCAGATTCCCAGAATCCACATAAAAACCAAGCATGGTGGCACATGCCTGTAACTCCGGTGCTGGGAAGGTTGGAGACGGGCAGATCCCTGGATCTTACTGACTAGAGAGTCTAGCCAAAATAGCTTCCAGGTTCAGTGAAACGTAGAGAGCTATTGAGGACAACACCTGATGTTGACCCCGGCCTCCATATGCACATGTACACACAGACAGGTATACCATATATACACACAAACTGAAACACACAGACACACATACACACACACACAGAGCTTACAGAATTCATAAACATCCAGATGTTCACCACTGAGATTCTGTCATGAGCACGTGCTAGACTGGTTCTGTGCCCCTCTGCCCCTCTCTGTGGCAGGCTGTGTTTTAAGGAGACACTACTATCTCAGGGCCGCTTTTCTCCCATAAGAAGATATTCCAGTCACTCTGACAATTTCCCTGACTTTTGAAGGGTGTTCTTAAAGCAGAATATGCTGTTCTCTAAGGAGAAGGCCAAGATGTCAGCATCTCAGGGATGATTCTGAGGTAGATATTGGCCATCTTAGCGCTGGTCCCAGCTTGCCACCCTGCCCAGTGCTAAGCATTTCACACAGCTACTGAACCTCAGCCATTACTGGTTTTCCCCTTTTTCTATGGGAGAAAGTGAGGCTCAGAGAGGCTCAGTGTCTCTCCTGAAGCTACCTGGCTGGAAATGGCAGAAAGCAGGTCATGAACTTAAGGGCAGTGCCACCTAGCCTCAGGACCGTGTCCCTAAGTGCTTCTGGGGAAGGGGATGCAATGTCCCCCCTTCAGTAGGAAACTGGGACCTATAAATGAGATGTGCAGAGGTTAAGTTCCCCCCCTCCCCAGTAGACAATGAGGCCTCCTGGCCTAGTGGTCCATTTTTCCTGTGCCCGCCTGACACAGGCAGGATGCTTCCTGCTCTAAACGTCTGCCCTAAGCCACGGTGCCTCCTCCCTTCCAGAGAGCCCTTCCAGCCACCAGATCAAATGACACATCCTTCTTGGAGATCCTCCAAGACTGCCCCACTAGTGCTGACTTCTATGGAAAAGCAGGTGGGGCCAGCGGGAAGAAACAACCTCTTGCATTCTATAAGCCTAGATGGAAACCCAGCCTTTGGTTGGGATTAAGCCCAGATTAGCTGTTTGAACTTGGACCATTGCTTTTTTTCTTCGGGGTCTTTGAGAACCACCCTGAGAGAGCCAAGGTAGAGACATAGAAGGGGCAGATGGCACTGCACACAGAGCCGAGGCTCAGCAGGGTACTGCTCTCTGTGAATGACTGCCAAGCTGCTGGGGTTTTCTGGAAGGAGGAGATGGCATGCTGGGATGTCTGTAGCCATGAGTGTAGCTAGAGCCAGGTTCCTGGGCAGTGTGACAAACGCGTCCTTCCTGCCTACACTCTGTGAGGTGTTTTATCACCTGTTGTTTTGCTTGGAGCGAAGTGTGACTAACTTGGATAATCCACCACAGTTTAGCAGTGAGTCACACCTGATTCCAGTCAATTTCTTTTGTATCTATGCCTGTTTCTTCCCTCAATGTGCCAAGCATCCACAGAGAAGATGGTTTTTACCCCTTTTCTGATGGGACTAAGGATATCTAGTAAAGTAATGCAGCCAGGACTCTCAGTGTAGCCTGTGTCCACTCAGCCTAACCTGACCTGATCAAACCCACCCATCTCAGACCAGATCAGACCAACTCAATCCAACCTGACTCCACCCAATCCAATGCAATTCAACTCAACTCAGATCATCTCAAAATAATTCAACCCACCCAACTCAATTCAAAGTAACTCAACCCAGCTGACCTAATCCAGATCAACTCAAAGTAACTCAACCCATTTAAGTCAGACTGACTCCTAAACTCAACCCAACTCGACCCAACTCAACTCAAATCAACTCAGCTCAACTCAGCCTAACTCAGCCTCATCAGATCTGACAAAACCCATCTGTTGCACCAAATTTTCCCCTGAAGAGACCCATGTGCGTGCACGCTCTGGGATCCCAGAGAGAGCAGTTCTAACTAAACCATCACAGTGTTCCTCATAAGTTACAGTTTGAGGAATAAGAATATGTATTTGGGCTTGCCAACAAAGTTTAGAGGGTCACTTACAAAGACATGAGCTCACGTGGGTTCCTTCTCGCCCATATTTGCCAACTCTGCCATCAGTGTGACTCCCAAGTGCAGCCTCCGAGCTCCATTTCAAAATGGCGACTACCCCTCCCCCTTTTCCCAGTGTGCTCAGCGTTTCTCAGTGTCAGTCTCTAGGGGTTCAGGTCTAGTTTCCTTGGAGGACAGGCCTACCCAACAGCACCCAACTCAGACCAACCCAACCTACCACTGCACACATCCTTCAGATATCCTCAGAAGTCTGAGTAACTGAGAATGGCAGGCAGTTGTCTGTCATCATAACAAATACCAGAGACAATCAACTTGTAAAGAAAAAAGGTTTCTGTGTGGCTCACAGTGTTAAAGGCTCTTATTGGATCAGACAGATGCAGTACTTTTAGGTCCTTTGCTTTTCTGCTGGGGTGGGATAGTAATGATGGAGAGCACATGGTGGATGGTAATTGCTAACCCAATGGCCAGGAACAAAGGAATGAAAGGACAAGACCAGGATTCAACAGCCTCCTTCAAGGCCACACCTCACCCCCATGTCAGTGCCCTCGGGAGCTCTTACAAGGCTCCATTGCTTCCCAACAGAGCCAAGCTGCGACCAAGCCTTCAACACACTGGCCTCTGGGGAATATTCAGATCCAAATGATACTGGCCAGCTTTGTCCTTGTGCCCTTTCATCCAACTGTTGGAGGTATTTGTTCCCAAACTTTCTCATGCCTGTTGTGACTGTAATGTAAACTCCACAAGTCAATGGAATTATTATGTAAACCAAAAACTCTGAACATGAAAGAAAAGGAATTGTTTCTGTGAAAACTAAGTCAAATGCTTTAGAATAGCTATGAGTTATTCCGTGAGCTGGTAGGAGAGAGAGCACTATAAATATTTAAAGATACATGAATGATAAAGAAGCCTGCATCCAGACATATTTGCAAATATCCTTCAGTTTTCATTTCACATTAAAAGATTAGATGCCAATAAATGCTAGAGTATGTAAAAATGGGGACAGATTATGTAAGATGATTATGGAAATCCAGCCAGCAAAATTCAAAGTACTTCAGTGTGTACACAGATTGCTGATGCACGCCAGGTCCTTAGACCAGCAGCTTGGCCACCTTGGGTTCAAGGGACTTTACAGAACTGTTGGGTGACCCTAAGGAAGCCACAGGTGCCATGTGACAGTGATCCCTGGAGTTGGCTCTGGGAGGGTCTTCAGGAGCTGGTCTGAGCCCTGTGACCATGTGGAAAGGTCCAAGCTTGGCAGACAGAGTGGTCATGTCCTTCTCCATCATTGGCTGTTACGTCACCTGGGGTGGACCATGTCACCGGGCCGTAATTTCCTCTTCAGATAATGAAGACGCTGAGATCTGCCTTCTGGGCCATAGAGGTCAATACCAAGTACAAAGTCCCTGCGGCAGCTTTTAGCCCTCGAAGATGGACTCTCAGGTGCTCCTGGCCCTCCCTACTGTGGACTTTCTAGTTCCCATGGGTTTCCTAAGGACTTCATAGCCCAGAGGGAATGAGTCTCAGATAGCTGATGGGCTTCCTGGGAGACCATCTATAAAACTGATGAGGTGTCTATACAACCAACAATCCTTGTCCAGAAAACGGCCTTCACATTCCTGGGCTGATCCAGGAGGCAAGAGACAGCAGAGCTGAGAGGAGACAGAAAGCCCTTCTGCAGAGGGGCCTGGCAATGCTGGCAGGCTGAGTGGAAGTGAAGAGTCTTCGCCTGGTGGCTTAATTAAGGATGGCAATCTCATTAACCGCCGTCTGACCTCGGAAGTGCAGGCCCGCTAGGTGGGCAGCTTGGTCCAGGGTCGTTAATGATGATGTGTGTGGATTCATCGGAGAGACAGCCATCTTCCTCCAGACCCAGCTTCCAACTGAAAGGACCCTTGGCTTCCATTTCTGCGTTGTAACTGGTTTATGAACAAAAGTCTGGCTTGGGCCTCGGAGGGGCCCTTCTAAGAAGGCTAAGAAAAGTGCTACCAGCCACAGGTGGGGCCCGAGATTGTCCCAGATATGGCAGGGGGCTGGAGGACATGTGGACAGACTCCAGGGATCCAATAGCCTTCTCTCCAGTCTCCCTGGCTTTTTGTGTGTGTGTGTGTGGTACTGGCCTCACACATGCTAGGCAAGCACTCTACCCCTGAGTTCTATCTCCAGTCTGGCACAGTTCTGTGCTTCTTGCCCTCCTTGGTATCATCCTCCAGAGCTCTGGGAGGCTGGCCCTGTCATGTCCCCATTCTGCTGGTGAGCCATGCCCCAGCTTGACCAGAGGTAGTTGTAGGCCTCAACCTGCTTTGCCAGACTTCACAGCTGAGACTGTAACATTCTGTGTCTGTAACAGCTCCGATTCATGACATTTGCCTGGTCGTGTAAGCATCCAGGGATGTACTGTCCATCGAGTTACTAAGCCCCTAACCTCACAAACATGTCAGGAAACATGCTGCCATCTAATGTCCTTGCTCTCCACCCCCCAACACACTGGGGGCTTTCTGTGGCCTTTTCAAGCAGTGGGAAGTAGGAGTTACCTCCAGAGGGTCATTGGGCTGCGTCACGGCCTACACTGGCCCAGTGGCGCTTGTCTGTCTGAGCCTTGCTCTGCTCTGAAGAACAGAGTGTAAGATACATCTCTGCGGAGATGCATCCTTTGAGAAACCGTTATAGGCCAGGGAACGGAGGCTTCCTTGTTTGGGTCCTTCCTCTGGTTTGCTGAAAGGTATTTGTTTTTCCCTCCCTTGTTGCAGTTTGGTTTCTGTCGCTGTGATAAAACGCACTGACCAAAAACAACTTTCGGAGGGAAGGGTTTATTGGCTCACACGTCCACATCCCAGTCTAACACTGAGGAAATTCAGCACAGGAACTCAAATGGGAACCTGGAGGCAGGAGCTGAAGCAGAGACCTTGAGGCTCCCTCTTCCCAGGTTTGTCAGGTTGACAACTGAAACTATCTAGCACAGACTTGATTTTGTTCATCTGGAATTGTAGTGTGAGCACACCAGATCTGGGTCCCTTCGGTCAGTGCAACACTCTGCTGCAACCTCCCCAGGCTGCAGAGTCTTTTACCTCTCAGCCAGTGCCCACCTGGCTGTTGTCACAGGAGGCCTGGCTGTCACAGCTGCCACAAGAACACAGGAGGCCTGTTTGAACTCGAATTTCAGATTAAGCGACAAATGGTTCTAGTATCAGTGTATCTTGCGGTGTATTTTGGATGTTACTGATACTAAAATATTTGTTCATCGCCTCTCTGAAGCTCAGTTTTAACTGGGCATCATATGTTGTCTGCCTACTGTGCCACCTGACTGTGAGGAAGCAAGCAGGGCTTGGGGGTGCTCAGAAGCACCCTGTGGCTTGGCACCACTGGTGAAGATGATCCTGATTTGTTTGCTGGCAGCAGCTCCATGCCAGGCTCTGTACTGTGTTGATGTCACCTGCCTACCTGTAATCTCTACACCACTGTGCACATGGGGAGATAGCCAGCCCTAGAGGGGACACTTGCCCAGAGTCACATGCCATCAAAGCCTACTTTACCACTCCACTGGTTGCATCCTGTAGAACTGAGACTCACACCCCTACTCCCTCTACCAGGAGACAGATCATTTCCTCCTCCCACCTGGCTCAGATTTCCATCTTACCGTCTTGAACCCGGGGTCTGTGCCAGCAGTAAACGCTTACTTTACCATCCTGGTCAGTTCCTGGGGAGATCCTGGGCCTTCCCTAGAGCCACACACTTGGAGTTGGCTCATGAATGAGCCATATTGCCCTAACAACATCTCCAGTGAGCTGGTGGGGTCATTCACTTTTGACTGCCTCCCCTACCTGGAACACCATCACTAGTCATTTCTAGCAAACCAAAAGATGTAACAGCTACCATATGGTCTCCATGGCAGAACTGCCTGGTTTTGCCTCGTGTTTTATGGACCACGAGGGTCTTGGCTCTGCCTGCCACTCTCCTAAGAGCAAGTGGCCTTGTAGGCCCGGAGAGGCTGGGTTTGATTTTGTGCCTTTGTTTTATGTGGTTGGCCTTGTGGGAGTTGGTGGGTTTGCCAGCCCCTAACCACTTGTGGTCATGCTCCAAAAGCAGTTCCATGGAACCGAAACTTCAGATTCACATTAAATTATTTGCTGTGACTTTGCTCTAGTTCTCTGAAACCTCATTCCAATTTGAAGATAGATTGTTATGGGGCTGGGAGATGGCTCCATTGGTAAAGTGCTTGCCACACAGACATGCGGATATGATTCCAGTAAAGGGCATGGTGCTATAGCTCATGCCTGCAATCCCTGCACCGGGAAGCAGAGACAGGAGGACCCTTGGGGTGACTGGCCCGCTAGTATAGTCTAATCAGTTAGCCTCCAGACACGGTGAGAAACTGTCTCTAACTGGGCGTGGTGGCACATGCCTGTGGTCCCAGCACTTGGGAGGCAGAGGCAGGCGGATGTCTGTGAGTTCAAGGCCAGCCTGGTCTACATAGTGAGTTCCAGGACAGCTGGGGCTACAGGGAGACCCTGTCTCTAAAGATTAAAGAACAAAAAACAACAACAACAAAAAATTCCCCCCAAAAAACCCACAAAAAAAACGGTGGACAGATGATGACACCTGAGGTTGATGATGATACTTGAGGTTGACTTCTGGCTTCCACACGCATGTGCACACATACACTCACACACATAGCCACTCATCTATGCATACACACCTGTGAGCACTTGTAACACACACACACACACACACACACACACACACACACACACACACACAGAGGCTGCATCCATGGTGGGAAGCTTACAGTACTACTTGTCACATCTTGCAGACCAGGAAGCAGAGAGCTTGGGCTGGAAGTGGGGTTACAACCCTCACAGCCTGCCTACTAATGACCCACTGCCTCCAGCTAGGCCTCACCCCCAAAAGTTTCCACAACCTCCCCAAATAGCATCACCAGCTGGAGAGCAAGTATTCAAATTCATGGTCTGTGGGGAACATTTCAGACTCAGGACAAGAGGCCGTGGTTCACCATCTGTAACAAGGTTCCTGGCAGCCACACTTGCTCATTGAATAAAGTTCACTATCACCCACCCTGTACTTGGTGTGCAGCACCTGGGGTCCCCTGGATGACTAGGGCTGTTCGTTGTCTTTTTGGTTTTGGTCCACCACAGCCAGGTCTGAAGTATAAAGCTTTAGCTTAACCAACAAGGGAAGGGCTGTTATGTAAAACCTGGCAAACCTACTAGGCATCACATAGACCTGGCTTCCCCTTTTCCAATCTCTTTGGCTCTAGGCAATAGTCTATCTGTGACGTACGTCCATCCCAGGTCACGAGGCCATGAACAAGACGAAGAAAGCCTCTGGACAGAACTCCAAAGATGAAGGCAAAGACAGTCACCGTCCCTGCCAGTGTCCACGAGCCAAGCCCGGGCCAAGTCAGGCCCCAGCCATACAGTACCCACTCCCTCACTCCTCAGTATGAAGTGAACAAGAAGTTCAGTGAGTTATAGTTAATTGGGGATTCTGTTACTTTCAGTCTACAGGATTTCAATATTTAGTGAATAATAGAAATTTTATCTGGAAGGTTCTAGAAAGTCTAGGTAGAACAAGTTTTTCAGAAATGTACTCTCTCTGGTTTTCAGAGACTCACAATGTCAAGAGACATGAAATACAGGATTGTGGTCAAGGTTTGTGTTCTTGAGTCCTGGCAGACAGAGCTCTCGCCTGCTGGGAGTTAAAGAGACCTTAGCACCCAGAAGGACGGGAAGTGGATTTGGAGTTTTCCATCCAGTCAGTGTCCCCATGATTTCTCCAGAGCCCCATTCTGCCCTCTCCACAAGGTAAGGCAGGAAGACATACAGCTCACGGGCAGTGCCCTCATGCCTCAGGGTGCCAGGCACTGAGGCAGCATCTTAAAGCTAAGGTTCTGACCCAGGGGGTCAGAGCATCGCTAACAAACTCTGGGATGGTGCTGTGCTACTGGCCTGGGGCCCACACTTTGAGCAGCAAGGTTACAGAGCACAGCCAGCAGCATCTGAGACTTGTGCCGGTGGAATCCTAGTGCCCTCCCTTTGAGAGTCAGAGTCTCCTAGATGCTCTGAGTTTCAGCTTAGTGCGAGTACCTACATCTTTCATCTCTTAGCTCACATCCTTCCGGTCTGGCAGGACTAAAAATGATCAGAGCGGCAGCTCCCCTGATTTACCCAGGACGTGGGATACTGAGTACTCAGGTGGTCCTGGACTCCTTGTACCTTTGGATGCAAGGAGAGGGGAATGGCCCATATAGGGAATTGACCAGCATTGAATACCAGTACCTGCAGCTAAGCCTGGTCTTTGTAGTTCCCTCTGCTCACCCCACACCTGGGTCTGCAGTCTTGGCTAGCAGAGGGACAAAAAAAAAAAAAAAAAATCCAGCTCCCACCCACTTTGGTCTTGCTGCTGTGTGGGGCTGGCGGAGGCAGGTTCCTGTCCTGCTGCCGTGATGAGGATCAGGCTGGGGGTGAGAGGTCATGACTCTGGGCACCCCCTGGGTTTATCCCTCTCCTTCCACCAGTCCTGGGCAGTTAATAACTCCTTGCTCAGCTCCTTAACAGGGGGAAAAATGTGTCCTTCTCGGCTGAGTGCCCTTAATTTGTCTCATTTGTGCCTAAAGCATAGTGTGGCCAGCGACGTTAAGCAAAGAGGCCATTACCATAATGCCTTGTCCTCTGGATGCTGTTTTCTCCTAACTAGATGGGCGGGCAGGGGCGCACACCCGTTCCATTCCGCTGGTGGCCACACTGCCACTGTGAGACTTTTATTTCTGCCTCCCAGTGCTTCTGTGTTTTTAAGAAATAACCCACATTTAAAAGTTGGAAGAATTTAAATACAAGTCTACATTTCTAATCGCTCTTGAACAACCCAGCCACACAGCCTGGACCTTCTGACCCTGGGAGTGTTAGCAGGGCCGGAGGACAGACTGGACTCAGGTGCAGGTGCTGCAGGGCCAGATGGGGTCAGCTAGAACCGGGAGCCCTGTGGCAGCCCAGCCTCTGTGGTTCCAGCAGAGGAGTCTCTGAACCAGCCCTGTACTATCTTCTTCTTCTTATTACTATTATTATTAATTGTTTGTGTGTGTGCATGGTGTATGTGTGTGCATTGTGTGTGCACTGTGTATGTGTGTGCATGGTGTGTGTGTGTGTGTGTGTGTGTGTGTGTGTGTATGTGTGTATACATATGCCATGGCATGAGTATGGGGATCGGTGGACAACTTTGTGGAGTCATTTCTCTCCTCCCACGTGTATGTGGGTTCCCGGAGCTGATCTCAGGTTGGCCCTTTACCAGCTGAGCCATCTCACCCATCCCAGCCCTTGTAGAATTGTGAGAGACACTAAGGTCACAGTAGTGGGGAACCAGCATGTTGCAGTAGCCATTTGACTCCCCCGCCACACACCCAGAGAGGCTTGCCACATCCACAGGACCCTGGAGCAGGAAAGGAGGCACTTGAGAGTCACCAGCTATAACTTCAGAATGAGGTCTGACATCTTTGTGGCCTGGTGAAGAAGTGTGTGCTGGTGGTGAAACGGATGTGTGTGTTTCAAAGTGGTCATTGGAAGTGGCAGGGAGAGGTGTTGACATACAGGTGCGTGAAACTTAGCAGGTTCTAAGAGTGGGCAGTGTGGTTACTACTGCAAGTGAGTGTGCATCTAAACGTGTGCGTGAAATGATGTTGCGATGCGTTTAGCATTTATTACCTGCAAATAACTGGGTTCTGTTTTCTTTCTAGTCTTTTTTTAAAGATTTACTTTTTCAAGTTTTAATTATGTACGTGTGTGTATGTCTGTGTGGGTATGTGTATGTGAGTACAGGTTCCCAAAGAAGCCAGAGGCATCGGGTCCTCCTGGAGTTGGAGTTACAGGTGGTTGTAAGTCACCCAATTTGGGTGCTGGGAACTGAACCCAGGTCCTCTGCAAGAACAGTATGCACTCTTAACCACTGAGCCATCTCTTCAGCCCTCTTTTTTTTTCAGGCAAGATCTCATGTAGCCAGGCTAGTCTCCATCTCAGAATGTAGCTAAGGATGGCCTTGAACATTTGATTCTCCTGCCTCCAACTCCCAGTTTCAGGGACTACAGGCATGCACAACCACACAGGGTTTATGCGGTGCTAGAGACTGAACCAGGGATTCGTGCATCAGGCAGGCACTCTGTCCACTGAGGCACACCCCAGCCTCTAGTTTCATTTTTAATGGCGTTAGGCTGGTGATGCTACTCCTTGGGACAAGGTCCCTCTAAGTCACTCAGTTGAGATTAACAACAGTTCCCCCAAGGACACAGGCTGAGTCCTGAATGTCAGAGCTAGTCAGGAGCAACAGCTACCTTAATAATAATGCACTGATTAGGACTGCATTGGGCTATGGGCACCAAGCACTCAACAGCAGCCTGGATTCACAGTCCCCATTATAGATGAAGACCAGCAGTGGGCAATATCAACTGGAGTTCCATAGTGCTCCTGGCACCCAGCCATGCTTTCTCTCTCTCTACTCAGCCATCCTTACAGCATGATTTTCGTCTTCACGAGAGTAAAATGGCCGTTTGGTCCCTGGTCATCTCATTCACAGTCCAGGAAGGAAGGAAGAAGTTGTCTTGCTTTCATGTCTGTTGCTGTGATAAAACACCCTGAAAATGGGGGGCTGGAGAGCTGGCCTAGCGGTTAAGAGCACTGTCTGCTCTTGCAGAGGACCTGGGTTCGATTCCTAGCACCTACATGGCGGCTATGAACCGTCCTTAACTCCAGTTCCAGGGGAATCAGAAGCCCTCTTCTGACCTCCGCAGCATTGCACGACATGGGTACACTCACTTACATGCAGGCAATACACTCATACACATAAAATGAAAATAACAAATAAAATATTTTAAAACAAACAAACCACCCTGATCAAAAACAAACTAGGAGAGGCGTTTACTTGACTTATAATCTCAAGTTATAGATTGTCCTTCATTTCAAGGACATCAAGGCAGGGACTCAAGCAGCTGGTCATATCACATCCACAGTCAGGAGCAAGAGGGTAATCCTGTCCTCGCTTGCTCTCATCTAGCTCTCCCCTCTCCTCTGTTGTTCAGGAACCCCTGCCCAAGTGCTGCACACAGTGGGCTGAGTCTTCCCACATCAACAAGCTATCAAGACAATTAGACTGCCTTCAGTGGAAGCTACAAGATAGGGACCAGATTAGGCTCTGGGTGAGGCCCACAAGCTTTTGAGAAGTTCCATATCTTGTGATGTCTTTATTGGAAACTACGGACCCAGGGTGGGGACCAGATCTAACTCATTCAGGGTAAGGCTTACTGGCGTGTGGAGAACTCTCCATCTAGCAAAGGAAGTTACAGACCCAGACAGGAAGCCCAAGCTCACACAGAACAATACCTGAGCCTCAGAGGAAGGTTAGAGGTGGAGCCTGTGACCCTAAATACTATTCCCACAGAAGGAAACAACACCTCAACCCTGTGACCGGGAAGATGTTCCTCTGACCCTGTGATGACAAGCCATGGACCCTCCTCCTTCCCATGCTCTGCAAAGAGGCCACTCCCCTTCCCTCTTCCAGCCAATCGGTTGACCATAGCCACTAGCAGGGGAGGGCTAAGGGTATAAAAGCTGGAAAACCATGAGGCTGGCCTCTAGCCATTTTGTAAGGCTGTCCGGAGCTACAGGATTTATGTCTGGGTGTGGACTTTCGGCATCAGCTGTGAATGGGGGGCGCCCACTTGTCTGTAAGTAAACCTGCACCCCAAGTTCAGTTAGCAAGTCCAATAAACTCCTTAAGATTCTTCAAACCGGGGTTTGGAGATTTTTTTTTTCCCTCAGGCTGTCGCAAGGACCTTGGGAGGAGGGAATTGGATGCCATGTGCACCTCCCAGCAGTGAATTTGACTTACAAACCCTATCACGATTTAGTCCACTCTTGAACACTGCAAATACCACCACTAAAAATATAAGAGGACTTGAATTTTTTTAAAACTTAAAAAAAAATTTTATTTATTATTTTTATTTTATGTGTATATGTATATTGCCTGCATGTAGGTAAGTGCACCCATGTCATGCAATGCCCATGGAGGTCAGAAGAGGGCGTCAGATCCCCTGGGACTGCAGTTATGGACAGTTGTTAGGTGCCATGTGGGTGCTGGGATTCGAATCTGGGTCTTCTGCAAGAAAAACTAGTGTTCTTAACCGCTGAGCCAGTCTCCCCCCTAAAGGACTTGAATTTAGAAAATAAAAAAATACAAAAGAAGACAGGCGTGGTGGCACACGCCTTTAATCCCAGCACTTGGGAGGCAAAAGTGGGTGGATCTCTGTGAGTTCAAGGCCAGCCTGGTCTCCATATTGAGTTCCGGGACAGCTGGGGCTACAGGGAGATGCTGTCTCAAAAAGACAAAAAAAAAAAAAAAAAAAAAAAAAAAAAAAAAAAAAAAACAAAGAAAGAAAAACTCAACTAATAAACCAACTCCAGCTGCACAAGTCCCAGCCCAGAAACAGAAGTAACGTGAACAACCAAGGACAGGTTCGCCTCAGTGATTACTAATCCCATAGTAATGACTCCTGATGAGAATGACCTGGAAGAACTTCCAGACAAACAATTTAAAAGAATAATTATAACTATAATTATTAAAGAAGACATGAATTTACTCCAAGAGAATAAAAAGCTGAATGAAATAAGAAAATCAATCCAAAATACCAAGATATGAAAACTAAATTCAATAAGGAGATAGACGTTCTGAAGAAAAATCAAAGTGAAATGATTGATATGGGAGAGCTCAGCCCAGTGTGGGTGATGCCATCCCTAGGCAGGTGGTCCTGGGATGTGTAAGAAAGTTAACTGAACATGAGTCTACAAGCAAGCCAGTAAGCAACATTTCTCCATGGTCTCTGCTTCACATTACTGCTTGAGTGCCCTGACTTCCCTGAATGATGGCTCATGACCTGGAAGTGTAAGCCGGATAAACCTTTTCCTCACTAAGTGGCATTCGGTTGTGGTTTTTAGCAACAGAAACCAAACTAGAATAGTAAGTGACTTCAGCATTCTACTCTTACAAATAAATGGGTCATCTGGACAAAAAATAGAGACTGGAGTTAAATGACATCTTGAATCAAGTGGACTTATATCTACAGAACATTTCACCCAAACACTAAAGAATACACATTCTTGTTGAAGCCCATGGAACTTTCTCTAAAATCACCCATAGAGCAGGACACAAAGCAAGTCTCAACAAATCTAGAAGAATTGAAATAACATCCTGTATTCTATCTGACCACAATAGAATAAACCTAGATATCAATATATATCTACAGCAATAGAAACGATAGAAAGCGCACAAACTCCTGAAGAGAAACAACACACTCTTAATTGATGTATAAGTGACTGGAGAAATCAAGAAGGATATTTAAAAATTCCTAGTCTGAATGAAAATGAAATCACAACATACGAAAAGCTCTGGAATACAATGAAAGCAGTCCCAAGAGAAAGTTTATAGTGCTAAATGCTCACACCAAAAACTTTTAGAGCTCTCAAATAAATAAATTAATGATACACCGTAAGGCTGTGGAAAGACAAGAACTCCAAAACTGTAGCTGGGAAGAAGTAACAAAATCAGAGCAGAAACTACGAAATGGAAACCAGAAGCACAACACAGAGAGTTAATGGAACAAAGAGCCAGTTCTTTGAAAAAATAAGCAAAATGCACAAATCTTTAGACAAATTAATGAAGGAAAGGAGAGTAAAGACTCAGATTAATGCAATTATAGTTGTAAAAGGAAGATATTACAACAGACACCAATGAAATTCAGAAAATCCTGAGGACATACCTTTAAAATCTATACTCCATTAAATTGGAAAATTTAAAAGAAATGGATGAATTTCCAGATGCCTATGACATACCAAAATTAAACCAAGATGAAATAAAAAATCTAAACATCTGTAACAAGTGATGATATCAAAGCAATAGATGGTGCAGCATGAGTGAATGAATTCCAACTCACACAGTTAAGTACAGCACTAGCATGTGCAAGGCCTTGGGTCTTTATTCCCAGAATTTCAGAAGGAAGGAAGGAAGGAAGGAAGGAAGGAAGGAAGGAAGGAAGGGAGGGAGGGAGGGAGGAAGGGAGGAAGGAAGGGAGGAAGGAAGGAAGGAAGGAAGGAAGGAAGGAGGAAGGAAGGAAATTACAGACCAATCTCCCTGAGGAACAAAATGCAAAAATCCTTAATAAAAGAGAGACGAACCCAATTCAACATCATATCACAACAAAGACCATTCATCATGACAAAATAACTTCGTTCCAGTGATGCAGGGGTGGATCAAATACATAAATCAATAAATATAATTCTCTCATAAATGGACTAAAAGAAATCACATGATCATCTCAATAGACACAGAAAAAGCCTTTGCAAACTCCAACACCCTTTTATGATCAACGTCACAATGGGCTAGAGATGGAGGAAGCTTACTTCATATAATAAGGGTTGTATACAACAAACCAATAGCCAACATCATACTAAATTGAGAAAAACTCAAATGTTCCCACTAAAATCAGAAGCAAGACAAGGATGTCCACTCTCTCCACTCCTAGTCAATGTAGTGCTTGAAGTCTTAGCTACAGCAATGAAACGAGAAGGAAATCAGATGTGAGTGGTGGGAGCTCAACTTGGGTCCTCCACAAGAACAGTAAATGCTCTTAACTGCTGAGCCGCCTCTCCAGTCCTAGACCGCTACTTAAAACATTCTTCTTCTTTCCCTCTCTCTTATCAGTAGGTACCCAGAATAAGTCACTGCAGTTTATCAGTCAAGTGTCAAATATTTTGAATGTAAGGGCTGGAGATGGGGAGGAGTGCTGTGCAATGCTGTCTTCTGGGCTTGGCATGTGCTCGTGAACTTACAACAGTTGTTACCTGCACAAGACCTGCATCAGATCAAGCCAGCCAAACCTCAGCATAGACGGGGAGGATGATCTCCATATCCCATCCCCTTACTAAGCAGCTCTTGGCGGTTGATAGTTCTGAGGAAGGGAGAAATATTCATTTTGAGGATGTTCCCTCGGTAGGTTTCCCATGCTCCAGTGGATGGCCCCACACCCATGCACATATAGACAGCACCAACTGGACTTGATTATAAAACAAAAATGAAAAACAACAAAAACATAAAGTTGGGAGGCTGAAAATTTTGGGAGACATAGAGGAAGTCTGAAGGAGGATATGGGGAGGGTAGAATTGATTGTATTTCATTGTATACACATATGAAAATCTCAAGGATAAAGAGAATTGTTTTTAAAAAAGTACAACTCCCCCGCCCCAGACATGCCCACAGACCAACCTGATCTAAACAATTCCTTATTTAAGACTCTCCCCCAGATAATTCTAGGTTGTGGTAAGTTGACATTTAAACTAACCTTCACAGGAGGGTGTGGAAGAAGGAATTTGCCAAAATCATTTTCCTTTCTATCAAGGAGGTGGACTCTTCTTCTGACATCTCCCTGAAGAACTGGGTCACATGATCACATCTGGCCTCAGGGTAAGCTCAGAAGTAAAAAAACCATTACACGGCACGTTGCTTCTTGGGTAATGCTGAGATTCTGTGAAAGTGAAAAAGATGATGGGCTAAGCACCCAGCAGTGCCCATCCCAGTAATCGTTGGGTCAACACCACTTCCCACATGCTCCACTCTGCACTGAGCACCACGCTGAACATATCTCTTGCTCTGTGTTGGTCATACAAGGACTTTTATTGCTACTAAAGATTACTGAAGAAGGAACTGAGGCTCAGAGGTAGAGCCACCCGCCTGAAGGTACACAAAGTGTAGAGAGTCCGGCATGAGTCCTTCCTCTCCAGGGCAGACCAGGGACAGCAGCCCTTCCGCCTGAACTGAAGCAATGAGGTGCAGCCATTTCCTTCTCACTCAGACTGGTGGGCCACCTGGTCCACGTTCCTTTAAGACCAGTGTATTGCGTTCCCCAGGATCCTGTCGTAATGCAAAGTCAGGGCTCAGGGCCCAGAATAACACTGCTGAGGAGTATGGTGGAATCTAGGACAGTCCTGTCCCCATTGCTCTGCTGTAGCTGGGCTTTGCTTCCTGCAGAGGTCTAGCCTTGGGCAAACTGGAAGGACTGGGAGGGGAACATGGACTCAGAGGCCTGCAGAGTTCTGTGCTCTTGGGAATCTGACTTCACAGCCCACGTGGGGAGATGGGGATGATCATTCTTTGGACCTGAGGTGACGAGGGATGATGATCATGACTATCCTACTGCACTTTCTGTTGCTGTGACAAACATCATGACCAAAAGTAACTTGGGGGAGGAAAAGATTGATTTGTCTTAAAGTTTCAGGTCACAGTCCCTCATGAGGAAACTCAAGCAGGTCTGCTTTCTGTTCTGTGCAGCATTACCTCTGACCAAGGAACTCACAGCCGGTGAAGAACAGTGGGAACCATGGAGGACGCTGCTTGATGGCCAGAGAAGGGGTGGAGGAAGAGGATGAAGAGGAGGAGAAGGAAGATAGGGAGGGGAAGGAGGAGGAAGTGGAGAAGGAAGAGGAAGTAGAGAAGAAAAAAGGGGTAGAAGCAGTGGAGGAGGAGGAGGAAGAGGAGGAGGAAGAGGAGGAGGAAGAGGGAGGAGGAAGAGGAGGAGGAGGAAGAGGAGGAAGAAGAGGAGGAGGAAGAGGAGGAAGAAGAGGAGGAGGAAGAGGAGGAGGAGGAAGAGGAGGATGAAGAGAGGAAGAAGAGGAGGAGGAGGAAGAGGAGGAATAGGAGGAGGATGAAGAGAGAGGAGGAAGAGGAGGAAGAAGAGGAGGAGGAGGAAGAAGAGGAGGATGAAGAGAGGAGGAAGAGGAGGAGGAGGAAGAAGAGGAGGATGAAGAGAGAGGAGGAAGAGGAGGAAGAAGAAGAGGAGGATGAAGAGAGAGGAGGAAGAGGAGGAGGAGGAAGAGGAGGAATAGGAGGAGGATGAAGAGAGAGGAGGAGGAGGAAGAGGAGAAAGAAAAGGAGGAGGAGGAAGAGGAGGAGGAAGAGGAGGAAGAAGAGGAGGATGAGGAAGAAGAGGAAGAGGAGGAAGAAGAGGAGGAGGATGAAGAGAGAGGAGGAAGAGGAGGAGGAGGAAGAGGAGGAATAGGAGGAGGATGAAGAGAGAGGAGGAGGAGAAGGAGGAGGAGGAGGAAGAAGAGGAGGAGGAGGAAGAGGAGGAGGAAGAGGAGGAATAGGAGGAGGAGGAGGAAGAGGGAGGAGGGGGACTGGGCTACCTGGTTTGATTGGAAAATAAAAATTTGTCCTGACATGACCGACATACTAGTGGAGAATCAGAGTGTAGCAGAGATTTCGGGTTGGCTTATATGTGGACTTGTCCTTAAGAAACACTGAAGGGAATGAATACAGCCCAGCTCAGCCCAGCTGCATCAGGACAGACTCTCGCCTCCACATGGACAGCCCTGCTCTACCTGCTTAGCTCACCTTGGTGGCAGCCGCAGCTGTCCACAGCAGGTGTCAGGACCTTCACCCCAACATCAGCTGACCTACACACCCAGTTGAAAATAGGCACCTCCTTATGCCCCTGTCCATGGGTGAGCTGCCAGTCTCCCCCACACCATAGCTACAGTAGTACACATATGTGCCCCACTTCATGCATGCAAAGCTGTGCTGCCATATCAAGTGGTTTCTATCTTTTAAAAATAAAGGACGGCTTAGTGTTCATCACCGTGACAAACGCCACACTGGAGGGAAACAACGTAGATGAAGGATTCACCTCAGCTCACAGTGTTAGCTGTGTAAGGCCATGGCTGGCTCCATGGCCCTGAGTCAGGGTGAGGCAGAGCAGCCCCACAGGAGCCTGAAGTGGAGCAGGTCTGCTCAGCTTCTGGTACAAAGAGGAGTGGGGGAGAGGGGAGGGAGTGTATTAGTTACTTTTTTGTGGCTGTGATAAAACCAAGGGAACTTATAAAAGGAAGAGTTTATTTTACTTATGGTTCCAGAGGCATTAGAATCCATCATGGCGGAGAGCCATGGCAGCAGAGGTGGCTGGAGCACAAAGCCCAGCACTCACATCTTCAAACAGGAAGCAGAGAGCAACTGGAAACCTGGCAAGGCTTAAGAACTCTCTAAGCCCGTCCCCAGTGACATGCTTCCTCCAGCAAGGTCGCACCTCCTAAAACCTCCCCAAACAGCATCACCAACTGGGGACAAAATATCCAAATACTTGGAGCCTGTGGGAGACCCTCTCATTCAAAGCACTACAGAGAGAGGGGGAGAGGAAGCGTTCAAGCACCCAGGACAGGGTTTGATGCGTCTCCACTCAACATTTGACCCACCTAAGTTTCCATCTCCTTCCACTGACACCATCAGAATAGGAGCCCTTGAGGTCCAGGTACCCAGCAGTGATTGAGGTCATCAGCTGGGGGCCGTGCCGTTGGCATGTGGCCTTTTGGACACTTCCTCTCCAAACCTTCGCACTACTGGAAATGCTTTGAGTGCTTTATCCAGATCTTGTTTCTCCCCCAAGTCCTACAGTTTTCACCATGGGAGTTTCACAAACACTTGGTGGGTTTTAGGAGTCATCTGTCTTCTTATATGTAGCTCACCATCTGTGAGCTGGATTACTTGATATTCCTGGGAACCTCAGCTTCCTCATCTGTAGAATGGGTATACTAACATCTTTGTCTACCTCTTAGAGGAGATTAAAAGATGCCTGGCTTTGGATCTGGGGAAGAGGTCACTGGCCAAACTCCAACATGCCCTGGGGCCACCTTGGGGTCTTGGTTCTGGGGTTCTAGGGAACCCCCCTCACCCCCACTTTCCAGCTTTTTTCTGCCCCACAGGCAGCTGGGTGGTTTGCAGACAGCCATCCAGTGTTGGGGGTTTTGTGGGTCACGGCCGGCAGTGTTGTCCATAGGGACAACCTTGAGGGGCCATGTCTGTGGGGCATTTTCTTGATTGCTGAGTGATTTGGGAGGGCCCAGCCCACTGTGGGCGGTGCTACCCCTGGGCAGGTGGGCCTGTGTTGTATAAGAAAGCAGGCTGAGCCCAGGCCAGAGGAGCAAGCCAGTAAGCAGCGGTCCTCCATGGTCTCTGTTCCAGGTTCCTGCCCTGAGTTCCTGTTTTGGCTTCCCTCAGTGATGAACTGTGACCTGGGAGATGTAAGATAGAAGAAACCCTTTCCTCCCCAAGTTGGTTTTGGTCAGTGTTTTTATCACAACAGAAAGAAACTAAGGCAGTAGGTTATTTCATTCCTCACTAGTCACTATTGTGAAAACAAAATCCTGAGACCCTTTCCCAGATACGACAAATGTGCTTGTGTTTACTGTCCTATAGTTAAAGGGTGAAACTGCTTCTTCCTCCCTCCTTCCTTCCTTCGGGGTTTGTGAGTCAGACTCACTCTGTAGCCCAGGCTGGGTCAAGTTTTCAGCACTCTTCCTGTCTCAGCCTGCAAAGATTACAGGTGTGGGACACCATGCCTGGCTTCGATCTAATTTTAAAATCATAAAAGAGGGGCTAGAGAGATACTCTGCAGTTAAGAGGTTTGCTGCTCTCCCAGAGGCTCTGAGTTCAGTTCCCAGCACTCACATCAGACGGTTCACAACTGTCTGAAACTGCAGCTCCAGGGAATCAACGCCCTCTTCTGGACACTGAGGGCCACTGCACTCACCTGAAGGCAGGCGCGCACACACACACACACACACGCACGCGCGCGCACACACACACACACACACACACACACACAATTAAAAATATAAAAGAAAATCACGAAAGAAAAACAGCAAAGATATAATCTAGTCACTAGTCACCAGATGGATCTTACTCCTCTTCCTCCCTGAGACACATCTGTGCATGACCGTGGGCTGTGTGCATGTGTCTGTGCGTGACCGTGGGCTGTGTGCATGTGTCTGTGCGTGACCGTGGGCTGTGTGCATGTGTCTGTGTGTGACCGTGGGCTGTGTGCATGTGTCAACTCTCACTCAGCACCCTGTCTCAGACTTACCACTTCCCTTATTGAAGTTACTTTGCAGACATCAGCCTTGATGACTGTTTAAATATTCCGCCATCCGGATGTTCCATAATTTATTTCATCATTGGACGTTTAATTTTTTTTAAGTCAAAGACAGCTATGATTAATGTATGTTTGGATCAACCTGTTTTCATTTCCTGATTATTTTCTTAGGCCAGTTTGCCAAAAATGGAATTACCAAATTAAGTAGATAAGTGTTTTTGATGGTTTTACACACATACACACACATACACATACAAATACCCACACATACACACACATACACACACACACACACACACACTAACCCTCTTGCAGACATTTCCAGTGTATGGAGAGCCCGACTACTCCCGCCCCAGCCATGAGTGCTATTATTTTAAAGCGCTTTGTTAAACCACTTTGGATGGTATCTATGTCTAGATAACAGCTGATTAACTCAAATGTAGCTCTTAAGACTGATGACCAATGAGGACAGAAACCCCGAAGTAAGCGTGGCAGCTGGATTCCGGCTTTTTAAATACCTTGAAGACAGAACCACTCAGTTGTCTGGCAGCCTTCACACAGGTCAGCGAGCAAGGGAAGAGGGGTGAGTCTCTTGTGGCATAGGCCCCTGAGAGCTCGCCCTGGAGGCTTTGAGCCAGGGCCACCGGATCTATTCTCAACAGAGCTGCCTGCAGACATCCCCAAGACCTCACAACCCTGTTGCCCCACAAGTCACTTGAGCTCAATTATCGTGGCCTCTGAAAGCCAAACTTACCTGGTCGGCGGACGATGCTAAGGAAGGAAGCCAAGCAGGCCCAAGCCACACGTTCAGTCGTGGACGCATGAATGTAAACAGCACCCCTGACTGGAGACAGCTGTACCATTAGTACCGTAGAAATCAGCCCACAGCAGAGGGAGAGTCCTGTGTTCCCCTTCCTTCCAAGGCGTGTTTGGTACCACCGACCTCCTTTGGGAAGTGTCACAGTTACCATCAGCTGTCAACTTGATACAAACTAGAGTCACCTGGGAAGAAGGACCCTGCCTTGATCAGATTGACCTGTGGCCATGTCTGTGAGGCATTTTCTTAATTGCTAATTGATGTAGCCCAGCCCACTGTGGGGGTTACCTTCCCTACACAGGTGGGCTTCCACTATATATGAAAGCTAGCTGAGCAAGCTAGGGGGACTAAGTCAGTAAACAGTGCTCCTCTATTGGTCTCTGCTTCAGCTCCTGCCTCCAGGTTCCTGTGTTGAGTTCCTGTCCTGACTTCCCTCAGTGATGAATTATGACCTAGAAGTTATAAGATGAAGAAACCCTTTCCTTCCCAATTTGCTTTTGGTTACTGTTCAGCTACAAAAACAGAAAAGAAAATTAAAACAGAAAGTATACAATTTATATAAAAATACATGTATATACCTTTTATACATGTACTGTATGTTTTGTATACGTATGTGCATACACTGACATGTATCATATATTGACATATACACTCATAACCTGAATATATGCACATATATATGATATATACATTGGTAATGGTGTATATTCATATATATCCATGTTTAAGTTTTAGCTTTAACTATAAATCACAGATTTTTCAAAAATATTTTATTTATTATTTTTTATGTGTATGAGTACATTGCTTGCATGGGTGTAAGTGCACCTGTGTCATGCAATGCCCAAGGAGGTCAGAAGAGGGCGTCGGATCCCCTGGAACTGGAGTTGCAGATAGTTGTTAGCTGCCATATGGGTGCTGGGAATCGAACCCAAGTCCCCTGCGAGAGCTGCCAGTGCTCTTAACTGCTGAGCCATCTCTCCAGCCCCTGGCAGTTTTTTTTTTTGCAGAACTTTTTTTGATAAACTTTTATTTATTCTTCCAACGTTTCCCCATTAAATGTTTTTTGAAGAAAATCCTGTTTTCTATAGTTCCTGCCACATGTATGTTTAGCTGGAGTAGCTTAAAGGAGCCATGCCAGCAAGATGGGCACTTGGAGAAACCCACAAGGAACCAGCAGGAGTGGACAGATTCTGCATCTCAAATTCAGCTTTGTGGTCGAATGACTCTGGACTTTTCTCTGTGTTTATTGCACTATCAGTGACCAGTGTGGCTTTTCTTGGCCTGTAGTAAAGCTATCTCCATGTGGAAGCCCTGTTTACGTCCGTGTATCCATGGCTGACTGTGTAGCATGGACCTCCTGGTTTCCTTTCACAGATCATCTACTAGCCAGTTGAATTTGGCTTTCTAAGGCCATGATGATGGCACTCGGGTGACTTTGTGGGGCAGCAGAGGGTAGGGATGAGGTCATGGGAGACCAGTTCTTCCTGGAAGGACAGATGAGCATCAACCAATGCCACTTGGTTGGACTCCTGGCCGACTTTGCCTTTAGGCACAGGACCTAAAAGGAGATTTTCAAGCACCCACAAAAAGTCCCAGTCTCTTTTAAAATCAGAGAAATGACTTGGAGGCATAGAAAACAGGATGTATATAGGTAGCCAAGTCAGGAAGAGGTCAACAAGAACAGAGAGAGAGAAAGGGGGTCCCCAGGTGTGATGGCTGACATTGTCAACCAGACAGGATCTAGAATCACAGAAGAAACAAGCCTCTGGGAATGCCTGTGAAGGATGATCTAAATTAGATTAGGCTAATTGTGAGGGGAACAACCTTCCTAACTGTGGTGGGACTACTCCATGGACTGAGATCCCAGACCGAATAAAAAGGAGAAAGGGAGCTGAGCATCAGCACTGATCTCTCTCTGCTCCAAACTGAGGATGCCACATGACCATCCACCTCACACTCCTGCAGCTGTGAGTCCCCCACCTTGAACACAGTACGCCATGGCTGTACTTTCAAACATAGCTGAAGGTATTTTGTCATAGCAATGAGAAAAGTAGCTAGAACAGGAAATTGGTATTGAGAAGTGGCTGACCCTGCGGTTCTAGGTTTTGGAACTGCCTTGTAGGAGGAATATGAGAGAGTTTGGAACTTTTGGGCACGAAAAACCCTTAAATACAGAAAGCAGAGCTTAATGTGCCATTCTGGTGGGAACTTGGAGTCCAAGAACGCTGGGCAAAATGTGGAAAATTTGGATAGTGCCTTTTCTGTGGTTTTTCTAGCAAAAACTTGGCTGCATTTTGTTCACGTCCTGAGAACCTGAGTTGGGTTGAATTTAAAGGTAATGGGTTCATTTGTTTGGTAGAGGAAATTCCAAGACAGGAGTGCATCCAAGCTGTGAGATGTATACTGCTTACCTTATTTATCCAAGAGTGGAAAATAAATAAATAAAAGCTTGAGCAGATAGTCACCAAGATGTGCAGGAAAAGAGCAGGATTGGAGCTGCAGCCAAGGCAGGTGCTGAAACAGAAGCTGGGATTGTTGAAAAGAACCCTGGCGCCCTGCGCTGCGCCAACAGGACAGGTGCCCAGAGGTGCCCAGAGTCCCCCACCCCCTCCTGCCCATGAAGGCTCCAACTTGTCAAAATGCAAATTTATTTGAAAAGGAAGAGTCCAAGTTGAGAACGCAGCTGAAGTGGTTCCCTACTGGAAAGCAAGCACCTAGGAGAGTATCTTCCAGGGTCATCCTGCTTGTGGTCCATGGGGGTCAGTCTCCATCCACTGCTGGCAGCAGAATTCAGTAGCATCATCCACATGGAACTTAGTTTTGCAGGCATGAAAGATACAAGACTGAAGGGGCTGTGGAGGGTCGCTCCAAGGCTCCAGAGAACCCCAAGGCCAGGCAGTGGAACACAGGGTCAGAGTCCCTGCAAGGAGGTCCGAGGAGGTCACTGATAAAGCTGTGAAGGTAATACCCAAGTTGCTACAGAGACCCAGGATGCTGAAGATGCCAGAACCATGGGACGCCAACTCCATACACTCTCAGGTCATCTGTCAGTAGAATGTGGCAGTGCTGACATGCAGGGAGACTTCAAAATGGAGCAAAGGGTCACGGCCCCATCAGCCCACTAACCTGAGCCTCTAGTCAGCCAACATGACTCCAAGGCTTACAGAGTCCTCATAACAAGAACAGAAACATGGGGCTGGAGAGATGGCTCACAGGTTAAGACCACTGACTGCTCTTGCAGAGGATCCAGGTTTGATTCCCAGCACCCACATGGCAGCTATAAACCATCCTTAACTCCAGTTCTAGAGGAATCCGAAGCCCTCTTCTGACCTCCGTGGCACTGCACGACATGGGTACACTCACATACATGCAGGCAATACACTCATACACATAAAATAAAAATAATAAATAAAATAAAGTAATTATTATTTTTAAAAAAGAACAGAAACATGGAGCTAGAGAGACGGCTCAGTGGTTAAGAGCACTTGTTGCTATTTCAGAGGACCCAGGCTCAGTTCCCAGCACCCACATGACAGCTCATAGCCATGCAGAACTCCAGTTCCAAGGGCTCTATTCTTCTCTTCTGGCCTCCGCAGGCACTGCATGTGTGTCGTGCACTTATATGCATGCACAAAAACTCTCATGCATATAAAATAAAAATAAATAAATCTTTAAAAATGAACAAAAACACAGAGCCATTGCCCATTTGAGTCCATCTGTCCTTGCGATTCCTGGAGCTGAGTTCCCAGAGAGAGAACACCACCTTTGCCACTGCAGGTGAGGGCTTAGGCTAAGTTGCTCCATGGGGCGGGGAGGGGGATAGAGAGAGAGCGAGAGAGCGAGAGAGAGAGAGAATGAATGAATGAATGAATGAATGAATTTCAGGGGGATAACAAAACAACTTTTACAGAGCTGAGTAGCAGGAAAGACTCTAGAATGTGGAAGGGTGGAGGTGTGCAGACAGGTCTGACCTCTTGAATATCTTTTAATAAAATGCAAAAATATTTATGAAATCAGGGGACTGTGAAAAAACCAGAGAGTGTCAGGCTTGGGACATATCCCTGTTCCCAACAGGGGCCTGAAGATCTGGAGTTCCCAGTGCTCCTGTGGCTCCTAGACCCACCAGGGCCACCTTTGAGGTTGTCCTATTTTATTTCTGGGTCACCTTTCTGGCTGTCTGGCATTTGTCTCTTCACTGTAATTGTACCCCACTTCTGTGGGAATTTTTTCTGTCATTCACAAGCAGCGCTGAGATGGCACCTCCTCGATAAAACGAGTAGTGCTTCCTGATTCAAATGCTCGTTCCTCCCTTCTCCCTTCCCTCCCTCCCACCCTCCCTCAGTCCCTCATTTACTCACCAATCATTTGTTCATTTTCTCATTTTTCCATGTGCCTGGAGCTGTGTGAGCCCAGTACCTGTTCTGAACAATCTAAGGAGGAGACCAACTAGCAAATCTCACCCTGAGCCAGAGGTGCTGGGGGACTAGGGCTTGATTCTGTGCTCAGAGTTTCCAGTGCTCCCTGGCTACACTGCCCTAATGAAATGCGATCTGCACCTTACATAGGGGTCAGTCAGGGGGAGCCGTGCACTTGAATGGGCACCTGGAAGTGAAGAGTTCCCAACAAGCAAGGGACTCCAGGGGAGGTAATGAGACCCTTTCCCTGCACCCCAAAGTTCAAGGTAGTGGGAGAATAGTCATAGATTAAGATGATTGTAATGCAGTGTTTACTATCAAAATTACAGCAACAAAATTAAAAAATATCCACACTATCAGTCAGACAGGCAGGACAGAGCCAGTGGCCTGAGATGAGCCTAAAGCATCACATAGGCATAGGGCAGAGGCTCGCATGTCCTGAAATTTTAATATCCTTTAACCCATCTATCAATCCTTCCAAAGTCCATCATTAACCTTCCTTCTCTCCATCCATCTCCTTCAATCATTTCATCCTTCCTTTCTTCATCTGACATCCATCCATCCTTCCACCATCCATCCATCCACTATTCTGCCTCCCTTCCATCATTTCATCCTTCCTTTCATCATCCATTATCCAGCCATCAATGAGTCCATCATCCCATCCACTCATCCTTTTTTCTGTCATGGATCAACAATCCTTCCTTCTATTCATCAACCCATCTCTTTCCTTCTTTCATTTACCCAGCAATTCAATTCATCATCCCACACCTTAATCCATTCTTCTTTCCAAATATCCATCCTTCCTTCCATCATCCATCCATCATCCATCCATCCATCTATCCATCCTGTAGGGTAAGAATTACCACAAGGAGTTCAATATCTTGCCAAAGTGTGCGTGCTACATCTAGACTTGTCGTGTGTATGTGACTCCATCTTGGAATGGCCTTTAGCTACACACTCATTAACAGACAGTAAACACTGACCAGTTGAGAAGGTGCTGAGGGTCTTGCTATCCAAAGCCGATCTCAGGAAAACTAGACTTCTGTGTGTGTGTGTGTGTGTGTGTGTGTGTGTGTGTGTGTGTGAGAGAGAGAGAGAGAGAGAGAGAGAGAGACAGAGAGAGACAGAGAGAGACAGAGAGAGAGACAGAGAGACAGAGACAGAGAGAGGGAGAGAGAGACAGAGAGAGACAAAGAGAGACAGGGAGACAGAGACAGACAGAGATAGAGGGAGACAGAGACAGAGACAGAGACAGAGAGACAGAGA
>NW_008330120.1:2799471-2835590 GCF_000622305.1 Nannospalax galili
CAGAGAGACAGAGAGACAGAGACAGAGAGAGGGAGAGAGAGACAGAGACAGAGAGACAGAGAGAGACAGAGACAGAGAGACAGAGACAGAGAGAGGGAGAGAGATACAGAGAGAGACAGAGACAGAGAGACAGAGAGGGCGAGAGAGACAGAGAGAGATTAACCCTGAGAGCAAGATGGCAAGATACTTGATATCGTTCTCCATGTCACTCACATGGGCTCGGCCTTGGTGACTTTGGGTACAAATGTCTTCAGGAGGGAGGTGGTAGGGGCTTCTGTGAGGACCCAGCCTTCTGTCTGGCCTTCAGCAGAGAAACTAGACACAGATGTCAAATCTATACAGCAAATGTGAGACTATTTAGTACAATTTAGCAGAAACAAGTCATTCTGCAGACATAAACACTTTAATCAGAGTGACAATTTATTCAAACAATTTGACAATGCTTACACATGCAGAGCAGATGGGCTGGGGTGGGGGCCAGCCAGTGAACTGGTGGGGGAGGGAAGCCCCCAGCAATGCTGGTTGTCTTGTAGTGTAGGTGGCGGGAATTGGTAGATAATGGGCTGCCTTCCTCACCCCCAGCAGATAGGATCCTGAAATGACCTCAGTTTATCACTGGCTATATTTCTGACACTTCTAATGTCCCCAACCACTGGAGACTGAAGGAAAATGCTGGACAGAGGAAGCCCATTCAGTTCCTTACTTGCCTAGAGAATGTTTGCTGAATGCCTGCAGGGGGCAATATTGTGCATGGGTGTGGGTGTATGCATCACATGGGTGGGTGTATAATTCATCAGTGATGCCCTCTGGGTCCTTTGTTTGGAGTCAGGAGCTCTCAAGGGCTGGCCCAGAAGCAACCCCCAAAGATAAGGATTTGTGAATAAGTGATTTGTTTGGGAGGTAATGCCAGGGTGTTCCTGAAGGGGTGGGCCAGGAGGGTCAGAGGCAGACTTGAGAGTTGCTAGTGAGCTCAGAGATCAAGAACCCTGAAGGCAATTTGACTGCAGGTAGGGAGGTGGTCAGGGACAATCCTCAGCTAACTTTGAAGTAGGACATGTTGGAATGTCACCATGTTCAGTCCAGCTCCTGCCTGTAACTACAAGAGGGATCCTGGAGGGAACTGAGGACAAGGCCAGGCATTCCCTAGGACTCAGGTGGTCCTAAGAAAGGAGCCAGTGCTTGTTGATCTCCGAGTCTGTTGTCGCACAGCAGCAGATGATAGGAAACGCTTTCATTCCAGGAGTGAGGTGCTGCCCCTTGATATCATAACAGTACATGAGGTGCTGGCTTTGGACCACATGTGGGAAGACACTACAGAGCATAGAGGAGGAGACTTAGAACAGTATCAAGGTTCTGGAAGAGGCTTCTAGAAAGGGTCTAAAAGAAAGGAAAAAACTTCAACTGGAAGAGGACAAAGAGGCCTCCCTGATCTGTCCCATCACCTAAGCATACCATCATTGCAGGGATGTGGAAAATGAGAAATTGTCATCAGCACACTGTCAGGAACACAGACTCATACATTTGTGTTTTTCCACAATGTCAGAATTCATTGAATAACAATAAATTCACAAGGTATGACGATGGTTTCAATGACAGCAATTTGTCATATAAGCCGCCTACCTTGGTCGCTGGTCAAGGGAAATGCAGATTCTTCTCTTCCAATCTAAATCACTAATATTAACTCTCAGCTCGCAGACCACAGAGTAAATATATCTATATACATATATGTGCACGTTACAGAATGGCTGTAAAGGGTTAAGAGGCCACACAGAGTTGCAGAGGTTTCAGAAGTTGGAGCATCAGGGAGGCTCATAGACATGGAAGTGGAGTCTGTATCAATAACAAACCCAGCTGAATGAAGGAGCTGGGGAAGCCAGGCAGCTGTCCAAAGCCAAAGCCCCAAGTTTGCAGGGAAGCTGCAGCTGAGTTCACAGAGGAGCTGAAACGGGTGGACTGGGTCCAGATGAAGGAGTGGACAGACAGATGGTGAACAGGAGGACAGGCCGATGCAGTTGTGTAGGCTGTGTCAACAGCGGGATGAGTGGAGCTGAAGTCCCCAAGACAGTTGGAGTTCTCTGCCCATCAGTCCTTGACTCATGGAGGTCATCATCATCCCAGGTCAAGATGTCCACCTCTTTAAAAGGTCCAAGCCAGAGGTTTACGTTTTTTCCTTGGTTTGGCATGTTCAATAAGTTCTTGGGACTGGTTTCTTTGATATGATTTTAATACACCTATGTGCTCCTGAAGTCTCAATTTATCCCATACGTTTGTAAGGTGGTTCCCTTTCTACTCATGGGAATAAGCCGTTTGTCAGTCTGTGCTGCATGGGTGGAGCCTGACAGATGGTATCATTCACACATCTACCTGGGCACACAATCACCATCTACCTTCAAAATGGAGTGAAAAGCTGCTTACAAAATGGAGTCAGCAGAGCCTGAAAAACCACTGTTTATTCAACATGGAATAATTTTGAGGCCACAGCCTGATCTCAATAGAACTTGACCACTTCACACCGTATTTCCATATGTGCTGGATGGCTTCAGTTTTCAACTCCACACATCTGGGAAGAGGGAACTTTCAGTGGGGGATTTCTTCTATGGGATTGGCCTGTGGGCATGTCTGTAAGGTATTTTCTTGATTGTTGAGTGATGTGAAAGAGCACAGCCCACCATGGGCGGTGCCACCCCTGGGCAGGTGGTCTTGTGTTGTATAAGAAAGCAGGCTGAGCACAGGCCAGAGGAGCAAGCCAGTAAGCAGGGTTCCTCGGGGTTCTCTGTGTCAGCTCCTGCCTAGAGGTTCCTGCCGTGACTTTCCTAAGGGATGGACTGTGCCTTGGAAGTGTAAGATGAGATAAACCCTTTCCTCCCCAAGTTGCTTTTGTTAGTGATTTATCACAGCAACAGAAAGGAACTAGAACAGCCTTGTGCTCACATCGGTTCCTGTTGACTTTTCCAGCCACTTACAGTACAGTGTGAATGGAGAAACATAAGGAACAGAAACTGCTAATCCAAACAGCCAGACACTGAGGGTCGAAGTCGCTGTTTCTCAGGTGGAGCATTATTTCCTAACTGGGAAATGTCCTATAAGAGATGGTCAAATCCAGATCTGCTGTGGGCCTGCAAACTTTTGTTAACATGTCTGAAGGGGTGCCTCCTGGGACCTTCCTAATGCAAAGCAGCTCCCCTGCAAGGCAGAGCCTCTTGACTAAACATAGGCCTCTAAGGACGTCTGATGGTTGTCCCACAGCCTCACCAGCACCAGGAGTTCAGGACATAAAGGGATTTATTTTCTTTTTTGAATTTTATTTTATATATACATATATATGAGTGTTTTCCTGCATGTATGCAAGCACACCTGTGCCATGTAGTGCCCACAGAGGACAGGAGAAGGCAAGGGATCCCCTGGAACTGGAGTTATGGATGGTTGTTAGCTGCCATATGGGTGCTGGCAACAGAACCCAGGTCTTCTGCAAGAGCAGCCAGTGCTCCTAACCACCGAGCATCTCTCTAGCCCTGAACTCATTTTCTTGAAGACATCTTTTGGGGAGCCTTTGCCTGTAGAGTGAGGGATATATAGAGAAATCCACCAAGCTTCAAAAGGAATTGTATCCCACTGATCTGAAAGGGTTGGAGACAGGTGAGAGGGAACAAGGCCTCCGATCTCAGACTTTTCTGGACTGGAGATGGATAAGAAAACTACCCCCATGGTCCAGAAGACCCTAAGGGAAACGAGGAGTGACATGGCCCGTAGAACCAGCAGCCCTGAGACCAACTTCCAGGGTCAGCACTGATCCCTTGTCCCTGAGCTGGCATCTCTCTGTGTCCCCGGATGTCAGACCTGCTGTGGAAGTCCCTGACCGGTGTCCCTTTGTGCACACAATGGCACTGGGTGGTGAGAGGTGAGCACTGAGAACCTGTGGCTCCAAGTCTCCAGTAAAAGGAACAGGGAGTTCAAGGAGCAGGGGTCTGACTCAGATGACAAACTCCCAGTCACAGAGAGGTGCTGTGGTAGAGGGAGGCTCGGGAGTCTGGAGGAGGAACATGTGTTTAATATGTAGGAGGTACTAGAACATGGACCTATCTCTTTAAGTCAGTGATCGCTCTGCAGAGGCCAGATCCCACAGCCTGAAGAGATCAGGCCATATTTCCCTATAGTTCTCCCTGAGACAGTAGCAGTTTGTGCTGCGACTTGACAGTTCTCAGTTTATGGTACCTGGTTCCTCCTTACTCTTTGTCAGGACTGTGCTGAGCTACACCCTGGTGTGAAACTTCTCAGTAGCTGCCTAAAACATGAAAGGTAGATATTTCCTTCATTCTGAGAATTTCTCAGAAGACTACTTAGGGGGCTGCTATCTCTGTCTCTCTTTTTTCTCCTGTCTCTCCCCTCTCTCTCTTATTCTTACTTTTCAAATTTTTTTTAATGTGTATGAGTATATTGCCTGCATGTATGTAAGTGTACCTGTGTCATGCAATGCTCAAGAAGGTTAGAAGAGAGAACTGGATCCCCTGGAACTGGAGTTATGGACAGTTGTTAGCTGCCATGTAGGTGCTGGGAGTCAAACCTCGCTGATGTCTCTCCTATTCTTACTCTTAATGACGTGCCTTTCCAGGTTTTAAAGGGCAGCCTCTCCCTCCCTTAAAGACCCACCTCATCTTTGACTTTCCCATATATTGAACCATTTTCTATCTAATACCTTCCCTCCCATTTTGAAGTCCAACCATGGCCTCGAGGTCCTTTTTCCTAATTAACCTCATTTCTGAAGGGAACAGTGTGACAGCTTCCATTCCCACACCGACCAGTTGCCATTTTATTATTATATTTAACAGGAGGGAAATGAGCTGTGATGGCCAGAGGGTGCTCTGTGACTAACTGTCCCAAAGTCAGCAGACCCAATGTATCTCATCCCATATAGTCTAAGAATTTGGGGCTGACAATCCTACCATGAAGCATGGACCCTCCCCTTGAACTTGACACGTGGGCAGAAGCAACTCCACAAGGTCATACTGTGACCAGGCCTCGCACTGTCATTGTATTTTCTTGGATCTGCCCTGACATCCCTGCTGCCATGTTGTAAGGGAGCCCGGGCCACACAGTGAGCCAAGGTAAGTGTCCTGGTAACTATTTCAAGGGAAGGCATCTCTCTATAAGCTCTTGAGCATCTTAAGCAGTGGGCAGCCCACATCACTTCCAGTCATGTGGTCAAGGAAACCTTTGGGGTAACCCCTGTCCTGTCACCATCTGACCACAGCCACTGATGGGTTTTGAGTAGAAACCACATGGCTGTAGCAGCTCTGAGAAGCAGAGTCACAGTGATGAGGCAGATGTTGGCTTGCAGGTTGTTGGAGGCTGCGGTACTTTCCCACAGACAACTAGAATGTATTCACCATGCTTTCAAATATACTATGCTATATTGACACTTCCTGTGAGAAATGGAACCTGATTCCCTCCCCTTCTCGTGAATTGGGCTTAGTGATTGACTTCTGTTACAGAGGATGAGGCTGAAGGGATGGTACTCTCTGTCTCTGTCTCTCTGTCTCTCTCTGTCTCTCCCTGTCTCTGCCTCTCTCTGTCTATGTATCTCTGTCTGTCTCTCTGTCTCTCTGTCTCTCTCTGTCTCTCTCTGTCTCTCCCTGTCTCTATCTCTCTCTGTCTCTGTCTCTCTCTGTCTCTGTATCTCTGTCTGTCTCTCTGTCTCTCTCTGTCTCTCCCTGTCTCTGTCTCTCTCTGTCTCTCCCTGTCTCTGTCTCTCTCTGTCTCTCTGTCTCTCTCTGTCTCTCTCTGTCTCTCCCTGTCTCTCTCTGTCTCTGTCTCTCTCTGTCTGTCTCTCTCTCTGTCTCTGTCTCTCTCTCTGTCTGTCTCTCTCTGTCTCTGTCTCTCTTTGTCTCTGTCTCTCTCTCTGTCTCTCTGTCTCTCTGTCTCTCTCTCTGTCTGTCTCTCTCTCTCTCTCTGTCTCTCCCTGTCTCTGTCTCTCCGTCTCTGTCTCTGCCTCTCTGTCATTCCCCTCATGACTCCTTGTAAAAGTGAGCCATGTTCCTCTCTCTCTCTCTCTCTCTGTCTCTCTCTGTCTCTCTCTCCCTGTCTCTCTCTCTGTCTCTTTCTGCCTGTCTCTGTCTGTCTGTCTATCTCTCTGTCTCTCCCTGTGTCTTTCTGTGTCTCTTTCTGTGTGTCTCTGTCTGTCTCTGTCGCTCTCTGTCTCTTCCTGTCTCTCTCTCCCTCTGTATCTCTCTCTGTCTCTCTCTGTCTCTCCCTGTCTCTCTCTGTCTCTGTCTCCCTGTCTCTCCCTGTCTCTGTCTCTCTGTCTCTCTCTGTCAGTCTCTCTGTCTCTCCCTGTCTCTCTCTGTCTCTGTCTCTCTGTCTCTCCCTGTCTCTGTCTCTCTCTGTTTCTGTCTCTCTTTGTCTCTCCCTGTCTCTCTCTGTCTCTCCCTATCTCTGTCTCTGTCTCTCTGTCTCTCTGTCTCCCCCCCCCCAGCCCCATCACTTGCTCTAGAGGAAGACATCCTAGATGCTCAAGACCTTATAGAGAGATGCCTGGAGTCTGAACCTGAGGCCTTGTGCTGTCAGCCATGAGACCGAGCTGACTTGGAAGTGGGTCCTCCTGCCCCAGTCAAGTGCAGTTAATTGTAGTCCCTGCCAACACCCTTCCTGAAACTTCTGAAGCGGCCCAAACCAGAGATACACAGGCGAGACACTCCCAGATTCTCTGGCCCACAGAAAAGTGAGGCTGTTTGCTGAGTTTGAGGTTAGCTTGTTACACAGCAATAGGTGACAAATATAACAGCGAGTCTCCAATCTAAATGAACTCACAATGTGTAGAACTGTTACCCTCCTCTTGCAGATGACTGGACTGGGGCTGGGGGGTAAGGCTATCTGTAGTCATTGCAGCCAGATCTGACAGCTGAATCTCTCCTGTCCTGATGCTAACCAGCTGAGCTGCATGGAATATACATTTGCCCTTTGCCCGTTCCAACATTTGGGTTGTGGTTGGAAAGCAAAAGTAGTAAGGGACACTGAATGGGCTGCAGGCATTTCAGCTGGTAATTTTCTTCTGCTTATGACAATTTAATCAGGAAAAGGCCAGGAGTAACCATTCTGATCCCCCCACACTCCACCGGCCCATTGTTGAATAGCTGTTTCCTCTGGATCCAAATGTCCTTCCTGGAGAAAGAGGAGAAGAGGGATGATGAAGGAGGGAGGAGAAAGAGGAAAAGGATGAGGGAGAATGAAAAAGGGAAAAGGAAAGGGAGGAGGGAGGAGAGGAGGAAGGGGAGGAGGAAGGAGAGGAGGAAGGGGAGAGGAAGAGGAGGAGGGAGGGGAGGAGGAAGGGGAGAGGAAGAAGAGGAGGAGGGGGGAGGAGGAAGGGGAGGAGGAAGGAGAGAGGAAGAGGAGGAGGAAGGGGAGAGGAAGAGGAGGAGGGAGGGGAGGAAGAAGGGGAGGAGGAAGGAGAGAGGAAGAGGAGGAGGGAGGGGAGGAGGAAGGGGAGGAGGAAGGGGAGAGGAAGAGGAGGAGGAAGGGGAGGAGGAAGGGGAGAGGAAGAGGAGGAGGGGGAGGAGGAAGGGGAGGAGGAAGGGGAGAGGAAGAGGAGGAGGGAGGGGAGAAGGAAGGGGAGTAGGAAGGGGGAGAGGAAGAGGAGGAGGGGGGAGGAGGAAGGGGAGGAGGAAGGGGAGAGGAAGAGGAGGAGAGAGGGGAGGAGGAAAGGGAGGAGGAAAGAGAGAGGAAGAGGAGGAGGAGGGAGGTTTACCAGGCTCATGAATCTGACAAGAAGCTTAGAAGATGCACAGGCCTCTCCCCAAGGATATGAGGGCAGTCACAATTATTAGAGGTAGAAGAGACTCTGCCAGAACTACCCACAAGCTGGAAATGTGATTCCAAAGTGTTGTCACCCACGCTGGGGTGGGCTTTTCAGTGAAGGCAGCTGCTGAGTCTCCATAATCCTCACCCATGCTCCTCTCTGGTGATGGTTAATATTGTCATCTCGACAGATCTAGAATCACCTAGGAGATAAACCTCTGGCACATCTGGGAGGGAGTTTCTAGACTGGGTTACCTGAGGTGGGAACGTAATTCAGGGCGACTTGGTTGGAATAGTTTCTCTGGTCTGCTGTCGACCTATCTGCGGTGAATACGTTCTACTATGTGACACCCCAGGAAAACTCACATGACTCTGGTGGGCTGCAGGAACACTGGTCAGGCTACCATCTCCTCGGGGTTGAGTGGGGTGAGCTGGAGCTTGGGTTTCTGACATACAACTTCCCACGACCACTCTCTGTTTCCTCTACAGTCACCTGCTCCCTCTCGTGCCTGTGGAAGGGTTTTTCAATTTAGTTTAATCACCCACTGAGTTTCCAAAATTAATTTCCTGTTAGAAATAAATATTGTACTATGAATTATAAATCAGACTAGGCAGTAATTTGCAGCCAACTTGTAAATTAAGATTTTGACTGTTGTTCTCTGTAACCAAATAGAAAAGGGAGCACTTAGGACTGAACATTCGTAGCCACTTAGGGGACTGAGGTGGGTGTTGTGTGAGTCAGTGTTCTCTGGAGGGGCAGAACTGATCAATAGAATTCATCTATATTACAATGTGTATTACAAGGGGTCTCATAGGATATGGGCTGTGTAGTCCAACAATGGCCATAGCATGCAGGAGAGGCTGAGAACCAGCAGCCTCTTCGTCCACAGGCTGGAGGCCTGAGCAGTCCCAGTCTGGCACTGAAGGCCTGGAGGATTGCTGGAGAGCCCCAGGTCTTCGGTCCACGTTGGAAGCTGAGGAAGTTAGGTTCTGATGTCAGTGAGGGATGGCAGCGGCAGCAACGGGTAGACTCACTCACCAGCAGGAGTGAAGGCGGACAGCCACGGCTTTTCCTCCCAGCTCTGTATAACTGGGCCGCCTGAAAGTTGCCGCCTGTTTGGAGGAAGTGTCTTCCCCCACTCAGCTAATCCAGGAAATGCCCTCGAAGAGCCACTCTTAGTTGACTCCAGGTCCTGTCAAGTTGAGAGTCAGGATTAGTCATTCTCCAGATGGTAATGAGAGGGCTGTGGGGAGCCCCTGCTGTGTTTCCCCACGCTACCCTGAGCATGGGGGCTGCTGCTTCATGTGACCGTCACAGCATCCCTGCAAGGCAAGTTCTTCACTGATATCAAAGATGAGGAAACTGAGGCCCAGAGAACCCATGTCACTGGCCAGAGATGGCGAATCAACAGCTGGTGGCGTCCTGTTTGCTTTAGGCATCTGGTCCCAGAACTGAGGCTGCCAGCTCCCCTCACTCAACGGCCACTGTGGTTCCCAAGCAACTTTCCAGTTCCTTCTCATGCCCACTGCTGCCTGCCCATCCTCCAGAGGAAGTCAAGTGGCTCCTCAGAAAGAAGCATTCAGGTTGGGCTTCTGCATCAACTCCCCAGAATGGCCCTTTGCTCTTAGGACTAACAAGTCAGCAGCCAGATCCACAGAACTGGGCGGGGAAGACTGCTCCCCAGAACTGGCTGTCAGACCCCTGTTAGAGGGCTGTAAGCATCTGAGAACATTTTGCAGGACAGAGCGGACCTCACAGGTAGGGCCAGAGCTGAGGATGGAGGCTCCTGGGAACTACGTAAGCATTTCTCTGAGGAGCATAGAACCAGCATCAGGTCAACATCCACCCAGCATGGCGTTTATTAGCTGGGAGATAAGCTACTAAAAGCAGCTTCTTTGGAATTATAGCTAGAGCTAGAGACCGGCCTTTTGTTTAAATTAGAGTAAAGGTGAAAGTAGAAAGTTCCAGAAGACAGAGTTTGTGTCCCTGCAGCCAGCTGTACCCATAGCCAGACCTAGTTGTGTAGCCCTTGGTAAAAATGAACCAGTGAATAGCCTTTGTTTCTTAGCTACTTTACTTTGCATTGAGTTGCAGTGGCCTTGTCCTAGTTCCCTTTCTGTTGCTGTGATAAAACACTCTGACCAAAAGCAACTTGAGAGGAAAGGTTTATTTGGCTTACAGCTCCAGGCCACAACCTATCGTTGAGGGCGACCAGGGCAGGAGCCCAAGGTAGAAGCTTGAAGCAGAAATCGTGTAGGAACACTTTGCTGGCTTTCAGACTCATGCTCAGCTGGCTTTCTTATACAGCCCAGGACCACCTGCCTAGGGATTGGTGCCACCCACAGCGGGCTGTGCCCTTCCACATCAGTCATCAGTTAAGACAATCTCTCATAGACATGCCCATAGGCCAATCTGAAGTAGGCAGTTTCTCAACTGAGGCTTTCCTCTCAATGACTCTAGGCTGTGTCAAGTTGACAGTTAACACTAACCAGGACAGGCCTATAGTAACAAGTTTGAGTGACATAGGACTGTCCACCCTGGTACTACCATCAAACCCCTCCTCCTTTCCTGTTCATTGAACTCATGTGATGTTCAGTACTCAATATAGAGAGGGGGAGCCTTGTGTGCCCTTGAACACTAAGGCCTTTCCCCTTTCATGTCCATGCAGAGGCCCCATCTCTCTGACTACAGTTCCACTCTTTTTCCATGTCTACACGAGGCAGTCTCACATCCCTTTCTGCCTTGCCCCAAGATGAACTATTCAGAACTTACCCTGGACAGAGTGTCCTCCCCACAAGGACCAGCACAGTCTCCAGGGATGTGGCAGGCTGTGGCCAGAACAGCTGGGCAGAACATCTGGCTTTCCTCTTTGCCTCACAGAGGTCACTTCCGTTTCTTAAATTCTTTGTTTCTTTCATCTGGCCTCGGGCCTGGTCCCCCGGGGATGCACAGAACAAGACAAATATTTACCTGCCTCTTACTTGGCTCCTGCTTCAGCTAAATGCCTTTTGAAAATGTTGGAATGGAAACTTCCAGAACCTTTGGGTGAAATCCTTTGGCTCCACCCGGGGCCTGGTAACCAAGGAGCAAAGAGACCTTTGTATGCTTCTGACAGGGGCTGGCGCTCAGCGATTCAGGGCTGGGGACAGTTGCTGCATTTACCATCTCAGTAGTTGGTGGAGATGAGTTGGTGAGGGGGTGGGCGCAGAGGTGGGGTGACAGAGCCCAGAGAACCTTGAGCCCCAATTTTTAGTGGTTGGACTTCCAAACAACAAGTTGGAACTTCTTAAGTGTTGGTTGAAGCTGTAAGCAAATCTCAAAGCTACCACACTTGCAAACTTCCAAGCATCCTTTTGAATGCTTGCAAGTTGAGAGAACTTTTTAATGGGTACAGTTTTGTCATTACTATCCATTCCCAGTGCTGTGTGCACACATGTGTGCCCCTTGTGTGGAGGACAAAAGTGTTTTCCTCTGTCACTCTCCAGTTTCTTTGGGGGGACAGGGTCTCTCACTGAACCTGGAGCTCACAGATAGTAAGTGATGGATCAGCTGGCTAGTAAGCCCAGGGGAAATCCTCCTGTATCTGCCGCGCCAGTACTGGAATCACAAATGTGCTCTGCCATGCCCAGCCCTTTTATGTGGGTTCTGGGGCTCGCACTCAGGTCTTCATGCTTAATGACTGAGCCATCTCCCCAGACCCACCAAACACTTCTAAAACCGTTTCATTATCCCCAAATAAACTTCTATATGGATGATATGGTAGCTCCCCAGCCTCAACCTAAGCCCCCCAGATGGGGCTCCCCGGCCTCTCCCTTAACCCCCTTTGTTCCCTCTGTGAATCAGACTCTGGGGACCTGCAGGTAAAGTCACGCAGCATTAGCACTTTTGTGACTGGCTTCTTTCATCTATGAATGTCCTTGGGGTTCAGTCCATTGTGTGGGGGCCAGTGGCTCTCAGGTCTGAGGACAGTCTCTTTAGCGTTTCCCAAACATGCCCAGCTCTGCTGTCTCTATGTCCCCAAGAAACCTCAGAAAATGATTTGCTCATCCAGGGACCAAACAGAACGATCTGGTGAATTTACAGCAGGAATGACCATGTTCTTGCAGGATAGGCACTCAGAGGCGATAGCGTGACAAGTGTGACAGAGAGCAAATAGGGCTCCTGAGGACGAAGTCCTTACCTGGGCTCACACCAGTGTTAATGGGTGATGTTAAGGACCCTCACAGACGGTCAGGAGACTTTGCAAAATGCCCAGCTTGCAGCCCCTCGGTCTTCTTTCCTTTCTTGACTCCCTGGGACTCCCTGGGTGTTGAAGGCCCAGGTCTTTGCTAAGCTCTGAGGTTCTCTCTCTTTTGTTTTTAAACACCTAGCAGATGTGCTTCTCACAGGACCCATGTGTGACAAATGGACATGCTATGTGAGTGTTTGGGAGTGGGTCTGACCTGCTCCCGTCCTGTCCCCCAGCAGAATCCCACAAAAATCATTCTGGAAGGGTGGCAAGGTTGGGCTCGCAGCTCAGTTGGCTCCCAGGGCTGCACTGGTCTCCCTTGTCTGCCTTTCTTTGTGAAAGGTTCTTCTCCTGAAAATGCTTCTCTTGACGTATATTTTTCTAGTTTCCTATACTTCCATAGGCCAGGCTGGCCTCAAACTCTTGGCAATCCTCCCACCTCAGCCTCTCGAGTGCTAGGGTTGCAGGCGTTCACTGCCACGCCTAGCTTCCCATTGCTCTTTTACATCAGGATTTCTCAATGTGTATCCTGAGGCAACCTGCCCTGTCCTCAGAGAACAGACGTTGGAAACTAACACATGTTCTTAGGTTTCAGTTCTTAGCAAACCTGGTTGACTTTCAGACGCAACTAAAATTCAAGAGGCAGAGTGGTTTTTCTTTTCTCTTTTCTAACCTGTTTTCGCCCTATCTTTTCTTCCTTCCCTTCCTCCCTCCTCAGTGGAAGCAGAGACCTTGCCCAGGGACATCCCAGCACCTCCTCTCTCAGACTTCTAGATAGTGAGCCAGCTGGTCCGTCACTTACTATCTCTTCTCTCTGCTTCCGAGCAGTCATCTAACAGTTCCAAACGATGCACCAGCCCAGGTCTGGTGAACAGCAGGGAGATGTGAATGCCCTAGGCTGCTGATGGGATGTTGTGGACCACAGGCTGCTAGTGTGGAGCCCTGGAAAGGTCCTGTGCTCCAAGCTCATGGCCTGCACCAGGTACCTGTTCTCAGAGGAGCATGATGTGCCAGGCTGGCAGCCTAGCCTTCCTCCCAGGAAATGGCTCACAGTGGAGCCTCACTTTGGCCACAGAGCACCCACACCGATCACTTTACAAACTGGTGGAAGACGGCAGGATGGGTCTTTGTGTTCAGTGTTCATTCTGGAGGTTATTTCTGTGAATGGTAGGGGACACTAGTGTTCCTGTAGGATGGTAATAACAAGCTTCCTTTTAAGGTAAATACATTTGAGAGGGAGGAGGTGACTTGCAGAGATGCCTGTGTCTAACACCTACAGTGGGTGTCAGGTGAGGCCACAGGGACAGCATTGGGTCTGGTACCACCCAAGTTCCCAGAACACTCACCTCATTGAAGCATTGTGTTTGGCCTCTGAGAAAAGGGAATAGGGTGGCCCAGGACCACGTAGCACCACATGGTGCCATGTGGCAGTCCCTGCTGTCACCTCCAGGCATCCACCATGGGCTCCACAAAACCGCCCCTCCACAGAAGCTGTTTTCTGGTGAATCTGGACTCTTTGCTCATGGGAGACCTCATGATACCACATCTTTAAAACAGATGAAAGTAAAGCAGCTAGAGCCAGAGTGAGGTCACTGGCATAAGGAGGGCTGTAAAAATTAACTGCCCTTCCTTCGGTGACCCACCGCAGCCTCCTACCAGGGGTCACTGAAAAGCTAGGGAGAGGGAACATTCTTACCGACTGACACAGCGTGTTGATGGTGACCTCACCAAACAACCCAGGCGTCTTGACCAAAGCCCCATCTCATTGAGTTTCTAGGCACTTACCCTGGGGCTCAGGAGTAACTTCTGTCACAAACAGTATCCAGACCAGTGAGAGGGACGGGCCAACCTAAATGTTTTAGGGCACTATCTTAAATTCAGGGGTTGTGGTTCCTGCCTACCCTGGTAGATAGACTTCCTTTTGTTACTTTTCTTGAGCAGATGTGAACAGACATTTATTTACCCCATTGTTATAGTAGCAATAAAGAGAAGCCTTCTTCTGGTCTAGAGAATAGAATCTCTGGCCTGGGTGGAGACCTTACATTCCCGTTAGACAAGGGGGAAAATCACCTAGCAAGAGAGCCACCCCTTGGAAGGCCTCACTTTAAACAGTTCTAAAGAGGTAATTAGTTCTTTAAAGAGATCATGTACCTTTCCTTCCCCGAATACTCATCCCCTAGGGCGCACGTTTTGAATTCTTCAGAAAAGCGCAACAACTCCTTTTTCTATCTCTTTTCTAAGCATGCTTTCCCAGGCTCTGGGGCTTCCCAACATTTTGGGTTTACCCTTTCTCTAAAGCTCCCTTCCCTGTCCTGTGGCTATGTGACTGCTAGTCTGCCATGTGCCCGAGCTCCATGCCAGCTTCAACGGCTTGGCTTTCTCAGACCTTCCTTCCATTCTCCAGGTTGCTGCTGAGATTTACAGCGCACCTGCCCTGAGTATTTTTTCCTTTAAATTCTAATAAAATTATCCTTAAACTTCCTTTTGAGTCCATTCTTAAGTTCTTTTATTGAGACTAAGAACCCCAATAGGAGACCCCAATTTGCCCTATGCCGTCTGGTAACCACAAAGGGACCCCAAAGTTCTAGTAATACCATCGCTCCAGGCAGGGCACCAACAACAGACCAAAGAAACAGTTCAAGTGTAGTTTGGTAAACCAGTGAGTTTACTGGGGTCACTTACAGGAGCATGGGTGATTCAAAGGCAGATGCATTACTGAAAAGCCCACCCCAGCATGGGTGACAGTTCCCGAAAGCAGCACCTCGAAGACTTCAGGTAGCTCAGCTGGTCTGAGTCTCCTCCTGTGAGTTTGGCTTATTTTCTGAGCCTTAAGTGCCTCCTTTCTCTCCCCTCCCTACAGGAGGAGATGTTTCAATACAAGTGTGATTGGAGGGGATTCTGGGTCAGTCAGGTCCCCAGAAGCAGAGGCCTGCAGTGGGGATCCTTATCTGAGGGGTATTGAAGGACAATGGGTGGGTGACACAGGCATCAAGGACAGAGAAGGACTGGGTGAGGACGTAGACTCAGCTAGAGTTGAGCCTCCTCCCAACTCCACTGTTGGAGCCAGAAGTTTATTAGAAGTTAATGCCCTGGGTAGACAGAGAACAGCATGTGGGGGCTATGCGGGGAGTTCAGACTCCAGTATCACAGACGGACATCAAGGCCATGGCAGGGGCTCTGAAGAGCAATCAGGCTCTTGAGGGAGTTGGGGGGTACCTTCACATAGGCCTCTGAGGAAGAGGGTTCACAGCATAAGCCTGCAGCCCAAGTGATTCTCCAGCAGGCAGACAGAAGGGGATAGAAAAAGGTATGTGTGGCCACCAGGAGCCACAGGTGCCCTTTGATGTGTATAAGCCTGCAAACTCACTTCCCCGAGTGAGAGATCTGGAAGTCTGTCAGCTACAGAGCCAAGGTTCTCAGCAGGTGCCGTGGGTATCTGTGCAGCTGGGAGAGGGGGAGAGGCTGCTGCTGGCATGCTGGCTGGCCCAAGCAGCAATCTGTTCTGGATTCTAATATCCCCAGCCTTTTTGTTTACATTTTAAAAAGGAGTGATTTTACAGGAAAAGGAGGTAAAGGAGAAAACCCAAGTGACAGTGGGTGTTAGTTCAGCCTAACTTCTTTTCAACTGGACAAGGGTGGAGATATGGGGGTTGGGCCTGTCCTTCTCCAGTGGGCAGTCAGATGTTGGTCTCAGAGTCAGGGCCTGGCATCTGCATTCATGAATCAGGTAGATAGATATTCTTGGGTCCAAGTAGCATGTGAGATGGTAATCTGGATGAATTGAATCAGCATGAAGATTGAAGAGGAGTTACCTACACATACAAGAGTCAAGATAGTTATTCAAGGAACAACCATGAGAGGCCACCTATGTATGTAAGAGTTGAGACAATCATTAAAGGAATAATCTTAAATCAGGAAGTCTATGAAAAGTTGTGAAGTCATTTTGAATTGAAATTATTTGAAGACAATGGTACAGGCAGGGTAGGACTGTCCATAAGACTTGAGTTTTTTATTTAGAGGAGTTTGTGGGAAAAGCAGAGAGTAAAGATAGGTTTTAATAAGTTTGCTACAGAGCCCCTGAAAGTTAATCCCATTAGATCGTTTTTGAGTTTGGGTCACTAAAATGTTAAGTGACATAGAGAGAAAGGTAATAGATTGGCTACTAGAAATACTGGAGAGATGGCTTAGTGGTTAAGAGCACTGGCTGCTCTTGCAGAGGACCCGGGTTTGGTTCCCAGCACCTACATGACAGCTAATAACCATCTGTAACTCCAGTTCCAGGGAACTCCAACACCCTCCTCTCACTTCCATGGGCTCTGCATGACACGGGTGCATTTACATACATGTGGGGAATATACTCATACATATAAAATAAAAATCATAAATAAAATATTTTTAAAGGCTAAGCTATTCCACGATAATTTTAGCTTTGAATGCAAACATTTAACCTTTAACTTAGAGATGTCCCCATGTTGAAGTTGTAGCATCACAGGTAAGCTTAAGTTCCAGATCAGATGTAGCTTCCTTTTGAAGCCTTAGCTTATAACAGATGGTAGCTCACAACCCAGTGTAGCTAGGAGCTTATCCTAGAATCTGATGTGGTTGAGATATCAGAAAGAAAGATCTTCAGGAGAGAGAAATGATCACCAAAGGTCAGAAAGGGAAAAATTCCTGCATCATATTACCTGTTAGCCATTATTACAATTCAAGGTTAATTACTTTTTGTCCTTGATGTCTGATATAACATTGAAGTAACAAATATTATAGTTGCTATTAAAACAGTTTAAGGGGCTGGAGAAATGGCTCAGTGGTTAAGAGTACTGGCTGTTCCTGCAGAGGACCCGAGTTTGATTCCCAGCACCCACATGGCAGCTAACAACTGTCCATAACTCCAGTTCCAGGGGATCTGACACCCGCTTCTGTCCTCCTCCATCTGGCATTGCACAACATGGGTGCACTTACATATATGCAGGCATAACACACACATAAAATAAAAATAAATTCATAAAATTTTAAAGATTAAAATAATGTAAAACATGTCTCAGTGAAACAAAGCTAATGGATGAAGGAGAGAGGTACTTGAATATAAGTTAAAAGAGTTAATTCAAATCTTTAGGTCTTCCCAACTATAGTGAACGATGTGAAATTAGTGGAACAGCTGCTTGGGTTGCTAGGACCATTGCACACCCCAGACCCGTGAGCTTGCCCAGACATGCTGGCATGCTGAATGCATCTCTCAGCTTTTATCAGAGAAGCTTCCTTATGCAGCAGATGGTGATTAACTCACAGACCCACAGCTGGTCAATGTACAGAGAACAAGAGGCCACAGAGTGCTCATCCCTGAAGAGGACACCTTTATTAAACTTCTGTCTCTCAGGACTCGGGGATCATTGCAGAAGAGGGGCCAGAAAGATTGTAAGAGCCAGAGGTGGTGGATGATCACAGAGAAACAGAGTTTTCCAGACACCTGGTCAGTTATTCCTAGGAACTCAGAGCAATGGTGATAGCATGCACAAGTTCCATGCAAGCTCAAGCCAGACAGAATCCCAGCGTGGGAGTGGGTAAGGGGAGAAGAAACCCCAACCCCACCTGTGGAACTACTGGTAACTGATGGCTGCTGGGAAGAGGGGAGCATCAGTCTCATTTAAGGGAGAAATTCTTGGTAGGTTGACTGGGCTCCTGTGGATGGACCCAAGTCAAAGGGCATTTGGGGACACAGATGCGGCTCTTTAGGCCTGTGTGTGTGTGTGTGTGTGTGTGTCTGGAGAGAGTGAGAGAGAATATGAAATTGGGTAAAAAGTGAAAGGGAGGGAAAAGTTTTTCTGGGCTTTAAAAGTTTTTATTAAAATATGGATATCTCCAAAATGGAGTTTGTTTTGTGAATTTAAAATGAGATCTCTTTTATCCAAATTATACTGAGTGAAAAACTTCTTTTATACAGGGCTGAACCCTGGAATGTGACCTTCTGCTGGTAGACCAGCTGTCCCAGGGGTGAAGGAGGCAGAGTGGTGACTTGAGTGTGAGCCAATTTCAAAAACACAGTGGTTTAATAATGGGTTCACAAGACTCCTATGTATCTAGCAATGAGCCTCACACCAGTATGAGCCAGCCCCAGTTCCCATGGAGCCACAGTTGGAGGAGGCAGGGGTAGGAAAGAGATGTGGGCAGGCACAGACCCTACTTTTCAGAGAGGACCATGCCAATGCCTTCTAACCAGACTTCCTGCCTCCTCTCACTCTCTCTTTCTCTCTGGCAACTGCCCCTCCAAGTCAGTCTTCCTCAGACTCAGCTCTGACAGTTCATTCCAGATTTTGAATCCTCAACTGCCCATAGGATAAAGTCCCCTCCTCCCTTCTGTCCTCGAAGCCTGGTCTTGGGCTCCAGCTGACTGGATAGCCTAGTCTCTCTGCATTTCACTTGTAGACTGTCTGCTGTGCCCATACCAGACTTTCCCCCTGACCATGACACTCTCTCCTGGCTCCTGAGCCAGTAACATCATTTCAGCTGCCCTGCCCACTCGGCCTGACCGACTCAGCTACAGCGTGGATGGAGCCTCCTTCCAATCACCATGCTTATGAATCAGGCCGGCGGCCTCGCTGTGTGAGACTGGGAAGGCACATCTCTGAAGGCTCGGTAGCAGTCTGTCTGCCACACGGGACTGGCTGCTCCTTGAAGGTGAAGACTTTGTTTGGCTTTGCTACTTCTAAAACCCCTGCAGCCAGCACAGGGCTTTACTGTGGATAAACAAAAGAATGGGAAAGCCAGTCCATCAGTCTATCAAATGGCTAGTTCACGTCTGACTGGGCCAAGGGTGAGGGTGACGCTGTACCCCATTTTAGAGACAGGGAAATAGAAGAGGCTCTAGAGGTTAAATAACCTGTGCAGGGCCACAGGGGTCCAAGGAGCAGGTAGGTATTCCGTGGGTGGCGTTTTCGCCAACAGGGTTTCCTTGGTGGCTTTGTGCCTCGGGTGTAGAGCTCTCTAGCCTGGTGATGCCATCCCGTGATAGTCTTCACCTGCTGGAATGTTCCGTATACCTGAGCACTTAGCCCACCACCTTCCTTTTTCCCTTCGGTTAGCAGCACCACCGTGGACATCTTTGTGTGCCCATGCTAGCAATGCCCTGCCGGCTGGAAAAGGGAGAGATGGGTCAGATCCCAGGTCACCTCTTGAGAGGTTTTAAACTTCTGAGTCATAGTGAAGATTAACCTTGATTGTCAACTTACCCTGGGGGTCTGTCGAGCTCATCTCTGGGTGTCTCTGTTGGGTTTTCCCAGAGAAGAGTAGATCCTAAGGGATCTAACATAATGAAGATTCATCTAGGGATAGATTCAAAATTTGAATAGACCGTTGGAGCCAGCCTTTCCTGGAGGTGATGAACTGTGGAAGATGGAGCCTGGTTGGAGGATGTGGGTCACTGATGGGGCGGGGGAGGGGTGCTCCTTTGAAAGCTATATACGGCCCTGGCTACTTCCTAATAGTGCTCTCTGTCTCCTAGCTGTCATAAGGTTCCACCATGCCCTCCCCACCAAGATGCTTCTGCTTCTCCACAGGCCTAAAAGCAAAACAGCCAGGCAACCACGGGCTGAAACCTCTGAAACCAAGAACCCAAGTAAATCTTATTTGCTTTAAAATATTTGAGTATGTTTTTATAGCTGTGAAAAGTCTGACTAGCACAGCTGTAAACAACTAACATTTAGGGATTGGAATGTGACTCAGTGGTAGAGCATTGCCTAGCACATACAAGGTCCTGTGTTAAATCCCTAACACTGGAAAACATTGGCTGAGGACTGTTTCTTTGCTCCTGGCTCCTGGGAGCTCACCTCTAAGCCCCAGGAACATCCTGTCTGATAAGAGCATCTCTATTTACCTGGTCTGGAACCACATGAGAGAGTCTACACTGACAATATGACTCATGGTGAAGCTATTGGACCATGTTGAGTCAGTCTGCCCTTTGCTGAGGCTGGAGACTCCCCACAGACAGTCTCCCGTGTCTATGTGACCAAGCTCCAATAAACACTCTTACAGCAAGGCTCAGGGGACCTGACCTGGCTGGCTACACTCCATGGCATGGTCTCACGTCATTGCCAGGAAGGGCTTACTGTGTCTGTGACTACCAAGAGAGACAGCTAGACCGCCAGAATGTCCCTCGGCTCTAACCACAAGTCTCTTCTTCCTTTGCTGCTTTTACTCTGTGTCCTTTGCGGTGATCAAGTATAGCTTCCAGTGAGTTCTGAGTTCTTTAGCCAACTTGTGGAACCTGAAGATGGTCTTGGAGACCCCCAAACTTGCAAGTGGTGCTGAACAGCAATCTTTGGGATTCAGCAAGCCTGGGTTTTATTCTAAGCATTGGTTTTTATTATCCCCACTTGCTGGTGTGAAACTGGGAATGCTCAGGGAGAGCAGTGGTCTGCCTGAACTACACAGCCAAACCAGGATTCGAAACCCGGCCTGGTACTCTGGGTGTCAGCCCTCTGTAGTAGTCTAGCCTGGGCAATGAAAGGTCTGGAACAAAGGGCCAGGAGTCAGGCATCCAGAAGCAAGGAAGAGGCACCAGGTCGATGATGGGGACCAAGCCCAGCAGTGGAGTGACTTTCCCAGACTGGGCTAAGGAGAGACCTGTTCATGGCCTGTGATGTTGCTATCTTTCCTGGGTGTCTGTCTGACCTCATGGAAAGCAGGAGAAGGGCCTTCGTGAGTCTCAAGGGACTCTCAGACAAGAGATCACTGCTTCAGCGCCCTGTTGTTATTACACAGATCTGTTCTTTGAGTTGGAAAAAAAGAGTTATCTTTTTCATTGTTATTTGCTTAAGAGAATTGGAGAACTAAGCTCTGTCTGATTAGATGATTAATGAGGAAAGACGTCCTTTCAATGAGGCCTCTCCTCTAAAGGCTTGCTCTCAGCAGAGGGGTATGGAGAGTGACTGTTTGGTTCATTTCGTCCTTTCCGTCTCAGCTGGAGCTGTAAGAGATGTTCTTTCAAGATAGCAGGGTAGAAAGTGGGCAGTTTATGGCAGAAGAGCCTCAAGAATGTATCGTAGGGCCTTATAGACTGTGGCATGGCTGGTGTTTACAGAGCATGTAAACACAGAGCCTGGAACCTCAGTCTTGGGTGTAATAACCCCATGATAGGTGCCATGAGGATCCCATTTTATAAATGGCACACTGAGGTATGGGTGGTTATACGAAAGTCATAGAGCAAAGGCATGACTGAAACTAAATCTGTCCTATTCCTCAGGCCTGGTTCATCCTAGACCACCCCCTTTTTGACCCCCAGTGACCCCCAAGAAGGCTCTCTTGTGAGAGTGGTGGCAGCTTATATATCAGGGTTCATCCTGCAATCCTTAAATAACAGCAAATATGCTGGACTTGAGTTAAAGCAACAAGCAGAACATGAGTCATGTACTTGCGGAACTGATGGTGGGTAGACGGGTGAGCAAATGAATGGAGGGAGGAATGGATGGATAGGTGGATAGGTGGAGAGATGGATGGGTAGGTGAATGGGTAGGTAAATGAATGGGAGGATGGATGGATAGAGAGATAGATGTGGTGGGAAGGTGAGTGGGCAGTTAGATGGAGGAACAAATGGATGAATGAGTAGATAGATGAATGTGTGAATTAGTGGGTAGATGGGTAGGTAGGTAGATGGAGAGATGGATGGAAAAGTCGGTGGATGGGTAGATGGACAGATGGATGGATAGATGGATGGGCGATGGGTGGGCAGAAGGATAAATGGGTAGATGAAAAGACGGGTGCATGGATGGATGATGGATGGATGGATGGGTTTGGGTGGATGGATGGGTAGGCTGGTGGGTGTGTGAGTGCGTAGGGTGGTGGGTGAGTAGATAGATGGGAGAGAAGGCTACCAGGACTTGGAGGTTGAGCAAAGGCTTTACTGAGGATCTGATGTGGAACTGTCCAGTAGGAGCTGAGTGATCTGAGGGCAGAGAGTAGAACATGCAAAGGTCCTGAGGCTGCCTGGACCTGGGCCCCATGGTGCTGGGCTCTGAGCCTTGTTATAAGGTGGCTGAGTCTCACTAAACAGGTGCTGGAGAAGTGTGTAGCTTCCTTCTCATTCCAGAAAACTCTATGTTGTTAAGCACCCTCAAGAAAGGATTGTTTCCCCTTAGCCCAAATCAAAGGAATATTACAGTTGGAGTCAGTGTGAGCCTGTGTGACTCAAATGTACGTAAGATCACAGAGTGATGCTTTCATGGGACTGTGGCCACCAGTTTATTATTCTGGGGGAAAAACTGCACCATCATCTATGACAGAAGAAGGGAACGTGGGCAACCCCCAGGAGCCCCAGAGGCTGAAGAGCACCCTCTCCTGGGTCCCAGCCTGATCCTCCCACCGCCCTCCCTACCCACTCCAGGCTCCCCCTGCTACCCAAACAGCTACCTTTCCAGCTGAATCACATTGAGAAGAATCTTTGACAGCCTGTTTCCTCTGCTCCAGGAGGCCAGAGAGAAGTGGCCCCTCCCCACAGCAAAAGCCAAGCAAACAGAATAACTTAAGCTGCATCTGCTGTAGATCAAACACTTGGAAAAACCATTTTATAAATATTTTTTCCACAACCACATCCCCATATGGACGCACTCTGGCCCCATTCTGATGCTATGGGAGGCCTGGCACAGTTGCTCTGATGTGCACTGTGGACACCAGATGCCTGCCTGTTCCTGACTGCATGGAACATTCTGGAAAGACTGTAGTCAGCTTCTGAGGGACACAATGGATTCCTGGGTACAAGGCTCTTAGAGCCTTCTGGGAAGTGGAATTGGGTGAGAGGAAGGCGAGCATAGGGTAGCTGGTCCTTGCTCTTTGTTTTAGACACTGGTCATAGCCCTTTGTCTCTGCTCCATGCTGAGCAAGGCACCAGGCTTCTAGAAAACAAGTTCTTTCCAGAGTTCTCTACTAGTGGGAAATACTCCTGGGTCAGAGCAGCACTCCCAGATGGATTACTCACAGAGGGCCCCTACCTCCTCCACATCTTTCTACAGAGCTGCCTGCCTGCGTCCCTCTATACACAGACCCCCTCTCAGCTGAGGGTTGGAGCCCCTGTCAGTCTGGGACTCCCACAGAGACCCTCCTCCAGCCCGCAGAGCCTGTGTGGCTCCAGCCCCATGTTCCGTCTTAAGCCAGATTTTTTTTTTCTTTTGAAATGCTGGCTGGAATTTGGGAATAGAGCAGAGACATGCCTCCCAAGCCCACAGCAGGGAGAAGGAGGTATGGCTGTGCAGTGAGGATCCACATCCATCAGGGGCTCAGAATGTCAGGGACAGGAGGGAGCAGGACCCATGAGCCCACACAGAGGTGGGGCAGCTGCAACAGAGGCTTGGGGGGACCAGGGCCCGACTTCTTTCAGTTGTTTTTGTGACACTGGGGACGGAATCCAAAGCCTTGCACATGCTAGGCAGGTGCTCTATTGCTAAGTCACAGCCCCAGCCCTCTTTCCACTGTTTTTTTATTTGGAGACCTGGTCTCACTAAGTTGCCCAGGCAGTCCTTGAACTCACTCTGAGCCCAGACAGGCCTTGAACTTGTGTTCCTCTGTCTCAGCTTTCCAAGAAGCTGGGTTAAGAGGCCTGCACCACCAGGGCTAGCTTGGTCCTGGCTCCTTATGAATACAGAGGCAGCCTGGATTGACTGCTGCCTGCCCTGGGAGCTAGATGCTCCCCTTCCCACCCCTGCTGGGGCACACACACACACACACACACACACACACACACACACACACACACTACTCTTGTGGGTTCTGGATCTGTATTCAGGAGACCCTTTGTTCTAAAACTAATTCTCTCTCCTCTCTCTCTCTCTCTCTCTCTCCTTCTCTCTCTCTCTCTCCCTCCCTCCCTCCCTCCCTCCTCCTTCCCACCCCTCTTCCCCTGACAGATAAATAAGGGGACAAGGGACCGTCTGATGGGGGATAGCTAGTACAAAGGCTTTGAGGTGGGAACCAGCTATGTCCAAGTGGCAGAGCCAAGGCCGGGTGGGAGGAGGGAGGAGGATGGGTGAGATGCTGGATCTGCTAGAACAAGTGCCCCAAGCCCTACTGGGGCACCAGGGGAGTCCTTGTGGCACAGGCTCTGATTGGTCTCTACCCAGAGAAAGCAGTATCCTCATGAATTTTTATGACCAAGGTTGTGTGTATATACCCAGGTATGTGTGTGTGTATGTGTGTGTGTGTGTGTGTGTGTGTGTGTGTGTGTCTATATGCCAGAAGACAATGTCTGATCCCCTGGAGCTAGAGTCCCAGACAGTTGTGAACCATCTGACATGGGTGTTGGGAACCACACTAGGGTCTTCTGGAAGAGCAGCAAGTGCTCTTGATCATTTCTCCAGCACCACTAACCCAGAGGTCTTGATAAACAGCCTGCATAAACAAAGTCCTCCGGGGTCCTCAAAGTCTTTTAAGGGTTCTAAAGCCACAAAACCTGGGGACACGAACGCTGCACAGACCCAGGGATCCAGAGGCACCTCTCTGATGACACCAGAAGCCTCTGTGCCCATTTCACAGATGAGAAACAGAGTGTGCCAGATGCATTCTGGTGTCTCAAGCCCCAAAGATCGGGTGTGTCTTCCTGAGCCTGTGTAGAAGTGCTGGGGCCATCCTGGATAAGCTGGGGAACCCACTCAAGACCGTGGGAAGAGCTGGCTGGAGGAAGCGGCCCTTTGTGGCCTTGCTGTATGATAGAGCTGCTGAAGAGAGACCCTGCCCCCTGATAATTACCCCCACAGAGACCCCTCCCCTGGAGCCCTGGCCTGGTGCTGAGCAAGAAGGGTGTCATCTGTCCTGGGATCTGAGGACCCCATTTTGCCCACAGACATTTGGAAGAAAGTAGCATTTCCCACACTGTAACCATCCTGGCAAGAGCCAGGATATTCTAGAGACACTTGTGCCCTCCCTTTAGCTGTTAGGCTATTGAAACAATGGTCCCCAAGGAACTGGAATTTCTTCCAGGAATCTCATGCTAGGAAAAGGAAAAGACTGAAGCCTGGTGCCAGCTGGAGGGGAACTTTTTTCCCAAAAGAGATCTCACACAGTTCTGACAACCTGTCAGACCACCTTGCAGGAGAGACTGGAGCCAAAATAATGATGGGTCAGTGACGAATGGGACCACACCTTGACCAGGCCTGCTTGGTTATACATACCTCTTACCCTCTAAGTTAACCCTTAAGCTAACTTAAACCTAAGGTCATTGATTTTTCACTATTTGTTGGAAAAAGTGCTGTCCAGCAGGATTATTTGTTTGGTCTTCTGCATAACAAGCTCTGCCAGAGCTGGGGCACTGCACACAGGGTTTACGGGTATGAGCCACGAACAGGCCCATTCCACAGCCCTTAAAAGATGCCTGGTTGATAACAGCCAACTTGTTTCCAGTCCACATGCAGAAGCGTACAGTCCCCCTTCCCCAGGGGCTGCCTGCCCTGGGATATGTTTACTGTGAGACTGCAGCTGTATGCCTGCACCCACATGACCACCATCAACACTGCCTCTCAGGAGGGTGGCATGGCCCCAGGACACACAGCCCTGCTTCAAACTCATTTCCTCTCCCTTAGCTGGGTTTGCCAAATTCAAGCAGGTGAGATGAATCCAGACCCACTAACTCAGACCAAGGTGGAATTCTGACTCTACTGCGGTGATCTTCAGAGGAGGATAGATCAGCACACTGGTGGGGTAGAAGAAATTCACATCCATGCCACCAGCCCCGGGGAGACAATTCTGTTAGGGATGCTTTTGGAAGCCCTTGTCAAGAAACTCCAAGGACTCTCATATGAACATTTGAAAATTGCCCTGTTCTGACTTTTTTCTAGTTCCCTGTCGAGAACTTGTAATGCTAATTACTCTTGCCTTTACTTCTCCTTCACATCTCCTATTCATGATTCATGCCTGAGCAGCTGGTATGAAAGGAAATGCAAAATATCAAATGGGAAGTTTTTAACAAGCTTTGTTAAAATCTCCCACAGGACAGGGGAAGATAGGTCAGTAAGTACTTGCCATACCAGAATGAGAGCCTAAGTTCAATTCCTAGACCACATGTAAAAAAAGCAAGGTGTCATCCTTGTGCAGGGGCCATACTAATCTTCTCTGTATCATTCCAACTCTGTTCCAAAGGCCAAAAATGTCAAAATATTTGGGATCTTGTATCTAATCCTTAAAAGATTTTAGATTTTAGGGTTACCTTTTCGAGGGGGGGATGTTGGAGGGGAGGGAGTGGGCATGGATTTGATCGAAATACCTTATATGCATGTATGAAATTCTCAATAAAGTTTTTGTAAAAGTTAAAAACAATGCACACAGAAGGCCATTTCATTTGGGTCTGAGTACTCCCATCTCTTTCTGGTGACCACCAGACCCTGGCTCTGGATCCATCTGCTGGCCAAGCATCTTACCCTGTCAGATCATGAACAGCTGCTACTAGCTGGCGAGGTGCCCCTCCCTAGGTCCATATCACCCTGGACCTCAGCCAGTCCAGAATGTGGGCACCATTTATCAAGATGTTGTTGGCTCAGATACATTAACGCCCCTCCTCTAGAGGACTCACAGGTGGGGACAAGGAGTTTTGACCTTGGCTTTGAGAATCCAGTGAGGTGGGCCATTTCGTTTGGGTCTGAGTACTCCCATCTCTTTCTGGTGACCACTAGACCCTGGCTCTGGATCCATCTGCTGGCCAAGCATCTTACCCTGTCAGATCATGAACAGCTGCTACTAGCTGGCGAGGTGCCCCTCCCTAGGTCCATATCACCCTGGACCTCAGCCAGTCCAGAATGTGGGCTCCATTTATCAAGATGTTGTTGGCTCAGATACATTAACGCCCCTCCTCTAGAGGACTCACAGGTGGGGACAAGGAGTTTTGACCTTGGCTTTGAGAATCCAGTGAGGTGAGTCTGCTAGAGGTTGATGTTTGCATGTGCTGTGGGAGAAGAGTGAGAGGGACCTTTACAGACTCCTCAGGGGACAGCTGCTCTGCTCCTCCCCAAAGGTCAGAAATAGAATGTGGCTCACAAATAGATGCGTTTCTATGGGGGTTAGGGGTATCTCCCAACAAATCCAAGGTTACGGAGGGCAGGTGCCCAGGGAGCCCCTGAGAGTCCCAGCCACAACACTGGGGTACTGCCTCACCGGTTCATTTGGCTTGTGGTTTGAGAGATACAGTTCATCATGGAGGGGAGACATGGCGGCAGGAGTGTGAGGCAGATGGTCACACTGTGTCCACAGTGAGGAAGCAGAGAGAGATGGATGCTGGTGCTCAGCTCGCTTTCCTCTTTTTATTCAGCCTGAGACCCTGTGGTAGTTTGAATGAGAATGTCCCCTGTTTGGATATTTTTCCCCAGTTGGTGGCGCTGTTTTGGGAGGTCTTAGAAGGTGTGGCCATGCTGGAGGAAGCACGTCCCTGGGGGTGGGCTTAGAGCGTTCTTAAGCCTGCTGGAGCTCCAGTCCTGGATCTCTGCTTCCTGTGCCTGCTTGAAGATGCGAGCCTCTGCTTTCTGCTCCTGCTCCAGCCACCTCCTGCCACCACGCCTCCCCGCCATGACTGACTCTAATTTCCCTGGAACTGTAAGCTCAGATAAATTCTCCCTTGTAGAAGTTCCTTTGGTCACAGTGTTTTATCAGAGCAACAGAAAAGTAACTAATACAGACCCCAACCCATGGAACGGCACCACACAAAGTTTAGGGTTGGTCTCCCCACCTCAGTTCATCTAAAAAATTTCCCCCAGAGATTTGTTCCCATGGTGGTTCTAAATTCCACAAAATTGACACTCATAATTAACTATCATACCCACCATGCTGCTGAAAGCTCATGGTCACAACCTTATCCTGGGTTCTGGGCTGAAGAGCTGAACAACAGATCCAAGCTACAGGCAGCTGTTAGTCAAATGGGGAGGCCAGGCAAGCTTTGATTGTGCCATAGATAGAATTCCCTTCCCAGGCTCTAGATACTGAGATCAGAGAGCAAGTGGTTGCCCCTAACAGAGGGCCTATATATGAGGGAGGCATGCCCCAGTGTGCTCACCCCTCACTCCTGCTTCCCTGAACCCTTTTCCACTGCATAGAGTTGGGCAAAATCACCAGCTTCGAGCACCAAGTCAGACCCCATCCACATCCTTTCCTGAGGATTCATACTAGGTTTTTCTCTTGTGTTTGACACCTAAGGGTACACAACACACTGTTCTCAGGTGTCCTTTATCTATAGAGCAAATCAAGTTATGGGGAAGACGCCTGAGAAAATCAAACCAATTCGCAATCCTTAATCGCCATCCATGGAATACCTAGATCACACTGTGCCTGAATGCCTCACCCTTAATTCTTCAGTTGTATGAGCCAATAAATTATCCTGTTTTGTTAAAATCATGATGAGCTGATTTGTGTCCCTTGCAAAGGAGACACTCTTGATCCACATGCAGACCTAGATGGCCTTCACAGAGGAGCCATCCTTGTGGTGGGTACTTAGACCAGTGAGTGTTTGGGTAGGGCTGAGGGGGTCCAGATAGATATTATGGGTGGGACAAGCTGAGAACTCAGGGAACCCTGTCTTCAGGGCACTAGCTGATACTCCACAGAAGCAGTAGTCTGGCCTAATGATGACTTACAGATACTTTTGGAAAGACATCAACTCTGAGAGGATAGTTGACAGGCTCCCCAGCCCAGCCTCCCACCCCAGGTTCATGCAGCTTTCTTTCAAGGAAAAAAAAAATCTCACCATGAATCGAAAGTGAACTCAGGGAACCCTGTCTTCAGGGCACTAGCTGATACTCCACAGAAGCAGTAGTCTGGCCTAATGATGACTTACAGATACTTTTGGAAAGACATCAACTCTGAGAGGATAGTTGACAGGCTCCCCAGCCCAGCCTCCCACCCCAGGTTCATGCAGCTTTCTTTCAAGGAAAAAAAAAATCTCACCATGAATCGAAAGTCATCCCATCACCCCACTCACAAATCAAAAGCAGCGTAGGTCCTGAGTTCTGGTTCAGGAGCCAGGAGGGCTATTTCTTAATTCAGTGGCATCAAAAATGGCCAGGCACCCACCATGGGTTGTCGGGGTAGTTACAGTCCAGACAGTAAAAGGTTTTAACCTCCGAGATCACTAGCTGATCTAATCTGGAGCCAAAGCCCCTTCCCAGGATGGCAGCCCTATGCTCCTGTGAGATGCTGTTTTCAATATCGTGGACCACATAGTAAATTCTCTTGTCAGCTACTATCGATTTACAGTTTCCTCTCTGCCCCTCTCCCCGCCCCCAGCACTCTCTGTCTTTGATTATTTTATTTATGAAAGACTTAATCTTACCAGACAGCAGGTTCAGGTCTGCCAGTTACTCATAGGCTGGGGCCAGGGGCCTGGACAGCATTGCCCATTCTCACTTACATCTTGGGGTGGAGTGGGGGAGTATGGTATCCTAACATATTCAAGATACCAGGGCACATATCTGTGGGAAGGCACTTAGGGTGCAACCAGGGAGCTCCCCAAAGCCCCGAGCCATAGGCCCCCAAGGCTGCCTCTTTGCCCACTTGCCTGAACCCCACAACTTCTCACCCTTGAGTTTGTATCTCCAGTCCTGACTCCCAGAAGGGAGAGCATGGCTCTCATTCACATTGCCAACTTGTGGCCTTCAGAGAGCATAAGGGACTCTGCTCACAGGGACCCAAGAAGAGCAGGACTCAGTGGCCTTGAAGGGACTCAGAGTCTCCTTAGAGAGATGAGAGAGTTACATGGAAGCCCCAGGGCAGTGTTGGGGGTTTCGGCAAGCCTGGGGGACCACAGTGGGGGTGAGCAGGGAGGGTCTTGCAAGGCAGGTGAGAATACTTTCCCCTTGCCCAGTCATGTCCCCTATTGGGTTCTATGTTGGCCACCATACACACACTGTCCCATCAGACCCACACCCCAAGCCCAGGAGATTGAGTCACCACCCCCATTTACAGAGGGAGAAACCGAGGCTGAGAGAGGTGAAGCATTTGGCTCCATCCAGACTGGGCAATGCCAGAATCTGTACTGAATTTCTTCCCAGGTCAGTACAATTCTAAGGCGATGTTCTTAGTAAATATTGAATGTTTAAGCTTTCAAAAGTGACCACATGATCACCAACGTTGTGTGGGCTGTCAGACTGCCTGGAGGGAAGAGACTTCCATTTCTTCTCCCAGCCCCTGATAGTTTCCAGTCATCTCCAGACACCTCTGCTCCTGCCACAGACATTGTCTCTCATGTCACTGGAAGAGCAGTCAGAGGAGAATGTTTGGGCCCCACCACCAAGGAGGTCTTGTTGCTGCTCCCACCTGAGGTCCAGCCCTCTACTAGGGCACTAGCAACTTCCTCCAGCCATCAGCACCCCTCCGTCCTGTATTACACCTGTAGCATAAAAAGTGTTGAAAATTTTTCCTTGCTTTTTCATAAAGAATCCTCTTTACTGACTTGCACTAGGATGCCTGAGCCACCATCAACAGTCCAACTGGAGCTAGCCACCTGCCTAATTCCTGCTCTGCCCTCCCCCATCAACAGAAACCCCTGTCCTTCCTCAGAATTGGTCAGACAACCAGCTGCTGTCCTGCAGGGAACTGCAGAATCCTGTGGTGTGGAAACTGTACCCTGAACATCAGAAATGCTGTGTGGGGAGCATGCTTTGTGGAGAGCACACTGTGTTGGGAGCACGCTGTGTGGGGAGCATGGCTGTGTGGGGAGCATGGCTGTGTGGGGCGCATGGCTGTGTGGGGAGCATGGCTGTGTGGGGGCACGCTGTGTCGGGGAGCATGGCTGTGTGGGGGAGCATGGCTGTGTGGGGAGCATGGCTGTGTGGGGCGCATGGCTGTGTGGGGGCACGCTGTGTGGGGGAGCATGGCTGTGTGGGGAGCATGGCTGTGTGGGGAGCATGGCTGTGTGGGGGCACGCTGTGTCGGGGAGCATGGCTGTGTGGGGGAGCATGGCTGTGTGGGGGAGCATGGCTGTGTGGGGAGCATGGCTGTGTAGGGGAGCATGGCTATGTGGGGAGCATGGCTGTGTGGGGAGCATGGCTGTGTGGGGTGCATGGCTGTGTGGGGTCACGCTGTGTGGGGAGCATGGCTATGTGGGGAGCATGGCTGTGTGGGGTCACGCTGTGTGGGGTCACGCTGTGTGGGGAGCATGTTGCACAGACAGATGACATGCTCATGTCTTTCTGGTGTCAGGATTAACTGAAAAACAAATTCATAAGGAATAACGGTTTCATTTGCAGCAATTTGCCACGCCACCCTGATCCCGGACAGTCAGGTGAGGCAAACACAGGTTCTTTTACTCCGATGTTTTTTATTTTAAAGAGATGTCATTTTTTAGGCTTGATATTTTTATTTTTACTTTGTGTGTGGGAATGTCTTGCCTGCATGTGTGTAGTTGCACCACATGTGAGCATGAGGCCTAAAGAAGGTGTCGGATCTCCTGGAACTAGACTTACAGACAGTTGTAACCACCATGCTGGTGCTGGGAACCAAATCCCCGTCCTCTGCAAGAGCAGCCAGTGCCCTTAACAACTGAGCCATCTCTCCAGTCCCTACTCCAATCTTCATTACAAATATTAACTCTCAAATCACACATATACCACACAGTAATGTTATGATGAAATGATTAGAGATGGGATGATAGATAATGTCTTCATTTCTTTTCCTATTGCTGTGATAAAATACCCTGACAAAAGCAACTTCAGAGAGAAAGGGCCTATTTAGCTCCCAGTTCCAGGTACAGTCCTTCATGGTGGGGAAGTTGAGGCCTCAGGGGACTGAAGCAGCTGGTCACGTATCTGCAGTCAGAAGAAGGAGGCAAGGAAGGTATGATCCACTCACTCTCTCTATTTTGTATAGTCCAGGACCCCCTGCCCAGAGAACTGTCCCACCTACAATTAAGCCAGATTATGTTAACATAAGATAATCTCCCATAGGCATGCTAAGAGGCCCATCTCCCGAGTGGTTGGACTGTGTCAAGTTGACAACATTAAACCCTTGTCAACTGATACCCAAACACATCCTTTTAACCCATGACCTTCTACTCCTTGTCCTCAAAGTCTCATGTTTATCTCTTAACGTAAAATACAGTCCAACTTAAAAATTCCTGATAGTTGTTAACAATTCCAACACTTTAAAAAGGCTGGAGACTCCTTACTGTGAGTGCCTATAAAATCAAAAGCATACTGCATACTTCCAACAACGACACAGAGTAAACATTCCTATTTCAAAACAGAAGAACTGGGGTATAGCAACAAACTATCACATCAAATCAAAACAAAATCCAGCATGGAAAACACCAAATCCTATGGCTCCATGTCTGGCATCTTGTAATGCCAGCTTGTAATGTTATCACCTGGACTCCAAAAAGACCCGGGCAGCCCTGCCTTCCAGTCCTGTTGCTCTCAGAACACACCTCCACTCCACACCTGCAGCCCTCCTTGGAAGCTGTCCCACATTCCTGGCATCTCCAATATCCTGGAGTCTCCATTGCAACCAGGCCTCACAGCTTCACACAATGGCTTTTCAGAGCCTCTGATCCTATCACATAATTCCTGCCCTCAGCTACTCTCCACAACCCCCTCAATCTTGCATTCGCCATGCCTTTGAATCCAGTGTCACACAGATGATGCTGCCTAGCTCTGCTGACAGCTCAGATGGAGTCTGTCACTTCCCACCACACCACCTGAACAACTGTATCAGCTTCTTCATGCTGACTCTGGAGAAACACCTTTCTTCTTTTGAATGAATTTGTATCCTCAAAGATAGAGCCTCTGATGGGTTAGAGTTTACCCCAGGACATCTCTATCACCCCAGTGTTGAGAGGAGGCTTCTCTCCAGTGCTATCTCTTCAACAATCACAGCTGGTTTCTGTGCACCAGCCTGCATCCCTCCTGTCTTCAGAGTTCCTCTGTCAAACAATCCGGTCCACCATCTCTCAATTCACCTTCATACAGGTTCTCAGGACACGAGCAAAATGAAGCCACATTCCTTGGCCAGAATATCACAGGAATGGCTCCCAACCCACTTCCTGATAGAGTCCTTGCTTCCCTCAGAAACCGCAGGCCTTCACTGACCATGTTTCTCTCAGAATTCCAAGCTCCACCCCAATGACCCATTAAGTTCTGTCTCCAGTGTACTAGGACTTTTCTAGCCCCAAGTATCAAAGTCCCCCACATTTCAATCACAAAAGTTTTAAAGGCCTAAAAGCTACATGGTCAGGTTCATCACAGATGTGGCCCCGCTTTTCAATTTTGATCTTATTTTCCTATTGCTGACAAATACAAATGCTCTGACAAAAACAACTTAAGGGAGAAAGGGTTTATTTAGCTCAGGGTTCGGGATTACAAGTCCCTCATGGAGAGGAAGTTCAGGCACCAGGCATTTGCAGTGGCTGGTCACATGATATCTGCAGTTAGGACACACAATGCATGCATGCCTGCACTCAGCTTGCTTTCTCCACAATCCAGGATCCTCTGCACAGGAAATTTCCCCACCCACAATTAACTTGGGTCTTCCAGTAATCGAGATAACCCTTCATAGGCATGGCCAGAGATCCCTCTCCCAGCTACCAAGTGATCCTAGATTTTATCAAGTTGACAATTAATACTAGCTATCACACACACACACACACACACACACACACACACACACACACATCAGTAAATACCAGTAAAGTGCTAAAGAAGTTGCAGTAGAGTTCAAGGAGTTTCAAAGAGGCCTACGTGGCTGGGAAGCTGACAGAAATGCACAGACCCTTTGTGGACAAAGACAGAAGGCCGGGGCTGGAGGCTCCACCGCAGCTGCTGCTGTAGAGGTCGGCTGCAGGGTTAAGAGTTGAGCTGCAGAAACAAGGTGTGGTGGGGACCATAGAGGCCAAGGTCAGGACCAGGTCCAGATGAACGAATGGGTGGCCAGATACACAGATGGCAGGTCCAGATGGACAAAGAGCTGGATGGACAGACAGTAATTTGTGTAAGCCATGTCAACAGTGGAGGCAGAGCCAAGCTGAAGTCTGGGGTAGTCAGGCGTTCGCTGTCATCCCTTGACACACCATGAGAGGACAGGTCAGTGAAGCTGTTGCCATCAGAATGAGAACTGTCCTCTTCTTTATGGAGTCTAGGTGATGGAGTTGAGTCCTTTATTGAGTTTGGTGTGTTGAGTAAGTTCTCGGAGCTGGTTCTCCTGACAGGGTTCTATACTGATACACTCCTATGGTACCAGTTTTACTTTGACAGATTTACAGGGTGGCACCTTTTTACTTTTAGGAACAAGTTCTCAATTTGTACCTTGTGGATGAAAAGATGGTGGATATATAACAGTGTCTACCAAGGTGCAGAGGCATCCTCCATCCTCAAATTAGAGAAGGGTGCTGCTTGTAAAGGGCTGTCTCTGGGGCAGGGTGCATTCTGTGGTGTGGAGTGACTCAGGGCAGACACATCCCGACCTCAACACACTGCACTTAGAGAACTTGCTTTTCTCTTGGCTGCTACAGACTGACCCTGTTTCTTTGGGGTGCCACCAGAAGCCCTGGAAGCTGATTTTGTTTATGCTATACTGTCTACATTTGAAGTTCATGCAACCCAAACACTCTCCCAGATGGTGAAAATCTGTTCAAATATCATGACAAAATAAGCAAGCAGGAACGAACATAGTTCAGTCTGCAGAGCTAAGGTCATGTGCTCAGACAAGCGCACGTGAGTTGGCTGCAGTCTGGCTGCTCTGTAGCTAGAGAAGAACAAACCACTGGGGAAGAGGGAAGGGTCCTTCAGGACTCTGGTTGTTCATAATAACTGCATGGGAATCTGCCATAGTCTCAAAGTAAGGAAAGAGCTTGCAAAGGGGGAGGTCAGCGTGAGAGACCCTCAACTAGAGGAAGCATGGGTGATATGAGAAGACCCTATTTGAAGTGGGTGCTGAGGACTGTGGGTGCTGAGGAGCACCGGCACCATGCAGACCTCAGAGACAATGTGGAGATGGTGACTGCAAGGGGTCAAAAAGGCTCTCAGTGGCAGAAGCTATTGGAACACAGACCCCGAGGAATTCCCTGGGGTCAGGGTGAGATGCTTTTAATGAAAAGCAGGAGGAAGAGTTGGTGAGATAGGACTGATGATGGCCAGGGTAAAAGATGGCAGGCTCCTCTGTGCCTCTCTCGGCACTGAGGCCTGCCTTGGAGCAAGCAGGCCACTGACTAGACTCAGGGTTTGAGAGATATGGTCCTTACTTTTCCATCTGTTGGGTAGCTGTTTCCTCAGGTTGAAGGTTCCTTCCTAGAGAGAGGAGACTCCTAAGACTCAGGAAGTAAAAGAAACTTACAAGGATCAGGAAGTGCCCCAAACTCATAAGATCCACAAGACAGACCTGGAAGTTTTATGCACAATAGCAATTGCTGGGGAGAGGAGACTTTCCTGCCCCCCCAGGAATTCTAATGGTGCAGCTTTCCTAAGTCTGTCCCTCACCTAGGCTGGCTTTTCTCTGCGGGAGTAGCCTTTAAGTCACCCATGCTCCTGTAAGTAACGGCAATAAACTCACTGGTTTACCAAACTGGACTTTGATGGAATCCTTCAGTATATCATTGGTTCCCCATCTGGGGTGAGTAGATGTTTGTTTATCTCCTCAAGAGAAGTCACACAGCTCTGGGCTCCATCCTCAGAGCCCCAGGGAGGCCTCTGCTGTCATCTGCTAAGTGGAGCTTCTGACCCCCAGGCGGTCTCATGCCACTCACAGAACTAAGGAAGCAGAGCTCAGTATCCTGCTAACCATGCCCGGCCATGGGAGCAAGGAAATCAGGGCTGTCCCCAGGTCCTCCATGGGCCTCCAGAGGTGGAGGGGGCAAGAAACGGGAGCATTTAGGGGTCTTATGGGAGTTGCTTAGCCTTTCTGAGCCTGTTTCCTCCTCTGAAAGTTGAGGCATTAAAACAAACAAAAAAGCTTTAAAAATATCTGAGCTACTTTAACTTAGTTACTTAGTTACTTTTCTTGCTGCTATGACAAAAACAACTTAAGGAAGGAGTGGTTTATCCTGGTCCACAGTGTGAGGAGTATTCCATCATGGGGGTATTCCATCATGGGAGGTATTCCATCATGGGGGTATTCCATCATGGGGGGGATCCTGTCATGGGAGGAATTCCATAATGGGGG
>NW_008330120.1:2835655-2852026 GCF_000622305.1 Nannospalax galili
GTCGGGGGGTGTGTATGTGGGGGGGGGGATTCTGTCGTGGGGGTAGTCCATCATGGAGGTATTCCATTATGGGGGGTATTCTATCATGGGGTAGGATTCCGTCATGGGAGGTATTCCATCATGGGGGGGTATTCCATCATGGGGGTATTCCATCAAGTGGGGGATATTCCATCATGGGGGTAGTCTATCGTGGGGGTATTCCGTCATGGGGGTATTCCATCATAGGAGGTATTCCATCATGGGGGTATTCCATCATGGGAGGTATTCCATCATGGGGGGGCGGTCATGGGGATACTCCATCAGGGGTGGTATTCCATGATGGGGGTAGTCCATCATGGAGGTATTCCATTATGGGGGGTATTCTATCATGGGGGTAGTCCATCATGGAGGTATTCCATTATGGGGGGTATTCTATCATGGGGTAGTATTCCATCATGGGAGGTATTCCATCATGGGGGTAGTCCATCATGGGGTAGTATTCCATCATGGGGGGTATTCCATCATGTGGGGTATTCCATCATGGCAGCAGGAGCGTGAGGCAGCTGATCACCTGGCATCCCCAGTCATGAAGCTGAGAGAGATCAATGCTGGTGCTCAGCTTGCTTTCTCCCTTTTATTCAGTCTGGGACCCCAGTTCACAGGCTGGTGCCCCTCATATCAGGGTGGGTCTTCTCCAATTAAGCCTCCCTCTCTGGCAACACAGATGCACCCCAGAGGTTGTATCTCCTGGGTGATTCTAAATCCTTTCAAGTTGACAATATTAACTGTCACAGTCTGATAATGTAATTATTATTATTATTATTATTATTGTTATTGTTGTTGTTGCTGTTATTTTGCATGATTTGACTGAAATGTCCCCCAGGCCTGCCTCTGCTGAGGCCTCCCAACCCCTGTTCCCACTAAACAGCTAGGCTTGAAGGCTGTTTTCTCCTGAGTGAAATATGTGATGACATCTCTAGGTGACAGTGTGTACCAGCCCCTTAAGCCTGTTTAGAGCCCAGAGGCTCTGGTGAAGTACCCAACGCTCTCATAAGAGGTCAGTCCCCAACCTGTACCTTGTTCTGTCAGTCTTCTGATTTCCAAGGCCAGCTCACCTGGACAGAAGGCTCTGTAGCCCACTAAACAATGGGAAACTGGAGCCTCCAGTGGGTGCTGGACACTCTGCTAAGACCCCTGCTCTAGCTTGCTTCTCTATTCCTATGATAAAACCCTCTCGACCAAAACCAACTTGGGGAGGAAAGGGTTATCTCATCTTACACTTCCGAATGACAGTCATCTTTGAGAGAAGTCAGGCAGGAAGCCAGGGCAGGGACCTAGAGGCAGGAGCTGAAGCACAGACCTTGGAGGAACGCTGCTTACTGGCTTGCTCCTCCGGCCAGTGCTCAGTCTGATTTCTTATACAGCCCAGGACCACTTGCCCAGGGGTGGCATCACCCACAGTGGGCTGAGCCCTCCACATCGCTCAACAATTAAGAAAATAGCTCACAGACAAGGCCAACCTGATAGAGATGGTTCCTCAGCTGAGGTTCCCCCTTCCCGTGTGTCAAGTTGACAACTGTGACAACTGCATTCTCCTTGATCTTCTGTGTACCTGTTGCTTCTAACCACAGGAACTGTTCCTCTTGGGAGGCCTCCTGGAGTTGAAAAGCCCCTAGGACCCTGCATGGCCCACCTCCTGGAACAGCTGTGCTCAGCCACCACCTGAGAGTTCAGCAGAGAGTGTGAAAATGCAGCTCCCTGGATGAGCAAGTGCACTCACCTCCCAGAGTTCACCAGGAGCAGGCAGATCTGGGACTCAGCCCGCACACTGCCCTGGCTCAGCCTTGCTCCCCCATCCCCGACCCCCCACCCCCGTCACCCTTCTGAACACTCTCCTTGGTTCAGCCTGGGAGTGCTTGGCCCTTACAGGCACCCTACACAGACCACAGGTCCCTAGCCAGGTACACCCAGAGGGACAAGTGTCTGAGTCACCCAGAGAAGTCTAAGCTCCGTTTGCAAACACAGTCCTCTGACTGCAGAGTCCTGGGGTTCTGAGCCAGGAGACCACAGTGTCTGTGTGTCAGTTGCCATAGGAGCACAGAGCACATGCTAGCGCCAACTCGGAAGGAGCGCAGGCTATATAAGCCAGATAGCAACTTCCCTCATGGGCTGTGTGGCCCCAATATAAACTCCCAGCCAACCTCTAGTTCCCCTGACAGTGTGCCCCTTCCTCTGTACAGAAAGTAAGAAATATTTTTTCCCTGTAAGGCAACACTTTGTCATCTGAACGTGTGATGTGAGGCACACGCAGAGCCATGGGGACTGTAGGGACAGGAACAGGTCTGGTTCTGCGCGGTGTACTCTACAAAGACAACCATTCTAGAGTTCTTCCTCCTCCATGGCCCTGGATTACCTGAGCCCCATCCCACATCCTCTGATTCAACCCTCAGTCTCCATGCGTCAGTTCCCAGGATGCAGAAGAGGACTATGTCTGGCACAATTCTGGAGATGCTGCTGCCTGGATTGGAGACCTGCTGCACCCCAGGGAGTAAACATTAGCTGTTTGGCTCTCCCTAGTCAGCCAGAGGAAAGCTACTGTCCTTCAGAGGAGAAAGCCAGGGATCACCAACTGGCACAGTCACAGAAAGAGTAGATGGCTGTAAAGGAGACATCTCAGGGCTCCAAAACACTGCAGAGAATGTAGACAGACAGACTAGGTAAACCTCGGGGAAAACAAGGACTTGTGTGGACTGTGAGAGTTTGTTTTTCCTTTCCCCTTTTATTTGTAGTACATTTATTTACCTGTGCATGTCCGTGTTTGTGAAACAGTATATATGTGGAGGTCACAGGACAACTTACAGGACTTGGTTCTGTCCTTTCACCATGTGGGTCCTGGGGACTGAACTGAGGCTTAGCGGCAAGCACCTTTACTCGCTGAGCCATCTCACCAGCCTATGTTATTTCTTCTCACGGAAATTCATACAGAGAATCGGAACTCACTCCTACTGTCAGAGTGTTTGTGTTTCATTTATTTACCATGTTTCTCCTAGAAGAAAACTCAGAGAAGTATTTTGTGGTAATAAAGCAGAGCCCAGACTCTGCCTTTGCTTCCTGCCTGTGCGTGATCCACGGTGCAGATCCCATGTGGGGAGGCAGAGAGGGAGGTGGCCTCCCTAAGTCACTTAAAGTGATAATTACACACTGTAAACAGTCTTCGGCATAATTAAAGTTGGAGGCCCAGGGCTATGGTGGCTTTCACTGAGCTGGGCCTCACAGCTTGCTCAGGATGTGCGTGCTCCAGCCCAGGTACAGGCTGCAGCCCTTCTCCCTCCTGCACCAGGATAAAGCCAACCTTCCAATGGGAGCCACACTGTGGCTAGGTGCCTGTCTTAGCATGGCAGATCGAGCCTGTTCCAGAGCACAGAAGAACCACAGTCAGGTCCCAGGGTCCAGAGGAAGCTTTCCCCTGGGTAGAGATACTCTGTTTCCTGGATTCCGGAGACCCCAGGGCCTGAGAACAAGCCTACCCATCTCACTTCTCCCTCCCCAAAGGCTCCAGGCCCCCAAGTCCACTTCCAAGTCCGCCCTCAAGCCCCATTCCACCTCTGGCACCTTATCCAGCCATTCATTTGTCATTTATTCCATAAATATTACCTGGCTGCCTCCCAAGAACCAGACCCCTCACCAGAATGGTTGATTCTGCCTCCCAAATGTTCTCCACATCACCTCAACTCCCTCATAGATGACTTGGGATCCCTGCTGCTATAGGGAGAGACAGACACCCTAAGGAGATCCTATCTGTATAAATAGTCTCCCCAGGCATCTGAGTCCAGAATGATTGGTATCATTCTCACTTCCCCAAGGACATTTACAGACACATTCCTCACCTGTATAATGGGTATACCTTAGCTAAATGTGCTCCGCCGTCTTTTTAGAATGGGACATTCCTTCCAGAGAATTCCTTCTCCTCCCCCTGCTGCCTGTTGGAGAATCAGGCACTGGCCTGGCCTCAGGCAGGAAACCTCCTCCTTCTTCTGAGACCTAGAAGGAACCCCTTGTGGGCCTCAACTTTCCTCAGAGACCCCAACATGGCACAGTCCATCTGTCTGTCTCCGGCCATAGCATTAAAAACTCTTGTGAGAAACCTCTCATCCAAAAGGACAATCTGCCTCAGTGTCCCCTTTGAACCCCAAACTCCCAACATTTCAGTAACCAGAGTGGGCACCCCTCAGCTTGGGCAGAAAGAGCCATACTTCCAGATGTTTAACAGAAGTTGTTTCACATCCCCCAACCCCATTGCTCTTGCCAATCCTCCCCGATGGGAGTGCTCTTCTACGTAAAAATAATCAGGTCCACAGCGTCTCTGTCTCTGGCCACAGGGCAAAACATTCCTTCCCTTGTGTGTTTTGGTGGATTTTTTTCCTTGCGGTCTTTTATTTTTCCAAAACAGGCCCTCAGTTGGTTTTCATTACCCATGTGACCACTGGGAGTCTAATCCCAAATGCAAGACCCAAATTTCAAGACCATGAATTAAGAAAACCATGTCCAGAAAGAATACGGCATTCCAGAAAGGAGGTGGGGTGCTTCAAGGCCACAAGTCCACCCCCCATTTCTGTTCATGCTCTGATGTGGCCTGGGTCCCTGCTTCTACCTCTGTACAGTGGTGAAGGTGAGGTTGGTGTCGATGGGGGTGCATTATTTAAACATCTGAAGTTATCTCTGGGGAGGCTGAGGAACCCTGTCCTGGTCACTGGTGATTGCTGAATCTGTCAGCTAACAAAGGTGGCACCACCTCTGAGTTTCGTCTTGAGGAAGGGGGCTCAGACGTGAGAGGAGGGGAGAAACTGGTGCTCTACGGTCACAGCCACATGGAATTTTGCCTGCAGTGCAAGAGCCTTGGCTTCGGGGCTAAAGAGATGGTTCGGTGGTTAAGCGCACTGGCTGTTCTTGCAGTGGACCCAGGCTCACTTCCCAGCACCCACATGGTGGTTAACAACCATCCTTAACTCAAGTTCCAGGGGATCCAATGCCCTCTTCTGACCTCCGTGGGCACTGCACACACAGGGTGGAGGGAGGGGGTACTTACATGCATGCGGCAAAGCAAATACGCACATAAAATAAAATAATCAATTTAGAAAAGACTCAGCTAGCTGCAGGGAGATGTGGGGTGGAGACTGGGGAAGGCAGACTGCTTCAAGCTGCAATTCCTCTTCCCTCCCTCCCTTCTTTCCTTTGTCCTTCCTTCCTTCTTCCCAGCCTTCCTCCTCCTTCTCTCCCTCCTCCCTCCCTCCTTCCTTTCCCTTCCCTCCCTCCCCCCTTCCCTCCCTCCCTTCCTTCCTTCCTTCCTTCCTCTCTTCCTCATTCTTTCCTTCTTCTCTTCCCTCCCTCCCATCCCGACGGGTTATTTCTTTGAACCCCAGGTTGGCCTCAAACTCAAGATCTTCGTACTTCACCTTCACAAGTGCTGGGGCGACAGGCACACACCCCAGTGCCAGCTTTGTCATGCCCCGTCCCCAGAGGCGATGGTGCATCATGATCTGTGAATATTTGGAGGGTGGAGTGCTAGAGGTGTGGACGCTTTTCTGAATGTAAGTTGTACAAACTTCTATTAATGTTTTTTGCCTAAAAAGTAGACAGAAAGTCGCTGGCACTCCAGCCACTCGCTCTTCGTGAGCTCCTGCATGTCTTTCTTGTCATCTCTACAACAGAGAGTCCTTGGGGCCCAGTTTTGTGGATCTAACAGGCTTCTTCTGCCCCTTGCATGCGGAGTGACTTCTGGCAGCTGTGCTTGGATTTCCTCATCTGTGAAGTGCAGACCGTGGCCACATTGATGGGGTGGGGGGGCCGTATCCTCTTCTTGGGGCTCGCTGAGATCAGCTCCATGCAGGGATCAGCACAGGGCTGCTGCAGTTTTCTGAAGCCCACATACCTCTCCCAACTCCTCTAGACTCTCTAAAGCCTCTCATGCCACCTCCCCAGGCTAAAGTGGGAACTTGGAGAGGGTAGGTCTCCTTGGGGTGCTCCCTGGTGCCTAGCTGGGCTGGGCTGTGGACAGTCAATGAATACCAATGCCCTTCCTGAGAGTAGGGAGGCAGGCACTTCTAGGGCAGGAGCTGATGGGGTGGAGGGTCTATGTGGCCCTCACTCATCCCCTGCTTAGAAGGGGCCACTGCCCTCAAACCAAGCCAACCATCCCGAGCTGGGAGGAGGGGAAACAAAAAGCAAAGAGGAGAGGTTGGCAGGGTCCCACCTCCTGTGCTCCAGGAAGTGTGGGGACCAGTCAGGGGGAGGGGGTCTCAGCTCAGAACCATGCCTCCAGTTTCCTGCCAAGGTGGTAGACACTGTTTAAAGCTGCAGGCTGGCAGACTGAAGTGGGTCACTGGGGGTACTTTTAGAGGGTTCTAGACTGGCCCACTTCTGATCTAACCTCTCTGCTTCCAGACCAGATGCTGCACAGGAGATGCCTCGCTCCCAAGGACTCTGCCCCCACCTTTCCCAGAGGAAATAAGTCCTTTCTCCCCTAAAAAAAAGTTATGCCAGGCACCTGAAGGCCAGAAAGAATGTTCCCTCGGGATACTGAAGGCTCCGCTTGTCACTACCAGGCACCCCGCAGATTCCTTTGCAGCTGAGCTCCCCAATTAGCCATGAGCTGTGGCCAGAGGAGTGGTGGGACTTCCGCCAGCTGGAGCACCAGGGTGTGGCAGGCCTGGCAGGCGCTGAAGCTCAGTTTCGCCCAGGCAGGCCACCAGGGGCTGTCGTCTAGGAGCCCCCGCTGCTCCCAGGAAGCTGTCTGACAGCACATAATGAAAAATCTTTTAATCTTTGTCACCGTGGGTAGGCAAGCGGGCCAAAAGTCTAGATGTTTCCAAGGGAAATTTTAATTAGTATGTAAATTTGAGTCTCAGCATTCAAATGTCATTTGCTTAGTAAATGTTGCTGCTCAGGCGCAGGTATTTATTTGATCCTGTCCTGCCAAGGTGCCTTTGTGGCTTTCCTGAGTGTGTAATAACAGCATTTCAAAACAAAATGAAATTTTCCCTCTGCGGCGATGTGCCTGGGGGACGGCTTCATCGCCAGCGATGTGAGCTGAATATTTTAGGGAGGCTGTGCGGGCACTTTCAGAGGACACCCTCCCTCCTTCCCGCCTGTGGGGTTGGTCTACAGGCTGCAAGGAGACCCTCTCCAGCCCAAATCCAGACCCAGAGTAGACCCACAAGGGGCCCTGGCTGGGGCCTCCGCGGTAACTGCCGGTAACCTTCAGTATGCATCCAGCAAACTCAAAAGAAGAGGGCCATTTGAGCAAACAGCAAGACACATGAGTGCCTAGAACGCTCCTGTGCAGCCCGTCTGAGGAAAGGGTGGAGGAAAAGGACCTGTGGCCATGGCCCTTAATCCCAGGATAAAAGGTGACTTAACCACAGGGCTGCAAAGGTCAAGAAAGAGGCTTCTAGCCCTCCCATGGGCTGCAATGTCCTCGTGTGTGGTCAGAGCATATTCTGAATGTCAGGGGAGCCTCAATGCACCACAAGTGTGTGTGTGTACATGTGTGTGCATGTGTGTACATGTGTGTACATGTGTGCAGGAGTGGGAGCAGCCTTGCTGTAACCCTAAACCCCACACGTCCTATGGCAGAGACATTTGTCTCCTGACTGTGTGGAGACAGCGGGTATGCCAGGTCTGAGCTGGCTGTGTGTGCACATATGCCTGGGTGCACTTGTGGGTGTGCATGTGTGTGCACGTGTATGCCTGAGGGTCTACATTCATGTTGTGTGCATGAACATGTGTACGCATACACATGTACCTGTGTGTATATACATGTGCTATAGATGCATGTAGATTTATGGGTCTGGATGTGGCATATGTACATGTGTATGATGTGTGTGCATATGTTACACATGTGAATATGCATGTGTGTGCCTGTTGGTATGCATGCAGATAAATATGAATGAGTACATTGTGTATGCACATATGTGTCGGCAGCTATACATATATGTACTCATGTGAATGTGTGTGCACATGTGTGCATATTGTTTGTTGCATGTGTGTGGCTGTAAGTCTGTAGGTAGCTGTGTGTATCTGTATGCCTAAATGTTGTGTATGTGAATATGCATATGTGTACCTGTGGACATGCATGTAGAGAGGTGAATGTATATAAACATCATGAGTGTGTATATGTGTGTGCCTGTGCATATACATGTGTATATATGCATAGGAATATCCATGTGTGTGCATGCATACATGTGTGTATGTGGGTATACATGCATATAAGTATGTATATGAATTATCGCATTGTGCACGAATGTATGTCTGCAGGTTTCAGTGCAAGTTGCATGAGAATGCATGTGCATGTACATGTGCTGCTGTTGCAAGTGTGTCTGTTGATACACAAGTAGATGGGTGTATGTATGCCTGTGTACTGTGAATATGATGACTGGTATGTGCCTGTTGTGTATATGCAGATGGGTAGATGGGTATGCCTCCCACTGCAACACCTGTAAATTTATATGGAATGATGACAGGCCCACAGCCATGTTCTTCTTACAGTTCCATCCAGTGACCTCAGCCTCCCAGGAGTGCACGGTACTGTAGACTGGATGTGTGGGTCTCCTCCTTGTCGAAGCCACAACCCTAATACAAGGGTATTGGAGGTAGTGGTTTGGGGAGCTGATTTGGTCATGAAGGTGGGGCCTTCATCAATGGAATTAGTGCCCTGATTAAGAAGAGATACAAGAGCTGCTCTCCCCGACCCTCCTGCATGAAGACATTGCAAGAAGGTGCTACATGGCCACATAAAAGAAAAGGCTCTCACCAGACTTCAGGTCTGCCCAGAACCACGATCAATAAATACTGGTTATTCAAGATACCCAGTCTAAGGACTATTTGTTTTAGCACCTTGTATTAGTTACTTTTCTGTTGCTGTGATAAAAACACCATGACCGAAAGTGACTTATGGAAGAGAGAGTTGATTTTAGCGTACAGTTCCAGAGGGATAAGAGTCCATCATGACAGAAAGGCATGGAAGCAAGCAGCAGCACGTGGCAGGAACCAAGAGCTGAGGACTCACAACTTCAACAGCAAACAGGAAGTAAAGAGAGCTAACCGGAAGTGGGACAAGGCTAGGAACTCTTAAAGCTCACCTCCAGTGACATGCTTCCTCTCGCAAGGCCCCACCTCCTAAAGGTTCCATGACCTCCCCAAACAGCACCACCAGCTGGAGAACAACTGTTCAAATACTTGAGCCTCTGGAGAACATTTCTCATTCAAACCACCACTCACCCACCCTAAGACCCTAGGTAAACAGAGCATTGAACTTGTACTGGAAAGAACGCATTGTGAATACTGAATAGGGAAACAGGTTGGAGAAGGCAATGTAGGGTGAAACCTCTGGGGCTTCCCCTGGATGGGTGAGGGCTGGAGCTGAACCTGCTTGATTCAGCATTTCCCTAGACAGCAGTCCTCTTTCACAGGTACACATCTTAGAAAACCCCACAGGTTTTCATAGTCAAGTCATTGTCACACCTCAGTTCCCAAGGCCTCCTGAGTGTGCTCTCAGTGGGGAGAGGGGCTTAGAGTTCAAAGTACTTTCCAACCTCCAAGTGAGCCTCCAACTGTGGGCCCAGCTGAAGGTGCCATCAAGGAGGCAAGTTAAGTGATTTTCAAGGTGCTTTTGACTCTTCCTGATTTTGCTTTTATTACCGTCTTTGAACTTGATGACCGGACCATATGCCCATCCTCACAGGGACACAGGAACGTTGTGGGGCCAACTCAGGAGTCCAGGCAGTGGAGGGGTGAGGACAGTCAATTCTGAGACGCCCATGTTCCCTCACACCAGGGGCATGAGTTGACCCTTCTCCCAGCTCAGCTGTCTGGGGCAGAGACAAGAAGTCAATCAGAGAACACCATTCAGGAAAATGAGCCAGAGATGAAGGAAACTTCTGCCCCACTCCATCATTGCATCACTTGGGGCTCCCATTCCAAAGGGACAGGACAGAGCTGGAATAATGGCAAAGCCTGCAGACCCCTCTCTGCCTGCATCCCTTTCCTCCTTCCTCTCTCCTGCTGAAGGACTTGCCTTTCTGACTGAGGCTGAAGCAGTCACTTGCTACAGCTGGAGAGGCAAAGGAACCCCATCCCTGGTAGGCATTCAGGAGGGTGAGGTGCATAGCCTAGTGCTATAGCTAATGGATCTTTGATCCCTTCAGTTCTGAGGGAGGGAAGCTGCAGAAGTTCAGGGTCCTGTTAAACAAATGACTGCTTTTCAAGTACAGTTGAGTCTCAAATATGGCGTGGGACATATCCTAAACATTCTTTGTTATTGAGCTAATCTGACCTAATGCTTTTGGCTCTTACCTTCAATTCCCTTCAAAGAACTGCCCTTGAGCTGCTGGGCCTCACGTGGCCAAGGGTTTTCATCGCTGACATTTTTCCACCTGTGACTGGCAAGCTAAATTTGCGTGAATGCCCTATGCATGGGCTCGTGGTGTATGGCCCATTTGAATTCCCAGACTGAGGCTGGGGCTTGTACTGAAATCCCACTGCCTTCCTCTGCCTTTCAGGGCAATGACTTCTTTTTTTTAATAAAGTTTTATTGTATCTATTTTTTGAAGCTTGTGGACTTTTTTCTGGTTTTATGTTTATATGAGTGTGTGTATGTGTGTATGGGTTTGTGCACGTGAGTGCAGTGCCTGTGGAGACCAGAAGATAGCATCAGATGCCCTGAAGCTGGAGCTACAGGCAGTTGTACGCTGCCCAACATGGGTGTTGGGAACTGAACTTGGATCCTTTGGAAGAACAGTACATGCTTTTAATCACTGAGCCATCTCTCTGGTCCTGACAGTGCCTTCATATGCATCCTGCAAAGTGCCTGCTGGTCTGGATGCTCTTGGGGGTCTTGACCTGGGCCTGAAAGTCACATAAAACACTCCTTTGACTGTGGAAAGTCTTCAGGGACTCAATCTTCTTTGCTGTGCAGCCTGCCTGGGAAGATGGTCCTGCAACCCTTGTGTGACCATGGCCCATCTTCCATGAGTGGAATGTCTTGGCGTCATGGGAAGGTGGGCAGGCTCTCTCCCTTTAACAAAACCTGTGTGTGTGTGTGTGTGTGTGTGTGTGTGTGTGTGTGTGTGTCCCATGAGTGGAATGTCTTGGCGTCGTGGGAAGGTGGGCAGACTCTCTCCCTTTAACAAAACCTGTGTGTGTGTGTGTGTAAGAGTACAGGAACCAGTCACCCTTTATTGGACATTAGTTCTCAGTCAGGATATGGAAAGATTCATCCTTGGTTGAATTCTTCATGGGTGGGAACTGGGCAGGCAGTCATGTCCAGGAGTGCAGTGCCCTCTCTATAGTGACACCTATGTAGTCGCTCATGTTTGAGTTCCTTGTAAGAGACACCGTGGCTGAAGAGCACATAGGCCTCAGCACTATGCTGACACCAGAGATGCTCCCTTTCTTCACGTTGATGGACTTGTAGTAACCTCTCTGAATTGCTTGACAATGCCTCTGGGAGGTGAAGTCCCCCATTGGTATACAGTTTGGTAGCTCTCCCAGTTTAACTTCCATGAGTTTCTTCTCCTTCAGTGGTACAAATGATGCCATTTTGGAGTCCTGGTGTCTGTAGATTTTTTTTGTTTTTGAAAACGGAGTCTCCCTGTAGCCCCAGCTAGCCTGGAATTTGTTATGTAGACTAGATCTCACAAAGATCCGCCTATCTTTTTTTTTTTAGATCCACCTATCTTTACACATACACACACACACACACACACACACACACACACACACACACACAGCATGTGTCACAACAGCTGGCAAACACCATTGAGCTTTGAATAGGTTCTGGAGGCACCAGCTGCAGAGGTGTTGTTATGACAGAACTAGATCAACACTTAGGCTAGGTGATCAGAGTTCTACCACGTGCAGACTCAGGTGGTGAAATAGACCTGGTTCCTATGGAGAGGGACACTCATGGGACAAGGTCACAGTCTCTGCCACCTCCAGTCAGCATAGATGGGTTCTACCATATGCAGACCCAGGTGGTGAAACAGACTTTGTTCCTATAGAGGACACTCATGGGACAAGGTCACAGTCTCTGCCACCTCTAGTAGTATAGATGGGTTTCTTACAGCAGAAACAAGATGTTCTGCCTTGTGCGGATGCTGTCTTTGTTCCCAGAGGAAACCCTGCCTGACCTTTAACCAGTCAAGCAAAGGCAAAATGCATCCAACCTCGACACATCTCTGCAACCCAACTGGATGCCCTAAAACCCATAGGTGTGAACCAACAGAAACAGAAGACAGAGCTGTGGAAGGAAGGAGGGAAGAAGGAAGGGAGGGAGGAGAGAAGGGGAGGACAGAAAAGAAAAGGGAGGAGAAGGGAAAGGAAGATGGACTAGGAGAGTCTAGACCACCTAAAAATGGCTTCTGAGATTAATGTAGAATAATAAATCATAAAATCTAAGACTGTATGAGGGGAAAGAATCCTATCTCAAAACTGATACCAAGCAATCTCCAATAAAGATACATAAATAAAAATGGTGCATTTTGCTACATAAAGATTGAAAGCCTGTTTTGAGGCTGGGAATGATGCTGCGGGGCTTTAATCCCAGCATTCGGGAGGCAGAGGCACATGCTCAGTCACACAAACAAAACTAAAAGCTCATCAGTACCATGAGAAAAAAGTTACCCAGTATTCATAACTAAAAGTTAATACCCTTAGTATATAAAGAACTTTAAAGAAAAATGAGAGAAAAGAAAAAAACAAAACCAATCATTTTAACAGAGAAAGAAGATGGACCAAAGGCACAAGCTGGCCATTTAAGGAAGAACGATAAACACATTCACACATTCCAACAAACGTGGGAACAAAGTTCAGCTTTACCTGTGATTCAAAATAGGGGATAGGGAATTGGAGAGATTGCTCGGTGGTGAACAGCACTTGCTGTGTGATCATGAGGACTGGAGTTCACATCTCAGCAGTTACGTAACAGGCTGGGAGTCTGGTGAACACCTGCAACTCCAGTTTTGAGAGGGATGGAGACAGGAGGATGGCTGGGGCTTGCTGACCTTAGCCCAGAAAACATGAGCCCCAGGTTCAGGGAGAGACCCTGTTTCAAAGGAATAGGCAGAGAGCAACGGAGGAGGACCTGATGCTCTCTTCTGACCATTGTTGCACACACATGCAGATACAATCACACACTAATTAATTCATTAAAGAGAGAAAGCAGAGCAGTGAGCCCCTTTGGGTTTTGCATATTAACTCGGAAAGACAAGAATGAGGCCTGGGCTGAATCAAAGCACGATACCATCCCCCTTGCTCTGGCAAACACAGCACAGGCACATGTCAAGCACTGGAGAATTCTGTATAATGGGTCCAGTGATTCCACATTTATGAATTTGCTTTGTGATTTTTCTGGGGGTGGGTCACAGAGCTGCCTTCCTTTTACTATGTCAGAGTTAATAGAGCTTTATTTAGTGTGTCACAGTGCATGTATTGAGGTCAAAATAGAACTTGTGGGAGTTTGTTTTTTTTTTCCTTTCACCATGTGGGTTCCAGGGATCAAACTCGGGTCATCAAGCTTGGCAAGCAAACACCTTTATCTGCTGAAGCATCTTATCATGCCAAATTTATTTTTTAAAGGGACTTATACTGAACTGAACATTAGAAAAAATGTGACATTGCATAAAAAATGAGGAACATTATGAAGGAAGAGGGAACCTTCTAAATAAAGTAATAAGTAAAAGCAAACGTCCTTCAGGTGTTCCGTGGGTATCAGAGATTGGCCGGTATCTTGTTGGAAGCAAAACTTGGGGGTTACTGTTACATATTTGTTCTAGTTTGTTTCTCCATTGCCGTGACAAAACAGACTGACCAATATCAACTTGGAGAGGAAAGGGTTTATTTGACTTACATCTCCCGGTCACAGTACATCACTGAAGGAGTCCAAGGTAGGAACTCAGGGCAGGAACCTAGAGGCAGGAGCTGGAGCACAGGCCATGGAGGAACACTGCTTATTGATTTGCTTCCCTGGCCCTTGCTCAGCCTGCTTTCTTGTACAATATAGAACCACCTGCCCAGGGGTGGAACCACCCCTCCCACATTACTCAATAGTCAAGAAAACACCCCACAGACTTGTCCACAGGTCAGTCCAATGGAGGAAATTCCCCAGTTGAGGCTCCGTCTACCCAGGGGTGTCAAATTGGCAATAAAGCGATCCCGCACAGCGGTCATAAGATTGACTTTGTCATCTGCAGAGGATGCTGAGGTGGCACTTTCACTGCCCCAGAGAGCCATGGACAAGACTGGAGATTCAGGGCCTGTCTACAGTCAGCTCTCCATAGAGGTGGATGTGGGCCCTGTCCTGGGCCTGGGAGAGAGGGTACAGGAGCTAGGATCACACACATGTGTTGGAGACTGTGATGCATCAATGCATCATCCACACCTGTCTCTGTGGAGAGTGAAGAGGGGAGGACATGTTCCAATTTAAGGGAGGACACTTCTTATTTAAGAGAAGACATTTTCCTACTTAAGCTGGGACAGCAGTTGTCAGCAGAAACTGACCTGGGAAGGTCAAGATGTGTAGTTATTGATAAGATGGACACAGTCCTAGCTGTGGCAGGAGCTCTTGGATCTTTCTGGATGGTTTTTTATTTCAATGTGCAGGTGTGTGTGTATACACATGTGTGTAGTTGCCCACATGGGCCAGAAGAGGATGTCAGATCCCCTAGAGCTGGAGGTACAGGTGATTGTGAGCCACCTGACATGGGTGCTGGGAACTGAACTTGGGTCATCTGCAAGAACGGTGAGCGCTTTGAACCACTAAGCCATCTCTCCAGCCCCTCTTTTTGACTCTCTTAAAGGCTCTTTCCACCCATCTCCCTGGAGTCCAACAGCAGCCTCCAGATCATTGTTTATAACTCGAATAAGAGTCTTAGTGTGGACAACACATCCTCTTCTGTGTAAGTAAATCAGAAAAAACAGTGGAAGAAACAAACAGGTACAGTTGTCCAAAGTGCTTGAATGGCCACCCAGCATCCCCTGTGCTCAGGGTCAAATCGAGCATCTTCCATGGAGGGGTAATGGCTGTCCTGCAAAGTGTGGGTCATTTTAGTTCCCACTCCACACACGAAGAAAGCGGGGCCCAGACCAGCTGTGCTATGATGAAGGTCACCCAGCCCCACGGGCAGAGCCAGATGATCTAACTTGGGTTCCTACTCTCTCCTCCACATCCAGACACCGAAGGTCAAAACCAGAAAGCCCTCCTCTGTATTCTTTTCTCATTTATTTAGACACAGGGCCTCCTCATGTGGCCCAGGCTGGCCTGGAGCCTGGGACCCTCCTGCTTCAGCCTGTGCCATCACGCCTGGCCTCTTTTGTGTATTCGTACTTGACCCATCACATGTGAAAACTCATGAACCAAACCCCTAAACTCATGGGTACTCAGCAGTGACCTTTGCTACCCAGAAGCAATAAAAATAGGAAGGCCCTAAAAAGCCTCCCTCCTCACCCCCCTCCTCACTCATAAAATTCCCCCAGTGTCCCCAGTGTGGGGAGGATACAGGGAAGTGGAGACAGGAACACCGAGTAGCCTCCCAGGTGCTGATAGACAGGTTTTCAGTGACCTTGAGTTCACAGAGGAAGGACAAGAGGCCCCACCTCTAAGCTTGCCCATTCTTGGCTCAGTTGTTTTAGAATAATTTATGTCTCCCTCTGCATAGGATTCTAGGTCTGTGAAGACCTGGTCAGAGCTGTGGTTTTCAATTCTGACTGCCACAGAGCCTGAGCAAGTTTGGAAAGCACCCTCAGGTTCCCACCTGTGACAGGAGGCAGCCAGCTCTCCTCCAGGGCCACCACAGAGGCTGAGATGATGATGGCCACTGAGCCCAGAGGAATCACAAAAGAGCTCACAGGAATCATGACAGAGTCCATAGGAACCACCACAGAGCCCAGAAGAATCGCCACAGAGACCACAGGAATCAAAATACAGCCCAGAAGAATCACAAAAAAGTCCATAGGAGTCACCACAGAATCCATAGGAAAAACTACAGAGCTCACGGGAATTACCACAGAGCTCACAGGAATCACCACAGAGTCCACAGAAATCACCACAGAGCTTACGGGAATCACCACAGAGTCCACAGGAATCACCACTGAGCTCACAGGAATCACCACAGAGTCCACAGAAATCCCCACAGAGCTTACGGGAATCACCACAGAGTCCACAGGAATCACCACTGAGCTCACAGGAATCACCACAGAGTCCACAGAAATCCCCACAGAGCTTACGGGAATCACCACAGAGTCCACAGGAATCACCACTGAGCTCACAGGAATCACCACAGAGTCCACAGGAATCACCACAGAGTCCACGGGAATCACCACAGAGCTCACAGGAATCAC
>NW_008330120.1:2853164-2894557 GCF_000622305.1 Nannospalax galili
CAGAAATCACCACAGAGCTCACGGGAATCACCAAAGAGCTCACAGGAATCACCACAGAGTCCACGGGAATCACCACAGAGCTCATGGGAATCACCACAGAGCCCAGGGCAATCACCACAGAGCCCAGGGCAATCACCACAGAGCTCACAGGAATCACCACAGAGTCCACAGGAATCACCACAGAGCTCACAGGAATCACCACAGAGTCCACAGGAATCACCACAGAGTCCACGGGAATCACCACAGAGTCCACGGGAATCACCACAGAGCTCACGGGAATCACCACAGAGCCCAGGGCAATCACCACAGAGCCCACACTAATCACCAGAGTCCAGAGGAATCACCACAGAGTCTGGAGTTATTGGCACACCAGCTGCTGCTCTCATCATCGATCCAGTGATCTCTGCAACTCTACACAGTGGGCCCTGGGAACTGAGCTAGGCCCCATCTGTCTGTCTGTCTCTCTCTCTCTTTCTCCTCTCTCTGTCTCTCTGTCTCTCTCTCCCTCTCTCTCCTCTTTCTCCTGTCTCTCGCTCTCTCCTCTTTCTCCTCTGTCTCTGTCTCTCTCCCTCCCTCTCTCTCCTCTTTCTCTCCCTCTCTCCTCTCTCTTTCTCCTGTCTCTCTCTCTGTCTCTCTCTCCTGTCTCTCGCTCTCCCTCTCTCCCTCTCTCTGTGTCTCTGTCTCTGTCTCTGTCTCTCTCTCTCTCTCTCTCTCTCTCTCTCTGTGTGTGTGTGCACGTGTGCACATGCATGTAGAGGCCCAAGTTTGAATGAGGCACATCTGGATTGCTGCCCACTGTGCTCGCTGAGGCAGGGTCTCTGTGTCACGTCCAGAGCTCGCTGATCCAGCTGCTCCTGGCAGCCAGCGGACTCTGGGGATCCCGCCTCTCAACAGCGTACTTGGCAGCTGGCCCTCGGGTGACAGTGAAGATCAGTCCAGTCACCTCAGGTGGGCGTCCCCATCCCACAACCTGCAGCCCCAATTCTTGCACCGTCTTCCTCACTTTGATCCCGATGGCTCCTTGTGAAGCTCTGGGTGGCCATGTCACATGCTCTGTCTCTGAGCCTGGCGATGAGGACAACGGCCTCCATGGAGCCACAGGAGACTGGCCAAAACATTCACAACTATATCACGTTTTCTAAAGTTAAAGAAAAGCTAACTGCACGCGGAACCCCAGCAGCCATCTCTCCCTGAGGAACTGTTCTGCTTTGAGTCTGTGTTCCTTATCAGGAGGGTGCTCTGCTCTCCTGGGCACATGTCTCTCCAGTCCTTTCCTTACCCCAGGTCTTCCACCCCACACTTCCTGCCAGCTGCCCACAGTATCTTCACACCACACTGGAAAGAGGGGTTCACCAGCGGCATTCTCTTCCTGGATGAACTCAGAGAGCCAGTCAGAGGGCAGAGCAGGACACAAATCAAGGCCAACTGATCCTGGCAGAGCCCTGTTCCCTAAAACAACCTGTGATGGCCAGCTTGGTCAACTTGACACAACCTAACCTGGGATGAGAGTCTCAGTGAGGGACAGTCTGCATTAGATTGCCTGCGGGTGTGTCTGTAGGGGACGGCTTAAGTTAATTGATATGGGAGGGTCCAGCCCTCTGTGGGTGACACGATTCCCTGGGCAGGGGTCCTGAACTGTATAAAAGTGGAGAAATCGAGTACAAGCATGTGAGCGAGCACGCGTCTCCCTCTGCTCTTGACTGTGGATGTGATGTGACGAGCTAAAGTTCCTGCCTTGACTTCCTTGCCATAGCAGACTGCAACCTGGAACAGGCAGGTTCACATCCATTTGACCCTGATAGTCAGCCATGCAAAGCCCGTTGTCTGACTGGTTTTTACCAAAGATTATTCCAGAAAGAAATGAGGCAGATCTTTCGGCGTTGGGCCTGAGGTGATTTCGTTTTTAGTTTTGTTCTGTTTTAACTCCCAGGATCTTTTAGGCAGTGACATAAAATTGTACCCATCTTCACGAAGCCTCATGTCTGTGCAAGTGCCGAACTTCTTTCCCTGTACTGACACTCTCCATGGGAGCAAAGGTGGAGGGGGCAAGGCTCTCCATCAGAGCCAGACCAGAAGGAATCTCGTCCACGTTTCTAGAACGTTCTCAGGCAATGGTCTTTCCATGAGTGGAGTTTCCCAATCTTGTTACCATGGACATTTGGGGGGATAAATCTTTGTTGTAGAGGTTGCCGTGTGTTTAACAACACCCCTGGCTTCTACCCACCAGGTGCTGGTAGTGCCCCACTCGGGGCTGACAGTGAAATGTGTCCATATACAGTTCAGTAAGGCTGTCTGGGCCTTATGTGCCTGGAGGACATGGGGGATGCCTTCTCCCTGTGTCTTATCTGAAGAGAACAGGCTCAGACCTCACTCATCCCTGGCATGGTCCCTGGGTTGAGCAGCCCTCAAAAGCCTTAAGTGACTGAAGGAATAGGCGTCTGGGGCAGAGCCCAGGGATCCTCGGCGGGTGGGGCTGGAGCCTGAAGGTGAAGCTGAGGGTCTGCCCCACTCCTAGACCCAGTGTCCATCGGTGCTGGCCCTGGGCACCTGATCCTCACACTCCACTGGCTAAGGACAACTGGCAAAGTCAGGATATGCTGGAAAAGTCCAAGGGAGGTGGATCTCTGTCTCCACACCAGGCTATGCACAGGACAACTGTACTTGGCCAGCGCCAGTGTGGAGACACAGAGAAATAAAGGCCCCTGCAAGCTAAGAAGTTGTGCAGACATAAAGTCAGAGTTCTAGAAGCTTCAGGAAGATTGCTTCTGCTATGTGAACTGATGGCTTTAATAAAAAACAAACAGAAGCTCTCCATCTGCTGTTTAAAGATAAACCCCAGTCCCTGAATCAGCAAGCCACAGAGGTCCAGGGGGTCTCTAATGGGTGAGAGAGCACTGTGGGTGAGTGACAGAGTCGATCAGTCCCACCCCGAAGCACTAGCCTTATTCAGGGCCTCCTGGAAATGGGACTAGAAGTGGAGGCCCAAGGGCAGGACCCAGGGAATTAGGATATTACTGACAAACTACACATTGTGCTCCCCACTGCCACACGCCACCCTGTCTTGCTTCTCTACTTGTCAGATGGAAAAGGATGTCTTTCCAAGGGCCTCAAAGCCAACAGATCATGATGGAGTCCCAAGAGTTTCACGGATGCATCCTGGCAGGAAGACCTTAATGGCAGTCACCTCATCTGAGTAAGATTAATCACCATGAGAATGTTCTTAGCCAATTCCCTGGACATCTTTGCTATGGAGGAAGCCCAGACCCTCATATCATCTGAGCCCCCCAGGCTCTGCTACTGGGGATGGGAGCATGTAGGGGTCTCTGGGGACTGCAGCTCAGGCTGCCTGGGGACCTCTGAGAGAAAAGAATGCAAAGTTATACATTAGGGCCTGTCCCAGGGCCCGGGACCAGGCCATGCGGAGCAGAGGTTTTAGGACCCAGACTCATCAACTTCTCTGTGTGTGCTTGTGTATGAGGGAGTGTGTAAAATGTGTTTGTGGGTGTACTTGAGAGAGAGTGGGTGTACAAGTGTATATGGCGGGGAGAGTGTGTATGCACACAGAATGGTTCTGGTTTTCCTTCTGTGAAATACCCCTCAACATTTTTGCAGACCCTGTGGAAGAAGCTGGCTCCATTCAGGGGATGGCGACACCTTTGTCCAGGCCTGTTGCTCATCAGCGGCTCCCAGAATTTTGCAATTTGGGGTTCATAAAACCTAGGACAGAGACTAGGATGAGGGGGAGAGAAGGGCTTCCCCAGAGAAGTCAGGAACTCTCTAGAAATAGTACAGGTGGTAGGAGGGTGGCAGAGGCAAGAGGAAGACTGAAAATCAGTAAGAAGCAAGAGAGAAGGGTCTGGAAGCGTCAAAAAAAATTGATGCTCACTAGGGAGATGCTCAGTGGATTCAAACACTTGGTGCACAAGCCTGATGGCTGGGGACCATCAGCACCCACATAAAAGCCATTCTGGCATGGCAGCCTGCCTGGAATCCCAAACCCAGGAAGCAGGCACAGAGAGCACCTGGGACAAGCTGACTAGCAGGATCTGCGATCTCTAGGCTCAGCGAGAGACCCTGCCTCGGTACATAAAATGGAGAGTAACTGGGGAAGATACCAGATGTCAGCCTCTGACCTCCACATGTATGTACACACAGACTCAGTACACATGCACACACACACACACACACACACACACACACACACACACACCCCACAAAATAAAAGAAAATGACTCTCACCAGTTCTTAGTTGGGAACTGAATTCCATGACATTGTTAGAGAGTCACGAACAGATGCTTAAACACATTTCTGATCACCTCTGTACAGCAACAGAGGTATCCAGCACATCGGCTGGCACCATGGAGCCTGAGGTCATGGGGTTACACTTCTATTCAAAGAAGTTTCTCTACCCAGCTGCTGCAATTCGAGTGTGTCCTGTGAGGGTCTATGTGTTGTTGACTTTGTGCCCAACATGGCAATATTGAAAGCTGGTGGGACCTTTAAGAGGCAGGGCCTAATAGGAGATCACAAAACTGACTTCACCCCCTTAGTACATGTTTTCTGTATTAGTCTGTTGTTTTCAACACTATAACAAAATGCATGAGGCTGGAGGCTCATAAATAAAAGACAAATTTAGCTCACAGAGTGGGAGACCGGACATCCACACAGCATGTAGCTGGCTTTGCCCAGGGTCCCTGGGCTGCCAGGTCAATGTCAACACTAACACAGAAATACATGCAAGAGGAAGAGCTCTCAGGGGAGGGAGGAAGCCAGAGCCAGGTGGACAGGCTAACATACCAGGGCTGCACATGCATCCCTGTGTGCATGTGTGTGCAAGGATGTGTACACAAGGTTGTGTGTGGAATAGTGTAACTTACTCCTCCAAACTGAAACATTCTCTCCTTTGGGGAACAGGGAAGCTCACGAGACTCAGTAAATAAACTAAATTTACAAGTCTCAGGAAGCTCCTGAAACTTAGTAAACTCACAAGACCCCCTCTCTGAGGTTGTACAAGTAGAGAGAATTGCTGAAGAGAGGAGATTCTCAGGCCAGCCAATCTACCTTCAAGTTATGTTCCAGGGATGCAGCTTTCCAGAGTCATGACATATCCTGGGGTGGGCTTTTCAGTGATGCAGGTGCCTTTGAGCCCCCCATGCTTCTGTAAGTGAACTCCTGTAAACTCACTGGCTCACCAAGCTAGACTTGGGTGGAGTCATCTCTGGTCTGTTGTCAGTGCTGTCTGTGGAGTGAGCAGACATTTGTTCACATCCCCCGACAGAAAGCAGCACTAGCAGAGGGAAGGGCGGGGCCTCCGAGCTTGGTACCTTTCAAGGCATCACCCACATGTTTTCCATTCATGAAGTTACAAGAAACTATTCAAGCTTGGTGATAAGGAGAGAGAGTCCCAGTCTGTGGAGACTTGGAGATGACTTCCTCACATGACTGAGTCAGTCTCTCCCTGTCAATCAGAGCTGACTCTACAAAGTTCCAAGTAATCTTGTACAAGACTGGAAAGCTACAACTGGTGATGTGTGCACAGGAGATGCAAACATCCCATAGAAAGACCTCGGGTCCTCTTGCCTGATGGATTGATGGGGCCCTGTATCCACTTTTCACCCATCATTAGGTTGCAGATCACTAGCTCCCACTTCCTCTGGGAAATCAGGCGACACCCTCTCCAGCCCCCATACCCTCTGCAATCTCTCCTGCTGAATGCCAGGCATGGGTCTTGGAAACATATTACATTCCAGAAACCAAGCTCTGGCCTTTAGAACTACCAGTGCCCCACAGGTTAAATGGCAGAACACTCACTATCAAGCACCAAGCACTGAATCAGTACACAGTAAGTGCTCAAGCAGTATTGCCACAGCCTCCTCTCTAAAAAAGTCAGAGAGGTTGTGGAGACTGGTCATGATCTGGCAGGCAGGTACAGGCTGGCTGGGCCCCCAGGTCTCCTGGCAAGTCCCCAGGCTGCACAGGAGAGGGCTCTGCTCACACTTCTGCAGTCTAACCTGCCATACCAGCATCATGAGCTTGGGGAGGGGGAGGCTTAGGTGACCCAGGGAGACATTTGACAGACTCCTCCAAAGCCTGCTGGTTGCCAACAATCCCCTGGGGCTGTGTGGCTAGCCCTTGGCTTTGTGCCCTGACATAGTCTGACTTCCTAACTATTGCCCCCCACCCACCTGCTCAGGTCCCCAGGCCTCCTCAGGGCTCCTCTGGAATCACCCCAGGTGCCAGGGAAATGGGGCAGGGTGCTGAAGGACAGGGCACTGTGGTAGTGCAGGGGCCTCAGGCATGTCTTCTGTGACCTGCTGCTACTGAACTCAAGGGAGTGTGTGAAGCTGATGACAGCAGCTCAGGGTGGGATGGTGTTAGTAGCACTGGGCCTGAGTCCCACAGGTGGCAGCAGGCAGAGCCTTGGTGTCCTCCCCCAGAGGATGTAGCCTCCCCAGCTCACCATGGACCTTAGCATTCCCTGGCTTCCTCTCTGCGCGATACCATGTCAGCATTGATCCCATGGCCTGTCTTCACATGCACCACTGGTTTTGTGTGGGAGGCACTAGGCAATGCTGGGGTAGGGAGGGTCTTCTCCCTGACATATAGAAGGCACTAGAGAAGGCTTGCGCAGTACACAGGGCAGCTGAGCCTCACGGCCATCCGGCCCCAGTGTGCATGTAGCCAGGTAAGAACCTGCTAAGAGGGACAGGTCTTCACTGGAATTGGCTGCAAAACAGAGCGTGAGGAAAGACTTGAGTGGACCTGGATTTGCAGAGGTGATCCAGCAAGTAGAGAGCAGATGGAGAAATTGAGGCAGGAGAGAACAAGGCTGGCCCAGGTCACAGAGCAGAACAGTGGACCTAAGAGGCTGGGTCAGCCGAGGGCTCTGAGGAGCTGGGCAGGTGGCCTTCCCTGTCCTCCCAGGCCTGGCACGCACCTGAGCTGGAGTGCCTTCCCCAGCTGTTGTGAGAATTTTCTCCCTGGGGAGACTAAGCAACATCTACCCCCTTCTTCTAAGGTCCCAACGACAAACCAAAGTAGAATTCCACCAAAATTCACCCTGGGAGGCAACAAGTTTATGGGGCTTATTTACAAGGCAAGGGTGGGGGGTTAGTAACAGGACCCCAAAGCAGCTCCACTGGGAAGTCTTCACCCCAAGTAGGTAACGGCTCTGTAGCCACCTAGATGGAGCCCCTCTTTGTTTACCTCCCCCAGCCTGTGTACTCTGGCCCCTCCCCGAACACCCTCAAGGCCATGTATAATTGGGCAGACTTGCTATAAATGGCCTGGGCAGGAAAAGGCTGGATACTCAGGGGGAGGGTCCACTGACCCGCCCTGCACCCTCCTTCTAGGAGGGGTGCCAATAGTCCACAGGCCCTGTGTGATGGACTCACAAGTAGGCACAGCCGACCTTATGAGGGTGGCGTCTATTTGGTTTGGAGGATAAAGCCTTATGATGACACCAGGTCAGTGGTGATGACATTTAATAGAGGGAGAACCTCATGTTGTTTCTGGTCTGAGATGCTGTCTCCACCTAACACTTCTGAAGGCAGTCAGTCCAAGGCATAACTGCACACACATACACTAGCACATGTGTGCACACGCACACGTGTGTGCATGCTTCCATCATGTGTGCGAATACCCAATGTGCATCTGCCTAAAAATCTAGCTGCCCCCACCTCCTCTCATGACCCTCATGTGAGTACACACATGTATACACAGCTGCTTGGATGTAGATATGTAGCAAGCATGCACAGAAACCCTCAGGTTTGACTTGGGTTTGAAATATCAGACTGAAAGAGCCTGAATGTCTCCGGCAGACACCAGAGAGAACACAAACTTCTGTCAATGAGGTATCTGCCCAGGAAAATGGCCTCTAAGGGACCAACAGGGAGAGAGTGTCCCTGTGCCTCCGGTTAACGGACTCTGAGCTTCTCAACCCTTCTAACTTGCCAGGGGACAAAGGACCAGTGGGGAAATTTTGGGGACTTTGCGTCCCAAGGTGGCCAATGGCCTCCAGAAAGAAAGGAGCTGTGTTGAACATTTTGGGGTCTAAGATATCACTAGTATCCCATGCCAGGGCCCAGAGCCATTGCCCTCCCCCCCCGCCAGTTTCCAAAGGAGCTGTGCTGGAAAGGGATACCCAGCTCCACGTCACAAGAGCAGAGTGATTTGTCCATTATTTTTGACGTAGCCAAAGGCAGAGAAGCCAGGGTGTAGGTGTCGGGCCTGAAACAGCTCTGGCTGACGTTCTAGTCAGCTCACTCCTTCCCCCACAAGACAGCTTTTCCATTAAAATCCCCATTTCCATGGTTTTATGGCTTGACCATAAAGTGCAGCTCTTTGAATGACCTGGAAGACCAAGCCTGGAAGCCACCCCTGGAATTTTTGTCTGTAATTATTTTCTGTATGCCTTACTGGGTTGGTAAAGAGTCCTGGTGGGGCCTGGGCAGCACTACTGTTAAGATGTCACACAGACATGGGGCAGGGGGTGTCTCTTTGTATGGAGGGGATGCTCCCCAGTGTTCACAGTTCCAGCACCTCTGGCCTCATGCTTCATGCTGCCTGCCAGGGTATGCGGTGATGGGGCCATAGCAAGCACCCCGGACACCCCAAGGCTTGCTGACAGGGCAGCCAAGGTGAGTGTGCCCAGAAAAGGGCCTGGCCTCACAGGTCCAGAGATGCAGAGCCACTGCATTATCCAGTTTCGACACCAAGCAAAGCCACCTGGAGACTGTACCCCAAGGAGACTCTGTCTAGTGGAGGGCCAGGAGTGTTCATTTCATGTCTGCTGGGCTGGCTGCCAAGTGCCCAGACAGGCAGGCAGATGCTTGCCTGGGTGCACCCGTGAGTGTTTCAGGGCAAGACAAGCTGAAGAATCCATGGGTGAAGGCTCTCCCTGGTGTGCCTGGGCCTCACACAAGTCACTGAAGACCGCAAAGGAAAGGACAGACTTCCTGACACCTGCCTGCCAGTAGACATTGGACACAGAGTCTTCTACCCTTGGGCTGGATCTTGCACCCACCACCACCTTTCCTGGGTCCCCTCACTACCCCCATCTGGCTCCTGGCTCCTCCATCTTTAGGCCCCAGGCTCCAGTGTTAAGTTCACTTGGGGGATACCTAAGGGACTGTGGTTTCCTACTATAACCAGCAGAGTGCACTGGGTGGGACCCGCAAGGTCTGAAGGAAACGCCCTAGAGCAGGGTGTGCAGGGGCAGACAGAGGACAGAACAGGGCACTTGGGAAGGAAAAGTGATCTGAGCTCTGCTTAAGTGGGTGTAAGCAAAGGGCTTCATAGCTGACCCAGTGGAGCTAGCCAGGCTGAGGCCCAGCAGGTCATATACGATGTCAAGAGGTTACCCCAAGTGTGTGCATGGCAGGAACTCCCATTTACTATAGTTCAGCTTCTGCCTGTCTGTTTTTCTTTGAGTCTCTGTCTTTCATAGCCCACGATGGAATGTTCTAGTCTGACCATCCCAGGGAGAGTTTTGTGGGGCACACAGCTTTCCTGTTGTCAAAGCACCTGTCTCTCAGGCTAAGGAGGAATCTGTGGATCTTTTCTGACCTACTCAGACTCCCTCTAGAAAAGAAAGGAGAGGGGTATGGTGGAGCACATCTGTAATCCTAGCACTTGGGAGGCGGAGAGAGGGGCATTGTAAGTTTGGGGCCAGCCTATGCCACACAAGGAAACTGTCTCAAACAGAACAAAGTAAACAAAACAAAAAGAAGGGCCAGGAAAAAGTCACTGTCCTATTTCTATTGCTGTGACAACACACTCTGATCAACACACACAACTTGGGGAGGAAAGGGTTTATTTGGCTTACACGTCCTGATCAGTCTATCTTTGAGGGAAGCTGGGGCAGGAACTTAAGGCAGGAACCCGAAGATAGGAACTGACCTTGGAGCACAGACCATGAAGGAATACTGCTTACTAGCCAGCTCAGCTACCTTTCTTATACAACCCAGGACCACTTGCCCAGGGTTGGCACTGCCCACAGTGGGCTGGAGCCTCCCATATCACTCAACAATGAAGAAAATGCCTCACAGACAGGGTAACAGGCCAATCTGATAGAGTAAATTCCCCAACTGAGGTTCTCTCTTCCTGGGTGTGTCAAGTTGACAAACAAAGCTGTCCAACAGTCACAGTGGCCTGTGCAGCTCAAGAAGAAGGGTGATGGGGTGCAGTGGGAGGAGGGGGTGCTCACATGAGACCCTCCTAGACCCTTCGGGGAGCCCTGTATCCTCTCAACTTTATTGCAGAGCCTGAGGCCCCTGTCCCCAGCTTCCCTGCAGGGGGCGCTTTCTTTCCCATTTTCTTGACATTCCTTCTTTCATGATGCAGCAAGATTTGCACATGGCAGAGCCAGGATGATAGTTTATGTCCTGCCCCACCAGCACCATCGTCTCTGCATCCTTTTCCCACAGAGGACTTCACCATCCCTCCATAGGACACCACCCTTGATGGAGATGAACAGCTTACCTTACCTGGGCTGTGAGTCCAGACATCATTTGATGTTTGTACATGACTGTTCTGTGGGTGATGTTAACTAGCACCTTCCAGGTGGTAGCTTGGTGTGAGTTGATCTGTCCCCAGATCCTGCTCTGCGTCTGCTCCCTCAGTCCAGGTCACAGAGATGTAGGCCATCAGGCACTCTCCAGCCCTCCATGTTGCACAGCGGGTTGGGACTGGGGAACTGGGACCACCAGACTTGATGTCCCCATGGCTATTCAGGCCTGGCACTCTCACCCCACTAAAGAGAAGTTTGTAACTCTGAAATTCACAAGAAAGTATTCCTAGACTGGCAAGATGACTCAGTAGGTACAGGTGATTGCCACCAAGCCTGACGACCTGAGCTTGATTCCTGGAACCCACATGGTAGAAGGAGAGAATCAATTCCTGCAAGTTGTCTTCTGACCTCCACATGCATGCTATGGCATGTGCACATACATACACAAACACACACACACACACACACACACACATGTGCATACACCCTAAGTAAATGTAATAAAGCAACTAAATTTAAAAATTTGTATGTATTTATTTTTATTTTTGTGTGTATAAGTGTTTTTTCTGCATGTATGTAAGTGCACCCATGTTGTACAATGCCCTTGGAAGTCAGAAGAGGGCCTCAGATCCCCTGGAATTGGAGCTACAGGTGGCTATTAGCTGCCATGTGGGTACTGGGATCTGAACTCAGGTCCTCTGCAAGAGCAGTCAGTGCTCTTAACTGCTGAGCCATCTTTTCAACCTTATAACTAATTTGTTAAGACAAAGAAAAAGAAACTATTTTCTCAACCCATGTTTTCTAGAGATGTCTTTCTTTTTTGTTTTAGTTAAGTGAGTAAAGCATGATGTCACTGCAGGTCTATATCTCACAGTATCCACAGAGCTCCTGAAGGCATCTTACTTTTTTTTCTTGTTGTTGTGATAAAACACTCTGACAAAAGCAACGTAAGGGAGAACGGGTTATTCTGGCTCACAGTTCAAGGTGCCACCCATCATGGAGGGGAGTCAGGGCAGCGGGAGCCTGAAGCAGCTGGTCACGGCTCATCCACAGTCAGGAAGCGGAGAAGAGAGTGATGATGCACGCTGTGCTCAGCTCCCTTCTCCACTTACACAGTCCAGGGTCCCAGCCAGGGAATGGAACTGCCCACAGTGGACAGGTCTTCCCACCTCAACTAAAATGATCATGATAATCTTCCACAGACATTCTCAGAGCCCACATGATTTTAGATCCCTTCAAGTAGATGACTGACATTAACCATCCAGGGGTCTTGATTGCAAGGTTGATTGGGTAGGTCTGGGAGTGGGCTAGATTCAAGCATCTTATCAGTTTTCAAGGGTGCAGTGTTGCTGGCCTAGAGACACACCAGGGAGAGCTTGACTGTTGGCTGGGTGTGGCCCATGTGCACACACAGCCTGGAAGGGCTCTACTTCCCACTTTGAAAGGCCAGGAAAGGTTGGACTTTGGGGACCCCAGGGCGACTCTACTACATTTGACTTGTCCTTTAAACCCTGTGGCCCAGAGGAGGGGAAAGGGTGAGGGCCAAGTGTTTCCACTCCTGGGAGCACCCCTGCCTCCCTCCAGTTCACTGCACAATGAGGCATCCCTTGCACCTCTTCCTAGGCCAGCTCTGCCAGGTGATGGCCAACTTGGAGCCTCTCAGCGTCCTGCTCAGGAGGCTGGGGCTCAGCACTGGGACCTAAACAATGAACCAGAAAGATTAAGCAGCCTTAGAGCAGCACTGGTCCAGCAGATCCAGGCCTCAATCTTGGGCTCTGCCTCTGTCTTTGTCTCTCTGTCTCTCTCTCTCTCTCGCTCGCTCTTTCTCTTTCTCTCTCTGTTTTCTTTTGGATTTTTAAAACAGGGTCTCACTCTGTAGCTGAGGCTGACCCAGAACTCACTATATAGCCCCAGCTGGCCTGAAACTCATGGCAATGCCCCTGCCTCAGCCTCCCAAGTTCTGGGATTACAGATGTGAGTTTCCATACCCTGCTGGCCTTTAAAAAAATATTAGCCAGGTGTGGTGATGCACACCTTTAGTCTCAGCACTTAGGAGGCAGAGGCATATCTCTGTGAGTTCAAGGCCAGCCTGGTCTACATAGTGATTTTCAGGTCAGCTGGGGCTACAGGGAGACCCTGTCTCTAAAAAAAAATTATTAATTTCATTTTATGTGTATGAGTCTTTTGCTTGCTTGTATGTAAAGTGAACCTGTGTCATACAATGCCCACTGAGGCAAGAAGAGGGCATCAGAGTCCCTGGAATGGGAGTTACAGACAGTTGTTGGCTGCCATATTGGTGTTGGGAACCAAACCTGGGTCCTCTGCAAAAGCAGCCGGTGTTCTTAACCACTGAGCATCTCTCCAGCCTCCTTCTGGTCTTTTTTTATGTGGAAATGTTTTCAAACGCGCTGCCTGGGTCCAGCTTTACCGCTGTTGTTGTTTTATCCCTCTGTCACATATTCACATTTTCTTTCCCTCTCCCTGTCTCCCAACCTCTACCCTGTATTCCCCTCCATTGAGTGCAGCTGTCTTTGAGATTTTAAGAGCCTCCTGACCGCTACACACTAGGAGCACTTCCCATACTGCTGGTCTGTATTTCCTGAGGAAAGAGACATTTGATGCTTCATCTTTCACCCCTGCACCTGAAAACAGTACAACTTGATTCTCTAACCCAGCCAACGTGCCTGTCCCAGTTCTTCACTCGCCAGCCCCAGGTCCCGAATTGGGGTGAGTCATCCCACTGCCTTTCCTCTCACAGAGCAGAAGCCACAGGGCAGCGACTACCTGGCCTCCAGAAAACAGACCGAACTTCCAGGATGGGGTTGTCCCCACTGGTTATCAGGATGCAGCAGGGGGGATCATATCTGCAAACCCAGTGTGTTCATTGTCCACTGTCAGAGCTGAGAGCGCGCCTACAACATGAGGGAGTTCAAAAGCCTCCAGAAAACAGAACGAACTTCCAGGATGGGGTTGTCCCCACTGGTTATCAGGATGCAGCAGGGGGTTAAGAGAATGAATGAAGGAGGGGGCAGTATGGGACAGGATCGTGGGGAGGTCAGCGACCTGATCCGTAGGGAGCCACACAGGTCCAGGGTCCCTGACACACCTCTCACCAGAGAAGGGTGCAGAATGCTGCTTCCCAAGAACTGGGCTCTGAGGTCTCCACTAACAGAACAAAATAGCTCCCTGTGATGGCCTTTGAGCCTCAGGATAGGGCTTGTTCCAGGCTCCAGGACTTTCCCCTTCTTGGTTGCTCTGGTCTGTGGCCTCCTTCTGTCTCCCCATAACTAATCTCTGAGGTTATTTACAGGGCAGAACAGAGGAGGTGCTATGACCTTGCACCCCACAGACCCCCAAAGACAGCACCCTGGCCAGGCCCAACTCTGCCCAGCACATGCTGACCTTCATCCTGCAGGTCTTGGCTGGATAGTCAGCTATCTGAAAGAGTCCTCTCTGAACTCACAGCCTTAGCAAGGCTGCCTGATTCATGCCTGAGGCAGATCGCATCCTCCGAAGAACTTGACCCATTCTAAATTCCCACCCAAACGTGGCACCCTGACCCCAGCAGGCCTCGAGGACAGAGGCTTGGTGTGGGCAGCCTTAGGTTACCTGGCACACAGTGGGTGTGGGAATAAAATGAACAGATAAAAGTGAGTGATGATTAAAGTCCTGGCTCTTGCTTGGGGGCGGGGGTGTATGCAGCCCATATTCTCAGAGCTGAGAAACTGAGGGAAAAGACTTGAACCAGTGTCCAGTCTACAAAGAGGAGGGTCAACTCAGAGGAAACATTTCCTCCATGCTTCCAAGTGAAGCCAGCCACTGTCGAGCAGGACCTTTGACTTATCTTTACATAGATGGAACTGGTAAAAGAAAGGAGCCGGGGATCCTCCCAAGCCCATGTGACCCCTGAGGAACAGATTCTCAAACAACCTTAAGTATAAAAATAAACTGATTTTATTTGGGCCAATTTTATGGTCTTAAACACCCAAAAGGAAAGTATAACCAAAGAGTAAAGTGATCAGTATATTTCTTTAAGAGTTCAAGGGATCACACTTCCCAGACATTAGGCTTAAGTCCATATAAATAGTTATTTAGACAATTATTTCTCACTGATGATTTTGTTCCTAATCAGAAAGTGCTACTCAGATGTAAGACATCAAATCTTGGTCCGTAACACTGCAGTGCCCACCTGTAGCTACGGGAGACAACCAGCTATTGTTCTAAAATGATGGCCAAATTTGTTTTTTCCCCATACCTAGATGCTTTTGAGAGGGAACTGACAATGATTCTAACCACTCCAGCAGCTATCAGAGTGCCTGAAAGCAAATCCTGAATCCATCACTCTCAAGTCCAGCCTTAGCAGACAAAAGAAAAATGAGGAGGAACACAATAGAGGGATGTTTTTGGAAGCTCTCATCAAGAAATCCCAAGGGACTCTCACATGAACATTTAAAATTTTCCCTGTTCTGACTTTTTTCTAGTTCCCTGTCTAGAAATTGTGATGCTAATTAGTCTTGCCTATCCTTCTCCTTCACATCTCCTATTCACCAGTCAAGGACTTTCTTTTCACCCTACAGATAAGAGTTATGCAATTTGGGAGTCTTTTAGATAGACCCACTTAAGGGGTACTCCGATTGCCTCACCCTGCATCCCCTTTTAGCATGGAAGAAGCCAGAGCAGTCTGTGTCCTGACTCCCTATCCACAAGCTGGGTAACCTCTTCAGAGGATGGTATGATAAGAATAGGCAGTAGGAATTGACTAGGCAGTTAGTGTAAAAAGACCCCAAAGAAAAGTAGCCAGTTTCTTGTCAGAAGGGGGAATGTTTGAGTAGCCAAAAGCCCCATAAAAAAATTAAAGAAGAAGAAAGAATACATGAAGTTATCAAAAAAAAAAAAAGTGATGTGGAGATATGGGAGGAGTTAGAGGGGAGGGAGTGGGCATGGATTTGATCTAAACACCTTATATGCATGTATGAAATTCTCAATAAATTATTTTAAAACAGAAACAGGAAACAAAGTGTCATTGGATCTAGGGCATCACTGTCCAGTGTGTCTCCAGTTCACGGGTTTGCCTGCACCCTGTAGGGGCTCCTGGGAGTGACAACTGGGGGAATGCAGGAGGAGGATGGGTCCCTCATGGGAATCCTCACCCTGGAGAACAGATGGCACAAATGGTAAGTGACCCAAGTGGCTGTGAGAAAGGACCACAGGAGACCCTGAGCCTCCACCCCGAATTCCCAGAAGCAACAGAGCTCTGATGTCCACCAGGTGTGCAGGCCGTCTGAGCTGTCCTCCCAATGTGCAGGAAGAGTGCAGTTGATGCCTGGGCTCTGCTTCCACATCTGTACACACACTAACACACATGTACATTCATGAGCAAACACACATGCATAAGCTTGCACATGTGCACACAGTGGAGCATACATGCTCTCACATGAATATACACATATACTTTGGCATATATGCATGTGGGCATGCTAAGGCACATGTGAGTGCATGTACATATATATATATACACAAATGCATGCATACTGACATATGTATGTATGCACATATGGTCACACATGCATATACATACATGCTCAAACATGCATAAACCCACACATGCATGAGCATGAATACTCTTTCCCCCTAGGAGTTACTGGCAAATATGTGTTAACAAAGTAAATGAACCAAACAAGTAGTGAGGGTGGCCTAGCGGCCCCCCACCCCCATGTCTTTTCTTGCAATTTCTTTTTCCCATTCAGGAAGGAGGAAGAGTAAACAAGCCTCTAACTAGTACAGAGCTGGTTCACACCTCCCTAGCCAGACGAGAGCTGTAAGGCAGCCTGGCTGACTTTAAGCAAAGCAGGAAGTTTTCAAATAACACAGGCAGAGCCAAGAGATTCCAGCCAAAGAACCACTGGTCAAGGGCAGGCAGCACTTGCTTGAAGGCCCAAGGCAGGACAGACTCAGGATCAGGTTTGCCTGACCTTGAGGTCAGGAGCTCTGTAGAGAAGCTGATCCCCCACCCCAGACCACCTGAGTGGGACTGCACCTTGCACTCTGCAAGACCTGAGACAAGCTGGAGTTGCAGGGACCCCGAGGTCTGCACACCCTGCCCTGACTCCATTTCCTGGCACTGCTCAATATGCACTTGGCAAGCAATCAGAAGGAAAGGGCCCAGGAATGAAAGGATGGAACGAATTACCCTGAAGATCAGACACTCGGGCTCAGGCCCAGGCCCTCACGGAGTCTTGCGTGAAATCTTACAAGCAACATAAACAGAGCAGGGGCCAACCTCACCACCAGAAATATTCAATAATAAAAGCCAGCTGTGGCCCTGGCCCTTCCTGAACAGAACTCAACATTCCTACCACTGGAAATGCTGACAGGCAAAAACCGCCAAATGAAAGCCAGTTTTCCTGTCCTCCCAAAGAGGGAGGTGTTTGTGAATTGCAGTCTAAATATTCACTCAAGACTCCAACGATCCATAAAAATAATGTGAGACAGAACTTCTCAGAAACTCATTTACCGAGAGCTGTGAGACCCTGGTTGATCCTGGCAGGGACAACTGTTTTGATTCAAGTTCCACATCTCCAGGATTGAAAGGCTCTGCGGTCTGTCTCTGAGGCTTTACCACCAGTTCTGTGAGCGAGAACCACAGTGTTGGGGGCTGCATAAAACCCAAAGAGGCCGACCCAGACGTAGAGGACGCGAGGCACTTTCAGCCTCAAACTGTCCCCTGGCCTCTGGGACCCCAAAGATAGCAGCAGGGATTCTGGTGACAAAATCAAAGCTCGGCAAGAGGACCACAGGGAGGGAAGGTGACCAGAGGACAAAGGACGTGAGCTCCGTGTGGTTCTGAGTCCTCCAGCCTTCCAGAAAACACAATAGTCACTCCCACAAGGTTGCGGCCAGGGTGCATTGTGGGAAGCAACAGATGTGGGGTCAGTGTAAACACAGAGGGAAAATGTCAAAGGATAAAGAGTCAGACCCAGGCAGACAAAGCACTGAATTCAGAAGATAATTGAATTGACATCTCTACTCATAAGACCACCCCCCCAAAAAAAGTAAAATTAGGGTCGGAGAGATGATTTTGTTGGCCAAGGGCTTATTGTGCAAGCATGAGGACCTGAGTTTGGTCCCAGAACTCACATAAAAAGTGGGGTCTATGGGTTTTGTTCCCAGTACCCAAATGACAGCCTACGACCATCTGTAACTCCAGTTCCAGGGGATACAACATCCTTTTCTGGCCTCTTTGGGCACTGCTTGCACATGGTGCACTTACATACATGCAGGAAAAACACACATAAAATAAAAATAAATGAAAAAAGATTTTTAAAAGCCAGGTCTCCAGCATGAGTCTATAATGCCAGTGTTGAGAAGGCAGAGACGGGAGGATCCCTGGGGCTTGGGACCAGCCGGTCTAGCCAATCAATGAGCTCCAGGTTCTGTGAGAGACCTAGCGTCCAAAAAATAAGGTGGAGAACGACTGTGGACACCAGACGTTAACCTCTGGCCTACACACACACACACACACACACACACACACACACACATAGACGTTAACCTCTGGCCTACACACACACATACACACACACACACACACACACACACACACACGCACAGGCATGTACAGCTATGCTCACATAAACCACACATATGTGTTCATACACATACAACATAAAATTAAACAACAAACTCCACTAAACACTTGAAGATCAAGAATCTTGGAGAATCACTGCAGAAGGAAGTCAGAGACAATGACCGACACACTGGGGAGGCAGTTTCAGAGGAGAGAACAGGAAGGCTGGGTTGCTGAGGGATGTGTAGGAGTTTCCCAGGCCCAGATGAACCAGAGATACAGCATCTCAAAGCACGAGAAAGGCCAGCCTGTGGTTGAAAGCTCTGGGCCTACACTGATAGGGCCTGCACTGATAGGGCCACCACACCCTGTCTGTGTCTTTCCTTCCCAGCAACTCCCAACATTCACTGTCCTGGTCCCCCTCTTGATGCCATCTCAGCGGCTGGCAAGTGTGGCATTTGGTGAGGAGGTAGCAGGCTGGGGGTGAGTATAAGCTGCCCACTTGTAGCCCAGAACCATTGCTTCCCATCAGCCAGGGTCAGAGCTCAGGGCACTCCCAGCCCTTCTAAGATCCGGATAGAGGCCTCAGCACAGGGGTGGGGCTGCAGGGAAGGTGTCAGAATAAAGGACGGGACTTCTGGCTTCCGGACACTGCAGCAGCATTTGCCACACAGGGCTTGTGGTCCATCAAGAACAGAAAGTCATTCTCTAGGGGAAACATGGTGGGATTCTATAGAAACCAGAGTCTGAGGGCAACGCCCAGCAGCCTTCCTACCTGGCCACTAGGAAACATTTCTTCTTCCAGTGGGGAGGACTGTCACAGGAAGGTGAGCTCCCATGTGCGCCAGAACACAGAACAGTCTCATTTCAGAAGACTAAAGGCTAAAAACGACCTTGAATGCACACACACACACACACACACACACACACACACACTCCTTTAAATGCAGAAGTAAATAAGCGTTCTCTATTTTTGTTTTTAATTTTTTGAGTGGTTTCTACTGCCTGGTGCTGGGGGCTTCCTGGGGTGTTGAATACACTCTAGTCTCAATGGGGCAGCAGTTAACAGGTGTGTACATTTGTCACAAATCAGGGCTCTCATTTCATTGTGTGTAAATTTTAATGGCCTCATGGTAGTCCCTCTCTGGAGGAAGATCTGCTGGCCCTAATGGACCACAAACTCTTTGAGGAAAATGCTGCAGCATTCTGAAACCTGAGCACCCACCTCCCTGCTCCTGTGCCTTCCCAGAAATCAAAGGTATTTAGCAAAGTACCCTGATGGTTAATTATATGCACATTGTAGAGTTCCACCTAAAACACCTATAGCCTGGATCTTTAAGAGGCTCCTTCTCCTCTTGCTGGCTGTTTGCTGTGTATGTACTGTTTAAATCCCATTAAAGAGCTCAGAGACTCTGGACAGAACGACAACTCTGCTGTTCCAAGCAGGAAGACATGGTTACTTAAAGGAGCCGAGAGGAGGGAGCACCCACCCTCTCTTGTCTAAATCTTTATTTATTCCTGCTTTGTCCTTGACTCCAAGGCGTGTGATGCAGTGCTGATAGAATTGAAATCCTGCCCTGTCAGACTGTGGTATGACACTGTCATCAAATGTACCAGGTCCTTTGGGAAGATAAGCCCCTCCGTGTGACAGAGGGATAGCCTGCACCTGCCACTTCAGGCCAGGTGTCACTCAGCCCATGAGGCTGGCTTCCCTTTCCCTTTCTTTTATGTCCTGGGAGATTTGTCAAGGGCTCTAAGGTTCAGCTTCTCCAAAAACATGGTCTGAATGTTTCTCTCTTTGATGGGTGACAGGCATGCAACAAGCTGGAAAGACCTCAGCCAGCACTGGAAGAGGCCACAGGACCTTACAGGACCCACAGTGGACACAGGGCTGGTGCATGCCTGGTCCCACCTGCTGTCTGTGTCCCAAAGCACCAACCCTCCTCACTTCATTTAGGAAAGGTTAATGAGGTATAGACAGCCCCTCCCTCTCCACACATGTGCTTGGGTTTGCAGAAGGGATATATTTCCCCATTAGATGTTTTTGGTTAAATCACTAAAATATTGTTTTAAAACAAAGTTAAGGGCTGGGGAGATGGCACAGGCAGTAAGCACTTAGCACATAAACATGACCTAAGTTCAGATCCTCAGAATCTATGCAAAAAGCTGTGTACTGTGGCAGATACCTATAATCCCAGCCCTGGGAAGGCAGAGACAAGAGGTTCCCTGAGGCTCATTGGCCAGCTGGCCTAACCAGTTGGTGAGCTCCAGGTTCAGTGAGAGACCCTGTCTCAGAAAATAAGGTGGAGAGGGATGGAGGACAATGCCAACACCAACCTCTGGCCTCCACATCCACAAACACATAGATATGTACACAAACATGCACACACATGTAAACACACATGAACATGTATACACACAACAAGATTAAGTGCACTCTCTCCCACATAGTCAGAATTTATCCTGCACAGGCCAAGCACCCCAGGATGGTAGGAACACCCCACCTTGCAGATGTGTGGGCAAAGAGGGGTAAGTCTTTTTCTCTTTAAGCCTTTTAAGTGTGTTCTTGTTAACTAAAGGAAGAGACTTTGGGGTTTCAGATGAAAAAATGTCCTTGACAAAGCCATGATACTGAGGCCGTCCCTTCCCCAATGGGCTCTGTTCTTGAGAAGTGTAAGAGAGCTACGTGTGTCTCCCAGAGAACCCAGCCCCCACTGGAGACTCCGCTCACCTCTTGAGACACCTACCTTGTGTTGGAATGTGAAGGACAGTGGCCTTTAATTCTGTTTGGGTCCACAAACACTTTTCATGCACCTTCTGCATGCCAGGCAATCAAAGCTGCCAACACCTTTCCCTACACCAGGCACAGACTCATTCAGTTAGCTTCATGACAACCTCAGCTGATATGCACAAGATGGTCCCCACCTGGGCAGAAAGAGACACAGAGATGTGACGAGTCGCCCATAGTCGCAACAGTCTTAGTGGAAGAGACAAGATCTGAGCCCATTTCTCTACCTGAGTCAAGCTGTACACTGAGAGCAACAGCCCCACCAAACTCCAGAGACCCTACCCAGAGCAGACACAGTCCCTACAGCCTTTCCTCACCCCAGCTGACCTGACCTGCTGAAGGCCACTGCTGGGAGCACAGACTGCACAGAGATTCCCTTCTTCCATAAAAGGAGGCCCATTTGCTGAGAGAACTTCCAATCAGAAGTGGTAAGCAACTTGCTGTAACTCAAACTCGGATATGGATGGCAAGCCCTATCTCACGACTATTTTGAGCCCAGGAAAGCCCACAAGGGTGTCTATTCTGAGACAGCGACACAAAAAGATACAGTTAGGGAAATGTGCGGAGACTTGGGAATTAGAGTCACTCCCACGCCCGAGCGCTCACCCGCTGGAGCTTCAGACTGGCTCTGTGCTGCAGTGTTCTGCCCCACAGGCAGCTGGAGACAGGTGGGGATGGCTTTCCCTGCTCACTGGACGTTCTGTAAGGTCCAGGGTGTGAATGGACACCTGTGGACGCAGGTGCCCTGGGCAGAAGTGGGAACCCTCAGGAAGGAGCTATAGGGAAGAACGGGGAAGGGGATGATGGGAAAGGGGGTAAAGCACTGTAGGTTGACTAAAATGCCAGCTTTCTTTAAAAATAACCACCTCAACTGCCACTAAGAGCCATTTAGCACACAGTCAGGACTGTGCTGATGTCAGCCCATTTAATCAGCCCCCTGAAAACACATCCTATTAGAATCCCTCTATCAAAGCTCAAAGCAAGGGGGCTTGAGAGATGGCTTAGCAGTTAAGAGTACCTGCTGCTCTTTCAAAGGACCAGCGTTCGTTTCCCAGCACCCATATTGAGAGGCTCCCAACAGCCTGTAACTCCAGCTCCAGATGATCTGACGGCCTCTTCTGGCCTCTGAGGGCATTGTATATACACATACACACATGCATTCACACAAATAAATAGTAATTTTTTAAAAAGAGCTGAAGCACAAAAGGGTCTGTAGACTCCCTAAGGCCACCAAACAGGGTGACAAACTCATGCTAAGCAGGGACCCTGACACCCCAGTCTGTCCTTCACCCTGTAGATCACAGATCATGGAATCTGGGATGCTACCCTGTTTAGAAAAGGCAGCTGCAGGTGTGACTAAGCAGAGGACACAGGCCCTCCTGCATTACCTGGGGACCCCAACAATGACAAGCATCTTCCTTCATAGGAGAGTACAGGAAGATAGAGGCAGAAGCTGGGGACTCTTCATTGCTTGCGGGCAGGCAGGAAGGAGCCACCCACAGAGCCTCTGGAGAGAGCACAGGACCCCTCAGGCTGGGTCCTGACCCTTGAAACTATGGTAAACACCATCTCTTGGTGGTAAGCCACCCAAGGGGCCACCTGTCACTCACAGCAAGCCCTCCTCAGAGGACAGCAGTCTAAAGGTGAGGAAGCTGGGGCTCTAGAGCACAGGTGATCCAACAAGAGCTGGCCTGTCTTGGCTCCCCAAGGTCTGTGGCATGTCTCTAGGAAGCAGCATCCTTGGGGGTGTTTGGGGGTCAGACTCTTGCGCTAACAAGGCTGAGCGCCAGGAAGAACTGGGTGGGGGGACACAATGGAGTCTGACTCCTTGGCCAGCACTGATTTGGTGCTTTGACTGCCCGAGTTTGCCCGGCTGCTGGAGCCCTAAGGTGGCCCCTTCACCTCTAAGCAGCCATCATACACTGTTTTCTCTGAACTGAACCACCCCCTCCACGTGGGGGAAAGCCTGAAGCCACCTTTCAAAATACTGACAAGAATTCGCAGGAGTGAGAGACTGTTCCCTAGTCTCATCTGGGCACAAACATGGTTATATCCCACAGAGTCATAAGATTCCCAAACTTCAAATCAACCCCCAATAAACAGTGCCCAGAGCGTCACCTACATCAGGAGGCCTGTCATAAGGAGCCACTCATTGAAGCTATATCCATGCAAGATAGGCACGGCCCACAAGGACTGGGGGCAGAGGGATAACCTGGCACCTGGCTCCTGGGATGCTTCTCCACAGACTACACCCTGTGGCATATGTAGACACTGAGTCATAGTCCTCACCCAGTTGTGTCTGCTCAGGGACAAGACATCGGTTGGCTGTCTGCAAGGTTAGTATAGCCCATTGGTCCCAGCCACACCTCACACACAGCACTACAATAACCTGGATCCTGACACAAAGACACAAGAGAAAAACTATGGCTTATGGGCCAGCAAGATGGCTCAGCAGGCAAAGGCATCTGCTGCCGAGCCTAATGACCTGAGCCGGATCCCCAGGCCCCACATGGAGAAGGAGAAAACTGACTGCCATAAGTTGTTTTCTGACCTCCATGTACACCTTGTGGTGTGCCTGCCCCACAAACCTCTGCACATGAAATAAGCAAATAAAAAAATATTATAATTTTTTAACTATTGATCGTGCAAGCTGGGGAGAAGGCTCAGTTAGTAGACTGCTTTCTGCATATGTGGAAAGCCCTGGGTTCTGTCCATAGTACTGCATAAACCAGATGTGGTGGTACATACCTGTAATCCCAGCACTCAGAAGAATTGTAAGTTCAAGGTCATCTTCAGATACATAATAAGTTTGAGGCCAGCCTGGGATACATGAGACACTGTCTCAAAGAAACAAACAAAAGCTATTGATTGAGCTGGGAGTGGTGGTTCATGTTTATAATCTCAGCACTTGAGCAACAAGACAGACAGGACGATGACAGTGATTTTGAGACCAGTTGGGGCTACACAATAAGTTACAGGCCAGCCTGGACTAAGACTGAGACCCTGTCTCAGAAAAAACAAAACCAAACATCCTTATTGTTTAGCCCATCTACAAGCTGGCTTGTCTGGGGCAGCAGGAGCCAGAATCTGGACCTCTGGAAAGAACTACCCCAAGGACAGAGAGGACACTGTCACCAGTGAGGGGGGATGCCAGAGCCAGGTTAGGGAGAAGGGGCCCATGGGTTCTCCCCATACAACCAGGTCACTTTGGGTAATGCCACAGGATGAACGGCTGTCAGTCGGTCTGAATGTGGACTGTACGTGACACACTGGCCAAGGGCTGTCTGTCATTTTTTCATTTGTTCTCTGCATGGCCCCTGTCAGCCTCTGGCTGCTATCTCCAGCCCCACTGTGACTGGACCCCAGTCTGGGGACTGCTCCAAGCCCCCTGTACTGTTGACCTGGACCAGGAGCTACCTGGCATTCTGACTCCAGCCCTCGCTGCCTGGGGACCTGACTTCCCCTCACTGTCCTGGGCTCCAGGTCCTCTTGCTGCACAGGCTCCTGCCCCGGTGCTTCCCCCAAGCTGCGGCTGCTCCCTGATGCAGATCTGTTTGGTGTGGACCTCATCCTAGCCTGGGACTCAGAATTCATTTACTGTTTCATCACACAAAACAAACAGCCAAAGGGAGGAAAGGTTCCTTTTGGCTCTCGGTTTCAGAGGCCTGCAATCCACCATGGCAGGAAGCACAACAGGGCAGCTCAGAACCTGGAGGCAGCATAGCGTGTCAGAAGCTGTTCACATCACAGCAGATCCAGCAGCAGCAACGGAGATGAGACCTCCAGCCAGACCTCACCTCCCCAGATCACACCAGAGCTAGGGAACCGAGCATTCAACACATGAGCCTGTGGGGAACATGGTGGATTCAAACCATAACAGGACCCTCAATGAGTCTCTCCCGCAAAGCCTGGGATCTCCCTGGTGGATCGGTTCTGAGGTTTTCTCATTCTTCAGGACAGAGCCGTGGGCTGTGCCCTCCTGGAATATAAACCAAGACTCCCTGAGAGTCAGAGCATTGCAAACCATGCCCCCCAACCCCCTGCTCGAGAATGTAGCCACGGATGGAGCTGCAAACTTTCCTGAGGCAAGGTCCTCTGGATCCTGCTACACCTGAAGCTCAACTCTGGAGTGATTGTCTTAAGCTAGCTTGAGCTGGACTTCTATTCTTGAACCTAGAAGAGCACTGTGACACACACAGGGTCTAGGATGCTCCTTAGGGTTAGAATAGATGACACTGGAACTGTGGAATCGGGGTCCATGGTCTGGAAGAATAACAGGAGCAGAGCCCAGGCAGCTTGAGAGCCAGCACAGGCTGGCTGTGGGGAGCCTCCTCTGTGAACCCTGACTTCTTCCTAGCCTGTCTCAAGCTGAAGGAGCCTCTGGCCTGCAAGGTTCCTGAGGGTTGATAGCAAGCCACTCCCTAACATCACCATGGGCTGGGCTGCATGGGGCAGGAGTGACTTTATCACTCTGGGGGTTTGACAAGGGTTGAGTGACAGGAAGCTGGGGGCAGGGCTTAACCAGGCTTGTCCAGTAATTCTGTGCTTCACACCAGGCAGTCTGGGCCCCCTTGATGGGAAGGGCTATCTCAGGCACAGAAAGTTTCTAAGTGGGGATTCTGATGCTCTAGGGCTGTGGCAGCCCTCAGAATATGTTTAAGGAAAAGCCAACGTGAGGTGTGGATAGTGAGGTCCCCAGGCTCAACCTGATAGCCAGGGAAAAGGCTGGAAGACAGGGAGGAGTGGGCACTGGTGGGGGCCATGGGAGAGCAGATGGACTGAGGAATTACAAGTCCTGAGTGGAGGGTTGGTGAGATGGCACAGCAGTTAAAAGCACTTGCTGCCCTTCCAGAGGACCTTGGTTCAGGTCTCAGAAACTGTCAACTGTCTATAACTCTAGTTCTAGGGACTCCAACACCCTCTTCTGGTCTCTGCATACACATGGTGTACATACATACATGCAGGCAAACACTCATACACATAAAATAAAAATAAATAAATCTTTAAAAATAAAAAGAAGTCATGGGGATGAAGAGATGGTCCAGTGGTTAAGAGCACTGACCGCTTTTGCAGAGGACCTGGGTTTGATTTCCAGTACGACACGGTGGCTAACAACCGTCTGTACCTCCAGTTCCAGGAGATCAGATGCCCTCTTCTGACCTCTGCAGGCACTACATGACACGGGTACATTTACACACACACAGGCAATACACTCACACACATAAAATAAAATAAATAAACAAATAAAATAGTTTTAAAAAAGAAGTCATGAGTGGGGAGACAGAGGAAGAGAGGTGAAGGGAAACAGAGAGGCAGGTCCCTGCAGGGGGAGCACAGGGAGGAAGGACCACCCTGCCAATTCGAGGGAAGCTGGGGAGCTCAGGGAGACTTCTGCTTCCTTCCCCGGAACCTCCCTCCCCAGGTGACTACCGTGGGCTCTGATCAGATAACTTTCCTTCCTTTGGGGAACTTTCACAACAGTGACATCTGGCGCCCAGGGTAGACCTGTTCCTCAACCCCTTTGGGTTTTGTTCTCTTTTCTTTTTGATAAAATTCCTTAATTATGTCTTTCTGCCATGTCCTTCAGAAGACATTTTAAAAATGATTTAATGATTCTTTGAGCATTCGAGACGATGTATTTTGATCATATTTAGACCACTTCCTATCTACATAGCTCTGCTCCCACCTTATTCCTCACCCCCAACTTCATGTCCTCTATTATCATTTTCCTAAGGGCTATAGAGTCTAATTTGTGTCCCCAAATGCTCTTGGAGTAAGCCCATGCCCTGGAGCCTGGTCAACCGACTCGGTGCTGCACACTTAAAGAAAACTGACTCTCCCTCTCCCAGTGGCTATCAATTGCCAATAGCTCCTCAGGAGGGTGGTGTGCATCTTACCCATCCACCCCTGCTGGAATTTTGTCTGGCTTGAGCTTGAACAGGCTTGTGTGTCCTGTCACAAGCACTGTGAGTTCACATGTGCAACTACCCTGCTGTCTGGAAAACACTGTTTCTTTGTAGTCCGTTGGTCATCACCTCTAGCTCTTATAATCTCCACCCGCGCCACACACACCTTCTGAAATGACCCTGAGCCTGGGAGGAGAAGGTGTGATATAAGTGTCCCATTTAAGTCTGAGCTCACTTCAGTCCCAGCTGACCAGAAACCACAGAGTCTCAATTCAAACTAGCGCACAAACAGCCCCGACAGTCTTTGCTTCCCTTGAAATTTCACAAGTTGGACCTCCACCCCCAGCATCTCTCCAAGCTTACACATAACAGCTCATTAAATTCCAAGCATTCAAGGACTTTTCTAGCCCAAAGTTCCAAATGCTTCCACAATCCTCCTCCAAAACCAACATGGTCAGGTCTATCACAACAATGCCCCACTCCTCACCTGGTGCCAACTTCTGTTCTAATTTGCCTTAACTGAAGCAGGTCAGGAAGCTGGAGGCAGGAACTGAAGCAGGTCAGGAAGCTGGAGGCAGGAACTGAAGCAGGTCAGGAAGCTGGAGGCAGGAACTGAAGCAGGTCAGGAAGCTGGAGGCAGGAACTGAGGCAGGTCAGGAAGCTGGAGGCAGGAACTGAAGCACAGACCATAGAGGAAAACTGCTTACTGGCTTGCTCCCTGGCCTATGCTCAGCCTGCTTTCCTATACAACCCAGGACCACCTGCCCAGGGATGGCACCATCCACATCACTCAACAATGAAGAAAATGCATGCCCACAGGCCAATCTGATAGAGAAAATCCCCCAAGTGAGGTTCCCTCTTCCTAGGTCATGTCAAGTTGACAACTGAAGCTGTCCAGCACAACCCCCACCCTACCTTCCTGATCCCAACTGAAAAACACCTATCTAATGATTCAAAGCCAGCGTCCACTTACGAGACAGAACATGTGGCTTTTGCCTTTCTGGATTTGGGGACCTCACTCAGGATGACTGTTTCCAGTTCCATCCATTTACCTGAGAATTTCATAATTTCATTTTTCTTAATAGCTGAATAATTTTCCATTATGTAAATGCACCAGACTTTCATTATCCATTCATCAGTTGACAGACATCTAGATTGCTTCCATTTTCTGACTGTTGGGAACAGAGTAGCAATGAACAGAGATGAGCAAGTGTCTCTGGAGTAGGACATAGGGTCTTTGGGTCTATTCCCCAGAGTGGCATGGCTGGAGCATGTGGTAGATCTCCTCAGTCTTTGAGGCTTCCCCAGTGGTTGCACGAGGTCTCACTACCACCAGCAGTGTATAAGTGTTCCCCTTTCCCCACATCCGCATCAGCGTTTCTCATTGATTTTTGTCATTGTTCCCTTGTTGTTTGGTTTTTCTTGGATCTGAGCCATTCTGACTAGAGTAAGATGAAATCTCAACGTAGTTTTAATTTGCATTTCCCTGATAGCTAAAGATGTTGAACATTTTTTAAAGTATTTCTCAATTGCTTATGTCTCACCATTGGAGAACTCTTCGGTTAGTTTCTGGCCCCAATTTTAATTGAGTTGTTTGTGGGTGTGTTTTTATTTTTGTTTAGGGTTTCAATTGTTTTAGTTCTTTGTATATTTTAGATACTAGCCCTCTGTCAGACGTATGCTGGTGAAGATTTTTTCCCATTCTGTAGGCTGTCCCTTCACTTGAATGCTGGTGTCCTTTGCTGTACAGAAGTTTTTTGTTTTATGAGGTCTCATTTGTTAATTGTTGGTCTTAATGGCTGTGCTTTGGAAAGTCCTTCCCTGTGCCTATAAATCCCAGCGTTTTCTCTACTTTCTCCTCTGTCAGATGCAGGCCATTGGGTTTCATGTCGAGGTCCATGATCCAATTGCAGTTTGTGCAGGGTGAGAGGTTAGGGATCTAGTTTCATTCTTCTACACATAGTTATTCAGTTTGACCAGCACTATTTGTTGAACATGTTGTCTTTTCTCCAATGTTTATTTTTGAGTTGTTTGTCAAAAATCAGTGGCCATAAGTGTGTGGACGTAAATCTGGGTCTTCAGTTCTATTCCATTGATCAACATGTCTGGTTTAGCCAATACCATGCTATTTATATTACTATAGCTTTGTAGTATAATTTAAAGTCAGGGATGGTGGTGCCTTCAGCTCTTTCTCTATGTTCAGGTCTGTTTGGGTTATCCTGGTTTCTTGTGTTTCCATATGAAATTGGAGGTTATTCTTACATTTCTGCAAAGAATTGTGTTGGGATTTTAAGGGGATCGTGCTGAATCTGTAGATTGCTTTTGGTAGGGTAACCATATTTTTAATATTAATCCTACGGATCCATGAGCATGGGAGGTCTTTCCATCTTCTGGCACCTTCTTTAATTTCGTCCTTTGGTGTCTCACAAGTTTTTATGATACAAGTCTTTCACTTCCTTGGTTAGATACATTTCAAGATATTTTATGTTTTTTGAGCTATCATGAAGGAATCATTTTCCTGGTTTCTTGATCAGTATGTTTGTTGGTGGGCTTATAGGGAGGCTACTGATTTTCGTGTGTTAATTTTGTATCCTGCTACTTTGTTTGAATATGTTTTCAGTTCTAGGAGTTTTCTGGTGGAGACTTTTGGGTTTTTTATGTATAGAATCATATCTACAAATAAGGATACTTTGACCTCTTTCCTTCCATTTACATCCCCTTTATCTCCTTCACTTGTCTTAGGACTCTTGCTAAAACTTCAAGCACTGTCTTGAACAGGAATAGAGAATGGACATCTTTATCTCATTCCTGATTCTAGTGGAAATGCTTTGACTTTTTTTCCATTTAGTACAATGTTGGCTGTGAGCTTGTGGTATATTGCTTTATTATGTTGGGATATGTCCCCTGTATTCCAAGATTCTCCAGGACTTTTATAATGAAGGGATGTTGGGATTCTTCAAAGGCCATTTCTGCATCTAATGAGATGATCATGTGGTTTCTGCCCTTGAGTCTGTTTATGTGGTAGATTACACCTATGGATTTATGTATGTTGATCCATTCCTGCATCTCTGTGATGAAGCCACCTTGGTCATAGTCGATAATCTTTTTTATATGTTCTTATATTCAACTTGCATGTATTTTAATGAGAATTTTTATGTCTATGTTCATCGTAGAGATTGGTTTATATTTTGTTGGATCTTTGTCTGGTTTGGTTATAAGGGTAACACTGCCTTCATAAAGACAATTTAGAAGTGTTCCATATTTTTCTATTTTATAGAGTAATTTGAGGAATATTGGTGTTAGTTCTTCTTTGAAGGCTTGGTAGAATTCTGTGCTGTATCCATATGGTCCTGGGCTTTTTTTAGTTGAGTGATTTTACATTACTGATTCTATCTCATTGGTTGTTATGGGTCTATTTAAATTGTCTATCTCATCTTGGTTTAATTTTGGTGGGTCATACATATCTAGAAATTTATCCTTTTTTTTTTTTTTTTAGATTTTGCAGTTTAGTGGAATATAGGTTTTTCAAAGTACTTTCTTATGAGTCTCTGAATTTCCTCAGTTATCTGTTGTAATATTTCTCTTTCATCTCTGGTTTTGTTCATTTGGGTCCTCTCTTCAATCTTGTTAATCTTTTCAAAGAAATAACTCTTTATTTCATTGATTCTTTGTATTGTTGGTTATTTTTCTATTTCGTTAATTTCAGCCTGATTTTTATTATCTCTTCTTATCTACTTTTTGAGTGCTGTTTGTTTTTGTTTTTCTAAGGTGCAATATGAGATCTCTCCAGCTTTTTAAATTTTATTTATTTTTATTTTGTGTGTATGAGTGTTATGCCTACGTGTGTGTAAGTGCACCCATTTCATGCAGTGCCTGCGGAGATCAGAAGAGGGTGTCGGAGCCCCTGGAACTAGTGTTATGGATAGTTGTTAGCTGCCATGTGGGTGCTGGGAACTGAACCTGGGTTTTCTGCAGGAGCAGCCAGGGCTCTTAACCACTGAGCTGTCTCTTGAGCCCCCTCCAGTTTTTTGTTTGTTTTTTTAAAATAGGCACTTTCCACTTAGGACTGTCTTCATTGTGTCCCATAGACTTTGGTATGTTGTATTTTCATTTTCATTCAATCCTAGAAATTAAAATTTTTTCTTCTTATCTTTCGATGCAGTTCTTCTTCAGCGGTGTATTTAGTTTCCATGAGCTGGTATACTTGTACCCACTTCTGTTGGTGATATCCCACCTTACAACTGTGTAGTCAGACAGATTGCAGAACATTATTTGAATTTTCATAAATTTATTGAGACTTGCTTTGTCTCCTAATATGTGGTTGATTTTGAAGAAAGGGCTGCTAAAAAGAAAGTGTACTCTTTGGTGTTTGGGTGGAATGCTCTGCAAATGTCTGTTAGGGCCACTCGATTTGTGAGGTCACTTAATGCCAGAGTTTCACTGTTTAGTTTGTGTCTGGATGACCTGTCCATTGGTGGTAATGGGGTAATGAATTCACCCACTGTCACTGTGTCGGAGTCAATGTGTGATCTTATATCTAATCCTGTTCTCTTTATGAAATTGGGTGACCCTGTATTTGGTCCATATAGGTTTAGGATTGCAACACCCTCTTGGTGGATTTTCCCTTTAACAAGTATGAAATGTCCTTCCATATCTCTTCTGGCTACTTTGAGTTTGAAATCTATTTTGTCAGGCACTAGCATCACTACGTGTTTGTTTCTCTCAGTTTCATTTGCTTGGAATATCTTTTTCCATCTCTTTACCCTAAGGTGGTGTCTATCATTGATAGTGAGGTGTGCTTCTTGCAGGCAGCAAGTGGATCCTGTTTTCTAATCCAGTTAGTCTGTGCCTTTTTAGTGAGGAATTGAGGCATTAATATTGAGAGCTATTATTGACTGATGTTTATTAAGTCCCACTATTTTGTTTTGGGAGTGTCCTCCCACCCCTTTGGCCTCTTTTGGGTAATTTTCTGGAAGTGTTTATTCATTCCTTGTGTCTTTTTGGGTGTGCTTAATCTTCTCTTCAGACTGAAATATTCCTTCTAATATCCTCTGTAAAATAGACTTAGGGGATATAAATACCTTAAATTGTTTCAAAATTTATTTATTGTAATTTTATGTGTATGAGTATTTGTCTGCATGTAAGTGCACCACATGTGTGCACTGCCCACAGAGGCCAGAAGAGGGCATCATATCTCCTGAAACTGGAATTAAAGACAGTTGTTAGCAGCCATGTGGGTGTTGGGAACCAAACCCAGACCCTCTGCAAGAGCAGCCAGTGCTCTTACACTAAGTCATCTTTCCAGCCTCTTAAACCTGATTTTATCACAGAAAGTTTTTCTTTCTCCTTCTACTATGACTGAAAGTTTTGCTGAGTATAATAGTCAAATGGTTGGTGTCCGTAGTTATAAGAATTTGTAAAATGTCAGTCCAGGCACACCTGACTTTCAAAGTCTCCCTTGAAAAGTCAGGTGTTATTATGATGGTCCTGCCTTTACATGTCATTTGGTGTTTTTCTCTTAAAACTTTCAGTATCCTTTCTTTGTTCTGTATATTTAGTGTTTTGATTTTACGTGGCATGGGGTGTTTCTTTTCTGGTCCTGTCTGTTTGACGTTCTGCACGCCTCTTGCACCTTGATAGGCTTCTCTTTCCTTAGATTTGGGAAGTTTTCTTCAATGATTTTGTTGAAAATATTTTCTGTGTCCTGAACATGGGTTTTTTTTCTCCTTCTTCTAAACCTATGGTCTGTAGGCTTGGTTTTTTTATAGCTTCCCAGAGTTCCTGAGCATTCCATTCCTGTCTTGTTTTTAGATTTAACATTTTTTTTGACTGAGTGATCCAGTTCCTCTGCCTTGTCTTTAAGGTCTGATCTTTTATCCCCATCTGTTCTATTGGTGAGACTTTCCACTGAGTTTTTTATCTCACTAAGTTTCTCATTTTAAGTTTTATTTTAGTTTGGCTTTTCTTCAGAAATTATATTTCTTTATTAAATTCTATTTCATATCGTGGATTGTTTTATTTCATTCAACTGTGTTTTTATGGTCTTTATTCTATAATTCATGCATGTCCTTTTTTGAGTTCCTTGGACATATTTATTAATATTTTATTATTTTTGTTATTTTATATGTGTTGGTGTATTGCCTGTATGTATGCAAGTGCACCTGTGTTGTGCAATGCCTGAAGAAGTCAGAAGGGAATTGGATCCTCTGGAACTGGAGTTACAGATGGTTGTTAGCTGCCATGTGGGTGCAGATTCTTAATTCAAACCATCACATAAGTGGCCAGCTAGAGCCTTTGAGGGATTCTCTGAAACATCACAAACCATGCCTCTATCGTCTGCATTTACCCCAGTGTTCTTTTTTCCAGGAGTCCACAGAACAGGCCATTAAGCTCTGAGCACTCAATGACTTTACCATCCCAAAGCTCTAAAATCCTTCCACAGTCCTCCCCCCAAAAATATGGTCAGGTCCATCACAGTAACAACACTTCTCCTGGTATCAGTTTCTGTTCTAGTTTGCTTCTCTGTTTCAGTGATAAAACAACTGACCAAAAGCAACTTGGGGTGGGGTTTATTTGGCTTACAGTTTACAGTCTGTCATCAAGGGAAATTATATTAGTTACTTTTCTGTCGCTGTGATAAAACACCATGACCAAGCAACTTATAGATAGAAAAGCTTATTTGGCTACAATTCCAGAGGGATTAGAACCCATAATGGTATGGGAGGCATGGTGGCAGAGGTGGCTGCAGCAAAAAGTTGAGGAATCACATCTTCAAGCAGGCACAGGAAGCAGAGAAACAGAAAATCTGGCCCCATTTAAGAGCTCTCGAAGCCCACCCCCAGTGTCATGCTTCCTTCGACATGGCCATACCTCCTAAAGGTTAGATGACCCTCCTCAAACAGCGCCATACATTGGGACCAGTGGTAAGTACTTTCTGGGCAGGCATGAGGCCCTGGGTATGATTCCTAGCACCCCAAAAAAGTATTTTCCAGGCATGATGGTGCGCACCTTTAATCCCAGCAGTTGGGAGGCAGAGGCAGAAGGATCTATGTGAATGCCAGGCTAGCTTGGTCTATATAGTGGGTTCCAGGCCAGCCAGGAATACACAATGAGACTCTGTCTCAAAATAAAAAAGTATTTACTGAATCCCCCTGCAAGCATACCACTCCTTCCTTTGAAATCTCTGAAAGATCTGCTAAGCACACAGTCTCCATACGGCATCCTGGGAGACATAGCGGAGGTGGCATTGAGTTCCTCCACACATTAAACCCCTGAGCAGTGTATGAGCTCCTTAGAGAAGCAACTTTGCTCACTGCGGTATCCCGGATGTTCCCATGAAGTCTGACTGGCAGCAGTGCTCAGTACAGGAGCACAGAGGGTGTGGGGCCGATGATGCCGTCTTTGGAGCAGCCTGTGCCAAACTCTGATGGCAGTCGTTGTTACTATTGGTAGTAGTAGTACCATTATTGCTGTTACTATTGCAGCACCTGCTGAGGTTCAGAAGCCTGAGGTTCAGACACCTCGCCTCCCTTTATTACACAGCCCAAATAAATCCTGGAGCACCGAGCGGCTCAGCTTCCACATGGAGTTGCAATCAAAGCACGGCATGCCCAGGGTCATAAGCAATTCTGTTGAAATTTGCACCCTTACTTGACCCTCTCCAGAAACTTCTCCAGGGTCTAGTTCATGACCCACAACAATACTGCCGCCCTGAAACTCTATCTCCTGTCCTTTTGACCCCCAGCTGTCCAAGCCTGCCTCTCATATGCACCCAGAAATCTCTCCTTCTGAGTTTTCTCTATCCATTTTCTTTTTTTTTTTGTATTGCATTTTTCTGACCACCTAGACTGTCAATAATATAATATAATATGAATATAAGGAGCTAGGATACAGCTCAGTTGAGAGAGTTCTTGCTTTGCACGCATAAAGTCTCAGGCTCTATCCCTAGCACCACAGATGAACAAATACCACGCATAAATATGAGTAGAAATATAGAACTTTCTTAAGAAGATTGTAAAGCCTGAAGGGTGATGGGGAAAGTCTCTGGTGAGTGTAGGGGACCCCTGAAAACTGTAGCTTTAAAGACTTTACCCTTAGTGCACAGTGAGCATCCTGAACAACTGCTCCAAGTGCAAGTCGTTGTGTTCCATTTTACAGATGAAGAAACCAAGGCTTGTGGTAGTCGAGCAACTTGTCCCAGAAACAGACTCCAAATCCAGGACTCTGACTTCAGAACTGATCTCTTAATTACGACCACAAATTACTTCTCTGGGTATCTGCTGACTCATTCAAAATACTTACTCTCGCCTACAAACAAGAAACTATTTTAGGTGCAGCTCAAAAGAGAGACAAAATTAAGAAGTCCACCAAGCCCCAAGAAGGATAAATGTAAATAAAAGGGAAATTAGATACACCACAGTCAAACCTTCTGTAAGAAAAAGAAAGTCAGGCAGGCCGTGGTGGCTCACGCCTTTCATCCCAGCACTCAGGAGGCAGAGGCAGGAGGATCTCTATGAGATCAAGGTCAGCCTGGTCTACATAATGAGTTCTATGCCAACTGGGGCTACAGGGAGACCCTGTCTCAAAAAGACAAAAAGAAAAAGAAAAAGAAAGTCATACAAGCGATCAAAAGAAGGTACTTTAGGTTACACTTTATTATTTATTTGTTTGTGTAGGTGTGTGGGTGCACGCATGCCACGGCACATGTGGAGGACAGAGGACCCAACCTGGTACTCTCTTTGGGAATGAACAGGTTTGGTAGCAAGCATGCTTACCTGTTGAGCAAAATGGCTTCCACTCCCTGAGAGGAAGGCAAAAGGCAGGACCGTGGACTTCCCAGGAGTGCTGAAGGGGAAAGAAAACAAGTGTTCTGCCTGACGAGAATGCCCTTCAGCACCAGAATAAGAACTTTCTGACAAATAACTACGGCAAACACTAAAATGATCTCTAGTAAGAATGGAAGTGGCCCAGTGGAATCCTGGATCCAGCTGGTTGGGTCAAATTTTTAGTCAGAAAGTATAAAATATGTATATACCTATGAGACAAACTTTTAAATTTTTCTCTAAAAGACTATTGACTATTTAGGCCAGTAAGATACCAAGGTGCTGTATATATAAACACCAAAAATATATGACAACAGTAACACAAAAAAACTAAATGGTCAATAGAATGAAATGGAAATTCTACCCATGTCTCCTCCCCTTGGGTGTGGGACCTGTAGCTGTCATGGGAACTTCCTTTCATGACTAAGTACCAACAGGGAAGGCATTTTGCAGAGGTAATGAATTAAGATCTCTGATCACCTTGACTTTGAGTTGATCAAAAGGGAATTGGCCCTGGGTGGGCCCAGCCTCATCAAGTGACTTCTTGAGAAGAGAGTCACTCCCTCTACTGGCCACTGACAAGCCAGCAGCCTGCGCTCTGAGGTGTCCATGGAAGAAGTGGCCAGGACCTTGAGGTCTTGGTTATTCAGCCCTAAGAACTGGCTGCTGTCAACGGTCACAGAGTTTTGGGAAGACTCTGAGTCATCAATGGAGCTACAGTCACAGATGACATCTTGATGGGAAAAGGGGCCCTAAGGACCTTAGCAGAAGGCCTGGGAGAAGCCTTCCTGTACTTCCTGTCTTCAGGAACAATGAGATGGTAAACAGACGCTCTGCTGAGCTCCAGGTTTGTAATCATTTGTTCTGCAACATTAGAAACGTAACAGAAGGGTGTTGCTAGAACATTCTAACGCTGCATAAGAAACAGCACAGTGAAAGGTAGACTATAAACTCCTGAACACATACAAAAATAGTCAATGTAATAAGTGTAACTTTAGGGGCTGGAGAGATGTCTCCGTGGTTAACAGCACTGGCTGTTCTTACAGAGGACCCAGGTTTGATTCCCAGCACCCACATGTGATACTAACAACTACCTGTAACTCCAGTTCCAGGGGAAATCTGGCACCCTTTTCTGACCTCTGTGGGCATTGCACAACACGGGTGCACTTGCACACATGCAGTCAATGCACTCATACACATAAAATACAAATTTAAAAAATAAGTGTAACTTTGAAAGCTGGTAGAGGAGATGAAGTGAAATCCTGAGAAATAATGAACTTTTCTAGAAGACAAGAAAAGAGGGACAAAGGAACTATAAGGAGCAAATAGAAAACACCCTGTGCGTTAAACCCAGCCACCTCAGAATTACAATAAATGTAAATAGACTAAACACTTGATGCAAAAGGCAGAGAAGCGGCTCCTGAACGTTGTCCTATGACCGCCACACATGCACCTCGGCACACACACTACACACCACACCACACACACACACACACACACACACACACACACACAATACAACTAAGGCAGAGATTATTAGGCTGGCCAAAAGCAAACAGCAGCCACTGACCTGCTGATACAAAGGATCACACTTTCCAGGACAGTTGAAGCACATCAATGAACTGAAAGTAAAATAACCGCAAAGATATACTGCGTGGACCCGTCATGGAAAGGTTGGCGTCCACCTGAGATGAAGGGAATAACGAGGCAGCTCCTCAGAGCCCTTCACAGGCCAGTATATCCAACAGCCGAATTCAAGATACTTCAAACCAAACCTGTCAGAGCTCTACTGAGAAACAAACACAGAATGAGTTCAGACTCCCCCAGAAGCAGATCTAAAGTAGTGAAGGATGGAACATCAGAAAATGGGAAGATTTACACAACACCATCAATCACCTTGGCCGGGTGGCACATCTGGAAATCCCATGCCACATTGCAAGATACTTTCTTTTCAAATGCATAAAGTTCACCAAGATACGCCACATGTGGAACCAGGAAGCAAGTCTCAGTACATTGCAAAGGACCAGGATCACACCCAGGACTGCAGTTCTCTGACAGTGGAATTTAACTAGTAAGCATTCACAAAAAATAACTAATGCCGAAGAGCTTAGCTACAAGGCAACACACTTCTAAATAATTCATGAATCATGAAGGAAACTACAAAGAATTCTTTTTTAATATTTTGATATAAATGTACTCAAATGGAGAACATGCAAATCTGTGAGGCGAGCTACAGTAGGGTTTAGAAGGAATTTAGAAAGGTCAGTTTTGACACGGAACAGAACAGTGGACTCAGTGATCTAAACTGAGGTAGAAAAAGGGAGTGAGTTAGGCTCAAAGCAGAAGAAAAAGCTAATAAAAATCAGAATCAATAGAGCCAACAAGACAGCTCAGTGGGTAAAGGCACTTCCCACCAAGACTGAAGACTTGAGTTCAATTCCTGGTACCCACACAGTAGAAGGAGAGAACTGACTCCCACAAGTTGTCCTCTGACTACCACATGTGTGCCATGCACGCAGGCACACATACACATACACGGAATAAATAAATGCAACCTAAAATTTTTTAAGAAATTGATAAAATAGAAATACAGTAACCAATACAGGAAGCAACAAAATGAGACCCGATTCTTTGAAAATATTAATGAAATTGAAATGTCCCCAGGAAATCCTCTCAAGAAAAGCCCAAACTTCAGTTCTAGCCAGACAAAAATAAGACCCCTGCTTGGGGTGCCTCCCACGTGGGGCACCTTCAACATGTCACACAAGCTTCAATTTCCCAACTACAAATAGTATGTTTTCACAGAGATCAGATAAGCAGACAGACTGTACCCGGTAAGGGCTCAACTCTAGTTCTGGCTTACTGGAGCCTCCGCTACATATTGTAAAACTTGACATCAGTTTATTTTTGTATGATTGGCATGCTAAACTGATAAGTACCCAGGGGCCAGGAACTGTGTCAGTAAGGCTAAGCTCCCAGCTCTCTATTCAAAGTATGGCCAGACCTCATTCCCTACCCTGCCCCCTTGTCTCCTGACTCCTTTGCAGCGAGAGTCAGCCACATGAACAGTTTGCTGGCAAGGGCTTCTAAGAAGGAAGCCACTTGCAAAGGTGCGCATAGTGGCACATGACTGTAATCTCAGCACTTAGGAAGTCCCCCAACCCTCTGCAGGAGAAACTGCTCCAGCCTGGGTACAGCATCTTCTTCCCTGGCACAGAATTAAAAACTCTGGTCCCAAATACCTGCAGCATGTTCCCCAGGTCACAAGGCCACTCCACACCCCTGTCTTGCTCACATGCCCTCTCTGTGTGTGGTTGCTGTGGATTCCACTGTGTGAAAGAGGAAACTGAGGCTCTGGATCATCACAGAGCTTCCTGCCAATCAGCAGCAGTGCTGTGTGCTCAGTAGAACCTGAGGGCTGTCATCTAGACTCCTAGGGATCAGAACACAGTAGAGACATGCCGAGCTAGGTATAGCCTGTTGAGTTTAACTGAATCCTACCACCTTGGTGACCACATCCCAAGCCCCAGCATCATGAAGGGGTCTTTACAAGGACAGTGACCTGCATGGTGTGATTGATGAAGGATCCTGAGATAGGAGACCAGTTATCCTTAATGGAGGGTGGTGGGTCACAAGCCAGAGGATGCAGAGTTCTTCAGAAACCAGAGAGGGCAGGGGGTAGCCTCTCCCTGGGGGCCTACAGAAGAGTCAAACTAACTGACATCTTGGGGGTTTTCTGTCCAGCGAGACTGGTTTCTGATGCCCAAGCTGTAAGATAACAGAAGCATGTTGTTTTAAGAAACTGGCTTGTGATAATTTGTTACATTTGACTACAGGAAACTCCCTCTATTGTCATCACCTGTATCACCTGCCCTGGGTCTCAAATGGGACCCCAGTCAGGTGGGCTCTGCATTCTGCCCCTAGGGAGGAGATGCCAAGAGGGATGCCTCTTCCATCCCACCGTGACCCAGGTACAGACCCAAGAAATGGACAGAAGAAAAGCAAAGCTTCCAGGAGGAAAGAGCTGACATCTGACAGCAGGGAGATGGAGGCTGGTGACAGAGGCCAGGCTTCAACTTCACGGGAGGTGGCTCCTGGGAGAGCCACAACAGGATGAGGATGAGGTCTTTTGAATAAAGCTTACTCTCCCCTCTCCCTTCTTTCTCTCTCTCTCTCATTTGCTCAGCAGGCATTTATTGGTAGCCCACTACATGCCAAGCTCTGGTTAACAAACCAAGGATACAGAAAGAAGAGCCCAGGTCACTGGGTGAATGCTTTTGAGGAGAAACAGACGGGAAAAAAAAAAAAAAAACGGAGTACATGGCTTGAATGTGAAATGTCCCCCTCAGGCTCTGGCACTTCCACACCTGGTCTCCTACCGTGGCACTGTTTGGGAAGGTTGTGGAACTCAGTGGTGGGTCTTGGACACTAGTGCTGGGTCATTGGGGGCGGGCCTTTGAGAACTATAGTCCAGCCCCTACTTCCTGTTCCCTTCTAGCTTTCCGGTTGGCTGTCTCAATGTAACACACTGCCTCCCACTTCCACCCACAGGGGCTGAGCCACTCCCACCATGATGGACCGTCTGCACCTCTGAAACCATGAGCCAGAATAAGCCTCCTCCCTAAGCCTCCTGTGAGGCATTTCCTCCAAGTGACAAGTCACTAATGCATTAAGGAAGCAGATGCCTGCCCCTCCTTCCCTCCCTCCCTCCTTCCTTCCTTCTTCCCTCTTTCCAAAGATTCATCCTCTGTTTTGCTATTTCTGCCCATGTTGTTAAGAATTTTTGAAGGTTTTGGGAAAAGGTTTCAAGTTGCTACCTGGACACATCCAGGTCTGGAACCTCAGTGACAGCTTTAACACTCCTGTCTTTCCACCACTAGTCCTCACCTCCACAAAGGGATCCTTGCCCTGATTCCCAAAAGTCTAGGCAAGCTTTGATTCGTGTATGTGTGTGTGCAAGTTTATATTTCTATGTGTCTACGTGTGTCTTTGTTTCTGTATCCATGTTTGTGTCTGTGTTTCTGAGTGTGTACAAGTTTATATTTCTATGTGTCTACGTGTGTCTTTGTTTCTGTATGGGTCTGTGTGTTTGTGTCTGTCTCTGGGTGTATTTACATGTATGTCTATATGTCTATATGTGTGTATCTGTGTGTCTCTGTGACTATGTATGTGTGTCTGTATGTCTATGTGTTTCTGTATCTGTGTCTGAGAGTGTGCTTGTGTGTGTCTGTGTTTGTGTCTCTGTGTATGTATCTGTATGTAGACAGACACATATATAAACAGGTGTGAATGCACATGTGCACATTTACCTGTAGCGGCCAGAGGCTGCCAACAGGTGCCGTCTTCAGTTGCTCTCCACCTTGTTTTGTGAGACAGGGTCTGTCTAACCTGGGGCCTGTGTATGAGCCCAGCAGCTCTGGCTCAGGGTCTCTACTGGGCGCTGCCTTCATGACAGCGGCCGCACCAGAACATGTGCCCAGACACTGAGCCTGCCCAGGGCCCAGCTGCTTTGGGAGCAAATGACACAGACCTTGAAGGCCAGCCCAGAGGAGCTGATTTCACTGAGACAGGAGGCCTGAGAAAAGTTCCTGAAGACATCCCCCAACAGCAGCCGCACTCAGCTACCTCTCTCCTCTTCCTCTGTCTTGCCTTTCCTTTCTCAGAGGCACAGACACTTTTGTGCCACCCTCATGAAGTGAGACCTCAGCACTGAGCACTTCTGGGACGGGTCGGGTAACCCATTGCTTCCTGGGTCTGCAGCCCTCCTGGGTTTTATGTGTCATTATGGCTTGAATGTGAA
>NW_008330120.1:2895459-2913937 GCF_000622305.1 Nannospalax galili
GCCCATTAACTCAGGATGGCCTGGGTCTGGGAGTGGCGCACACACACACACACACACACACACACACACACACACACGAACAGCACCTCGCCGGCTGGCATAGCTAATAAACAGAGTCCAGCAGTCCACATAGGAGTCTCCCAGACCTCCACCTCTCCTTCAGCCATTCCTGAACCCTAAGATGATAGGGCTGAGCCCCAAGATAAGGCCAAGCAGTTGAACTACCCGCATCTTTATGTGTGTCACCAGGACAGGGGATGGTGTTCTCAAGTGGAGCAGGATGGGCTTCAAGAGCGCTTGGATGAGCTGCTGACAGAAGGCAACAGAAGCAGGAATCAATGCCAGGACTGCGGGGCAAAATCACAGGAAGGGTGCCGGAGATGAGGAATTTTCTCATGGTTCTGGGGTGTAGAGGTCCAGGATCGAGGTGCTGGCCTGGTCTGGCTTCTTCTAAGGACTCACAAGTGGCTTTGGGGAGTGGCCATGAGCCAAGGACTGCAGAGACCTCTCCATCCTGGACAAAGACCAGGATTCTCCCCCAGAGCCTCCCAAAGGAAAGCAGTAAGCAGTGCCTCCCCTCCCTTTCCTTCCCTTCTCTTCCTTCCTCCTCCCCACCCCGTTCTCTCTTCCCTTCTTTCCTCCCCTAACCCCCTCTACCCTTCCCTCTCCACTTCCCTTCTCTGTTGCCTTCTTACAGTCCCTGTGATCACACAGGGCCCACCCTCCTCCTCATGCCTCTGTTCATGCCTGGGCTAGGAGCCTTGCTCTTGTGCTTCTGATTGGTCCACTTTGGGTCACATGCCCATCTCTGACCTCATTCTTATGGCCTGAGGGGTTGGCCCCTCTGCTTAGCTAGCTCAGGGTCTCTGTAGCCACAATGAGGAGGGTGTCCTGGTGGGCTGGCTCCTGGGGACTACCTCTGTGAAGGCATACTGTTAAAATAGAGGCAGGTGGGTGGGGCTGGAGAGATGGCTCAGCAGCTAAGAACACTGGTTGTTCTTGCAGAAGACCCGGGTTCAAATCCCAGCACCCACATGGCAGCTAACAACCGTCTGTAAATCCAGTCCCAGGGGATCCGACGGCTTCTTCTGTCCTCTGCCGGCATTGCATGTCAAGGGTGCGTTTACCTACATACAGGCATAACACTCATACACATAAAATAAAAATAATAAAATATTAAAAAAAAATAGCGGCAGGCACAACTGTTCAGAGCAAGTCAAACTCGAGTCTGCTCAGACCTCCAAGCCCATGCCTGGGAGCTGGGGCTGTTACTGAGTCAGATAAAGCCAAAGAAGGCAGGGAGGGAGCTGGGAAGCAAGTGCCTGAGAAAGGAAAGCCGGCCCGTTACTCTAAGTCACTGGTACGAGTGGAGGGGTGAGAATGGCCAGTTTTCTACCCTCTCTGAGCATCTATAGACGGTTAAAGGAGCTAGTGGGAGAGCCACAGTCCCCACCCCTCAAAGGGACAGGGACGGACATTTTCTTCAGTGGTATAGTCACTGATAAGTTTCCGCTGCTCCTGTAAACAACCCTAAATTAAACTCATTGGGGCACACACAAAAAAGGACATAGCTCTAGTTTGCTTTCTCCTTCCTATGATAAAACATTCTGAGAAAAGAAGAGAAACGTCGTGATCAAAATCAGCTTCGGGAAGAAAGGGTTTATTTGGCTTCTGCCTCCAGGTTACAGCCCCTCACCGAGGCAAGTCAGACCCGGGACTGAAGCGGAAACCATGGAGGAATGCTGCTTACCTCCTCCCTCTCCGTCTAGGCTCCCTTGCCCAGGGGTGGTGCTGCCCACAGTGGGCTGAGCCCTCCTAGGAATGCTGCTTACCTCCTCCCTCTCCGTCTCACAGCCTAGGCTCCCTTGCCCAGGGGTGGTGCTGCCCACAGTGGGCTGAGCCCTCCTACATCAATCAGCAATCGAGACCATCACCCACAGACATACCCACAGGCCAGTCTGATTAAGGAAATTCTTTAGTTGAGGCTCCCTCTTCCCAGGCGTGTGAAGTTGATAAGAAAACTAACCAGGACAGACGAGGGTCGGTTGGGAAAAGGGAGAGGTCGGGGAGGGATGGGGAAGAGAGGTAACAGGAGTATGATCAACTATGTCATATGTATGAAAATGTCATAATGAAACCCATTGTTGTATATAATTAATATTACTAATTAAAAGCTTTTTAAAAAAGAGTTTACTGACTGCTTGGGAAAGAAAAAACAAGGGACTGAACCACAGCTATTCCTGGCTCAAATTTAGTCAAAATGGGCTTGGTTTTTCCTTTTTTTCTGGAGACCTGCAGCCCAGCTACCCATCCAGGCTGACCATACCCTCCAGGCCTGAGGCTGCTTGCTGCAGGCTCCAGTTCCACTGGAGCTGGAGGAACCTAGACAGGTGCCCTGACTTGCCCACCTGCAGGCAGGGCCAGCTGGACTTGGGCAAGGGTGACTGTGATGAGAGACCTGGAAAATTCCAGGAGCCCACAAGACAGGCAAGGGGCGCACAGCAGCTGACAGAGTCATCAGAGACTTACAACCTGCCCCGCCCCACGGAGCTGTGTATCAGTCTCCCCAAAGGCAATAGAGAGTGAAGCTTCAAGAACCTTCCACAGGATGAGTTGACTACATTTGGCATGAGCTGGAGAGAGTCACTTGTGGGCCTCTGTTGGACACAAAACACTACCAACTCTTTGTCACTTATCATTGGGGAAGCTGTGACTGGCAGACTTCCTGTGAGCCCCCTTAAGGCCCACTGACAGCATGCAACACGGGGAACAGACATCAGGCAAAGCTGCAGGACTCCCTGTTATTAGCCAGCCAGGTCTTCAAAAGTTAGTGAGACCTTAATTTGGCAAAGATACAGTGGAGATCCAGGAGCAGCCCCGTGGTTAAGTACACAGGTCCTGGAGCTTGGGGGCCTAGCTTCAAAGCCTGCCTATGTACTACTTTAACTCTGCAACTTTGGGCAGGTGACTTAACCTTTCTGTGCCTCAGTTTCCTGATCTATGATATGGGCTCCAGTGAGTACATAGACAGAGCTACAGGTAGCCCTGATACCTGAGGATCCCCAGGCTCACTGGCCCTTCCATAGGCTTCTTATTGTCTAGTGTTCATCTTTCTCTTTCTCCACAATGGCCACCTCCTCAGAGTGACCATTCCAAGGCCCCCATCACTTGTCAGTCTTTGGTGTTACAGAGTTTTTGATTCTTCATAGAAGATGGACTTCATGAGAAAAGATGTCAGTGGCTATGTCAGGGGCCACAGACAGCCTCAGGCCCAACAGAATCCAAAAACATCTATGAATAAGTGGACCCTCTGTGTGCCAGCCTGACTGTCCCTGACCCCAGCAGCTGCTCCTGCATGGGACCTGGGCCTTTCCTACCTGAGCCAAGCACACCAGAGTGGGCAGCCTCAGATGCAAACCCGGAAACCACAGTTGTGTGGCTCCAACAGGCACACAGGGAGCCACTGGGCCAGGCGCCCAATTCACAGCCCTCCGCAGGAGCCAGTCATTTCCTGCCAGCCGAGGGTGGGTGAACACACTGTGCCAAAGCAGCGCCCACTGTCCCCTCCATGAAACACTGCCATGCAGACTCTGAAAAGCCTGCACCGGGAGAGATTTCTAGATCCACCACAGAGCCAGGGGAGCATCCCCAGCCGGAGGAGAGCTAGCACAGCGCGATCCCTGGCTGTGCACAAGCAGCTCGAAGTTGGTGCCTCAGAGATTGTATAGGCTGACGCCTCCACGCGTTTCCAAAATGTTTGGCTGGAACCAGGAGAAGCAGAGCCGTGTTGATAGCGAGCAAAGCTGAGGCGCTGGGCAACTTCCTTCTGTGGGGTTCACAGGCCTACTTCACTCCAAGTACCATGGAGGCACCTTGTCAGCCATGGCTAACTTGGGGTGTGGCCCATGGTAAAGATCATCCCACCTATTAAATCTGCCTACTATCCTTGGTGTTAATGGGACCCCTAGGGAAGAAACAGCGTCAGAGGCCATTGCCATCATGTGCTGTGTGCCTCTGAGCAAGTTGCTTTGCTGCTGTGGTTCCATTTCCTCCACAAGAAAAAGAGACCGCATAAGAGCCACACCCGCTTTGCCCCAAATTTGCCTCTTTCCCACAGCTGGTCTTCAGATAGTCACTCCATATCTCAGGTGCAGCGAGGGTCTAAAATGAGGTCAGGATGGTAGCTGCCTCTCCCAGTGACATTGGAATAATCCTGTAAGCAGTTGCCTTGTGTTTGGTAAGTACATGTCAAGGGGTGGGGGAGATGGCTCAGTGGAAAAAGTGCTTGCCTCTCAAGCATGAGGACCTGAATTCAGTCCCCAGCGCCTGTATGAAAAGCAGTGCTGGGGAGAGGTTCACAAGGAGATCCCCAGAGCTCGCCAGCCAGTCAGCTCACCAAATGGTGAGCTCCAGGTTCCTTGTCTCTAAAGAAGTGGATGGTGCCAAGGAGCTTGTCCTATAGTCTAAACACACACACACACACACACACACACACCCCACATCAAGTTTCTGGCCCATCAAACCAGGTCATGGTAAATGGTTTACCAAGTCAGTAAGCCCCTGGCACCCAGAGTTTGTTTTATCCAGAAGGAACCTGAGGCCTAAGGCAGAGAGAGGGGAAGGAACTGACGGGAGAACACACAGCTTAAAGGCAACCAGGGATGGCACTTCAGGCCCCTCTGCTCTGACCTGAGTGACAGCAGCAGCTGCTCCACTTCCCTTCCCATGCAGCAACCAAAAGAGAGGAATAAAACTCACAGTGAGATGCCAGCCGGGGCCTCCTCCCTCGATCCCTCTCCGCTCCCAGCCCACCGTTTCTGAAAGCTAATTACGAGTTTAATGGTCCCGGTTGTGCAGTCACGCATTCTGACAGCCGTGCGTGCAGCTGGAGGAAGATGAAGCCCCCGTCCCAAGCAACCTTGTTTTTATTGACTTGTAAGCAGCTAAATTGTCTGGGAAAAGCCGGTACGCCAGCCAGTGTCTCTGGGGTCCCCTGTGACATGGTGATGTGTTGGCAACAGGGACCTCTGCTGTGTCTGCTCTCAAATGCAAAGTAAATGACACCCCCAAGCTGGGGGATGCACAGGAGAAGGGGTGTCAACTGCGGCTTGGAAATTGACCTCCATCCGAACACTTGCCCAGTCTAGACAAGCATGGCTGCCTGCCCAACATATTAAAATGTGCTCTGCTCTCTAGGGGGCCCCCCGTTTAGGGTTCCTTCCTTTCTTCTTCAGGGCTCCTTTCCCCACCAGTTATGGGGGCCCAGCTGGGAAGCCAAGTGGCTTTCAGCACCCACCAACTCCCCTCCTTTGCCACCATGACCTGGGCCATAAGGGTCAGGGGACACATCTTGCAGCTCACCCCTGACAGCTGTGTGAGCTCAGTTTTCTCATCTGGGAAATGGGTATGATAATGCTGACCTTGTGGGGTCCTCATAAGCCTGGATAAGACAGTGGCAGGATGGCCACTGTACTGGGCCAAATAGTGTCCCCAGATCAATGTGTTTGCAAGAGTCATTTAGATGTGACTGAGTTATAAGGAGGCCGTACTGGAGTAGGGTAATCTAACACAGTGTGACCAGCATCCTCAGCAGAAGAGAGGACACAGAGAAGCCATGTCATTGCTGAGGCAGAGACAGACATGGGCCTTGAACTGGAACTGCCCATCAATCTGTGGCCAGTAGGCCCTGGAGAAGGCTCCCTCAGCCCCAAGAGGCATCCACCCCCCCACCGGCCCCCCACCCCCAGGCATCTGACTTCAATTTCTGATCTCCAGAGCTGGGACAGAATACATTTCCTGGTTAAGCCATAGTTTCTGGTGTCTTATTTCATCACCCTGAGAGACCTGACAGCCCCAGGGCAATACCAAGGGTTCTTCGGGCCTTAACACCTCACCAGGACAGCTCTGATGGCACTGAGAGGGCCGATGTGGACATCAACCTGCCACACAGGTGGGAAGCTCATCCTGCAAAAGCCCCAGTCACTGTCCAGCCCTGGTTCAGGAAGTGCTTCCACTCCAGTCAGGACACCAGTCACAGCTCAGGGTTCCTGTGACAGGCAGACACAGGGAGACACCCTGTCGTCCTCCAGAGATCTGCATCTGCACATCGCCACCCCCAAGACCCTCTGTTCTAGGACTAGAGTTCTGCCTTTCAGGGACTGTCCCACTGAATCCTTTGCCTGGGCCTCTTCAGCAGGCATCATGAAACACCTACTGTGTGCCTGGCCCTGCAGGCCATCCCCTGTGAGCTCAGCCTGTGATGGGGAGGCACCAAAAAGGATGTGGGAAGGGGGCGGGTGAAGTTTCCTGTGGGCAGATCCTGGAGGACTCCAGAGACTGGTCAACACTGGGAACAAGGGTACCACAGAGCTCAAAAGAGTAAGCACAGGCATGTGCGAGGGCCTGCACAGAAGACGGCAGGCCTGTTTGAGGAACTGCCCACATCTAGCCTGGTTATCTGCTTGGGTATAAAGGGATGGAGAGGGAGAGGAAACTCCAAGGAGAGGCAGGGAGTATGGGGTGGGTAGGAGTATGGGGCTCTGTCCAGGAGACTCTGGTGGGCTATGGAAGAGACAACAGCACATGTACACTTTGGAACTTTGTCCTCCCAGGGAGGTAGGCCTCCTGCCAGGGCTGGTACACAGAGCACAGAGGCACTTTAGCTGGGACATTCCTCAAAATGTTGCTCTGCACGGAGAACTTTTTAGAAGAGGGCATCTCAATTTTTAGCAGCAGTTTATTTGAGGGACTGTAGAGATAGGAAAGGCACTTTTGCTTTCTGAAGGATATATTCATTTTAATCTCCTGCATTCTGTATAATAATCCCAAGTAAAATACTCAGTTAAGCCGGGCGTGGTGGCACATGCCTTTAGTCCCAGCACTCAGGAGGCAGAGGTGGGTGGATCTCTGTGAGTTCAAGGCCAGCCTGGTCTACATAGTGAGTTCCAGGCCAGCTGAGGCTACAGGGAGGCCCTGTCTCAAAAAGACTTTTTAAAAAAAAATCAGTTAAGGACCAGAAAGATGGCTCAGTGAGTCAAGGTGCTTGATGACCACCAAGCCTGATGACCTGAGTTTGATCCCTGGGAGCCACATGATGGAAGGAGAAAACCAACTCCTGTAGGTTGTCCTCTGACCTCTACACACTCCATGGGACACACACTACACACATGCACACACACAAAAGTAAATGTGATAAAAAAAATAAAAATAAAAACCAGTTAACAAGCAAAGTCCTACATCCACAGAAGCCCACTTGGAATGTGCCCTTTGCTCTTTTTTCAACAAGCCCCTCCGGGTCCCCAGTGAGCATTCTTGGCTGCTAACCTCTGCCTACTCCTCTGCTCCATGGCTTATCAAGGCCTCAGTTTCCCCACATGCGTAGGACAGCAGATGCAGAACTGGACGTCTAGTTAAACCTGAATTTCAGATAAATGGTTTTATTTTTTAATATTTATTATTTTTGTCTATGTGTATGAGTGTGTTCCCTGAATGTATGTAAGCGCACCCATGTCATGCAATGTCCTCGAAGTCAGAAGAGGGCGTTGGATCCCCTGTAACTGGAGTTATGGACAGTTGTTAACCACCATGTGAGTGCTGGAAACCAAGCGCGGGTCCTCTGCAAGAGCATCCAGTGCTCTTAACCGCTAAGCTATCTCTCTAGCCCCTCAGATAAATGGTTTTAATATGTCTAAAAAGACACCTTTGTTTAAACATACACTTTCAGTATACAACTGTTGTGTGTTATCTATTTTATATGTGACATATATGCTATTATAATACGTGATCTTTTATTGTTGTTGCTTAAAGATGTATTTCATTTTTTTAACTTTGAGGGAGAGAGAATGTGCACACGTGTGCAAGTACCCACTGAGACCAGAATGGGGTATCGGATCCCTTGGAGTTAGAGTCACAGGTAAAGTTGTGAGCTGCCAGACATGGGCTGGGACTCGAGCTCTGGTCTTCTGCAAGATCAAGAAATGCTCTTTTCTGCTGAGCCCCAACCCCTGTTACATATTTTAATAGATACGTTACGTACTTTTCATTTGTATATGGGGCTTGTTAGAAATCTGACAGCACAGCAAGCGCCAGGCTTCCCTGAACTCTGAGGCTCGCGGGGCATTCTGCCGGCACCGTCCCAGGTGCTGTTTCCCAGCCCACAGCCATACCAGGCCCACTGGGCCCAGCAAGTTTCCATCCTGGCTAGGTCTGATGACCCGTGAGGAGCGAACACCCTCCTTCCTGCTCGTTTTAATTCTGGAGGCAAATAGAAATGAGAGACGCTGAGCATCAGCTTGTGACAGGGTGGAGATGAGGAAGGAAGGGTGAAGTTCTAGCCCAAACCAGCTGGAAATGTCACATCAGTGCACCTGAAGCCACGCTGGCCTATTTGTTCCCAGGTACAGCAGGCCATGAATCCCCTTGGTGCCAAAGTCTCTCCAGGAAGTTATGGTGGCTCCACCCAAGCTAGGCAGCAAGAGCTGGAGTCATGGGCACAGTCTTCCTGATAAGCTGGTCCCAGGGGAGGATCTTTATGATCTCAAACACCCCACGGCCCTCTCCAGCAACCATTAAGGACAGGGAGGCCTGGATATCTGAGCTGCCTTACTTGAACTGCATAGACCCTGGAGGTCAGTCTGTACTTGGATACCTGGATGTGCCCCTGGGGGTTTAGTCCAGGAACTCACCAGGTCCTCTGCTTACTCTGTAGTGAGTAATCCCCTCAAAGAATGCCCTCTCCCTCACATGCACACTCCACAGCCCAGGTCTCAGCCCAGATGGCATCAGAGGTAGGTGAGTGGGAAGAAGAGCCCAGAGGTTCAGAGCTAGAGGTAGGGGGCAGATTCCAGCTTCAGGAGTTCAATGGCAGGGCAGAAATTAGGACATGGCTGCTTTGCTGGCTCCAAAGCAAAGCGGGCTGGAAGAAAGGCTTATCCTTCACTGCGTGCCCATAAATCTGACCACAGCCACAGACACACATGCTTCCCTGGGGGTTGTTCACCGTTCTGATTTCATGTCTTGGCTGGATCTCGGGTCTGACAGAGGGAGCTGGCCTCTGGGCAAGGAGAACACAACCCACCCCCTACCCCTGCTCCCTACTGTAAGGTCTGCCAGAGTTTGTCACATGAATAAAAACCTATTCCAGGGTATGAGGCAGCAGGGAAGCCTCAGGGCACTTGATTCTCTGCGGGACCTGGGACAGGGTCCTCCAGCTCTGCCGTGGTATCCCTAGGCCCTAAAGTTCATGGGGGCCACCACACACACACACACCACCGAAGCTTTTTAACTTTTATTTTAACACTGTACAGGCACTGTCTGCTTGTCAAAACACAAGCCCACGTGCCACATACCAGTAATCCCAACACTTTGGAGGTAGAGGCAGGAGAATCAGGAGTTCAAGGTCATCCTCAGCTACAGAGCAGAACAACAGCAAGGAAAATCAAAGTAACAAAAATGCATAAAGGAAAGTTGTGGTGTCCCTCACACCCATCCCTGCTTCTCCCACTTTCCCTCTTGTTGACCCACAAAGGGTAATCAGACATTTGACACCACTCAAAATTAGTATTTTCTCTTGAAAGTTCACAGTGGTATCTTTTCAGATCAACTTATGTGACTCTAACTTGGGGTTTTTGTAGAATCCAGCAATCTTTAGAATAGGATCCAGATTATCTCAGCCAGTCACATTCAGGATTATTTCAGCTACAAATACCTGCAATCCGTGTTCGTGTGTTACAGTGTGTGGATCATGAGATTCACTGAAATTCAATGGCTCTCCTTGGCCCAGCCTCAACCTGAGAGCCAGAGGCTAGCCTTCCACCCACCCCAACTGCCCTGCCCCCGACCCCCGACCCCCAGGCATCCAGCAAGTGGTAGAAGAGGAAGAACTTCAGCTGTCAAAATTCCACAATTTCAGACAGGTCTGGTGGGGCAAGTCTGTAATCTGAGTACTTGGGAGACTGAGGCAGGAGGATTGCTGAGTGCTCCAGGTCAGCCTGGGTTGCCAGTATATGTTGAATGAAAATGAGGCCAGTAGTTTATGATTCATTTGCTTTATTCAATTGCTCCTTAGCCTGAGTTGCACACAAAGCTCCTCCACTCCCCCGGTGACTCTGGGTTGGGGACTTTAGGTTAGGGGACACAGGCTGTAGTGAGGAATGCAGGTAGATGGGATGAGCAGAGCTTGGCCAGACCCTGTGTCCCCTGCCCTAGCTGAGGGCCTGTCCCTGCCCCTCTTTGCTACATCAGCACCACCCCTGCCCTGCTGGCTGCCGAGGTGACTGCTGCATCCCTCCAGGGCCAGAGCTAGTGCTGAGAGTGTTATTTTAAAAAATGCAGTAAGACAGGAAACGGTCTGTGCTGAGACAGTGGCCCTTTCCAAGCTGCCTGCGGGACAGAGAAAAGAAAAATTGACCCCGAATCTCACATCTTGTCGTTTCACTTGTGGGGCCTCAACGTCTCCTGTCTCTGTCACGTGGGCCGCCTGCCTCCACCACAGGTGCAGCAGAGGCTCTGTGGCCAGCCTGCCCCCGCCAGCTCCGCAGAGGTGTCTGCACTGAGCTCATGAGCTCAGGTCACTCCTCCCAGGGGACTGATCTCTGGCCTAGGGAAGAGGCAAGCCAGGCAGCCAGAGGAGCTCAGCTTCCTTCCGGCTCTCAGCCTCCCACTGCCACGGAGAGTGGGGTGACGTGGCAGGACCCGTGAAGGAAATCTTGTCATCGGTGAAACTAATGTCCTGAAGACCAGTATGATAAGGTGCTGTGGAAGACTGGAGGGAAATTCTTTTGTGAGTGACAGCACAGTTCTGCCCTTGTCATCCTGGTCAGAATGCCTCCAGCCCCTCCGGTGGCCCCCGTGAGACCCCACTAGCCCAGCACTCCTGGATACAGAGGCAATGCTGGCTATCAGCCTCCTGACCAGGGGTTTAGATGTGCCGCAAGGAGGAGCAGGCTGGGGACAGGACGCCGTGACCCTCCCTGCTGCCCATGCTGGCTGTGCATGGCTTAGCAGACTATTCCCTGTGTCACCCCTACCTTCCCTTTCCTGGGGGATGCACGGGAATGGAGGTGGAGAGGACCGCATGTGGACACTTCCTTATTGATGTTATCAGGAGGATTCAAATACGGGGCTCAGGATGCCCTTGGCTTTCTTGTCCCCCAGTCTTTGAATGAATTCCATGGCCTCAGGCAGCATGTGCTCCACATAACAAACCATTCTGGGCTTTCCAGACAGCAGCCGAGGGGTGCAGACATGCTCAGTGAAAATGTGACCTTGTGCTCTGCACACACTGGACGCTAGAAACTGAGTCTCATGTCACCTTGCAGCCTCCATTCTAAATGAAGTGATATCTCCTGGGCTGTATTCACAGAGCCTGCCAAGACAGGTGGCACAGAGCAGTGTTTATACCGACCCCGGCCCCAGCCTCCAGCCTCCACCCCAACAGGGACACTGTGTCATCACCTCATTGGACCCGGGTTCCAAGGGGCTTGTAGGAACCTGCAGGGCTGTCTCCATCACTGTGTCCACAGGGACCAGTCCAAATGCAGTTCCTCTGTCAAACCTTCTGCCAGTCCCCAGTCCTGTGCTAGAGTCACTCATGTCTACAAAAGTCATACCAGGAAAGGCACCCACAAAGTCAGTTAGGGTAGAAACAGAGGGGGCAGCCCCACTGCAGAAGCTGGCTGTCCCTGCAGAGGCTGCTCAGCTGTCCAAAGGCCGGTTTGGCTGCCTCCCATCCCACTAATGGGAACACTGAGGCCCAGAAGGGAAAGACTCGGGGTTTGGAAAAGCCAATCAAGATGGCAAATGGGGGACTGGAGAGATGGCTCAGCAGTTAAGAGCACTGTCTGTTCTTGCAGAGGACCCAGGTGAGACTCCCCAGCACCCACATGGCAGCTAACAACCGTCCATAACTCCAGTTCCAGGGGAACCAACACCCTCTTCTGGTTTCTGTGGGCAGGACAAGGACAGAGCCCCAGGACTAGAGCAGGTCATCATTCAGCCCAGAGGCTGGGAGGTGGAGGTGGGGATCAGCTGAGGCCAGAGAAGCCCAAGTTTTAAGGTAGCTGGAGGCCTGACAGCTGTCAAACAACGTGCTCAGAGACCACTGAGTGAGCTGGCCTAGAGGATGTTGCTGCCCCGCAAGGCCACCAAGGAAATATTCCAATGTGTCCCTAGAAAGACCTTTCCAGGACTGGAGCTGGGGTTCAGTTGGCAGAGTGCTTGTTTAGCTTGTGTGAAACCCTGGGTTCCAGCCCCCCTATTTCATAAACCAGGTGTGGTGCCCATACTTATAATCCTATGACTAGGGAGGTAGAGGCAGGAGGATCTGTAGTTCAAGTTCATCCTTGGTTACATAGGGAGTCTAAGGCCAGCCTGGGCTACATGAACCTGTCAGGAAAACAAAACAAAACAAAAACAAACAAACAAAAAGCATTCCCTTCTTTACTGGGTGTGGTGGTGCATGCCTTTAATCCCAGCACTCAAGAGGCAGAGACAGGCAGATCTCTGTGAGACTGAGGCCAGCCTGGTCTACATAGCAAGTTCCAGGCCAGCTGAGGCTGCAGGGAGACACTGCCTCAAAAAAATACCTTTCCAAACTATTTTGGGAGGTGTCCTTCGGGGCTTCCCTCCCCTCAGTGTTAGGTCCTGATTGTTCAGTAGTCCCTTGCTGACCCAGAGACTCCCAGGACTTGTACCAGAGCCATCACAGTGCTACAACTTTCTGTAGATTGGAACCTCAAAGGGTTTGACTTGGAGCCATTGGCAGCCATGTTTCCACCCCTGGGTCCTAGGAATGAAGACAGTATGGAGAACACAGCAGTAATACATTTGGAATTCTCTGGAAGCTCTGGCCATCAGTGTAGAGTTTATCAGTTATTATTAGCAAAGACCTTGGCCATCTCAAAAAGAAAGGTTATGGATAAGCACTCTCTGTCTCTCTCTGTCTCTCTCTCTCTCTTTCATGTATGTGAGTGTATGTACACATGCAGGTATGTCACATGCATCTGGAGACCAGAAAATAACCTGGGTATCATTTCTCAGACTGTTGCTGCTGTGGTTTAATATTTTATTTAGTTTTATTTATGTTCCTGTGTGTATATGTTAGGTGCATGCAAGTACCCATGCAGGTCAGAAGAGGATACTGGATCCACTGAAATTGGAGCTGCAGACAGTTGTGAGATACCATGCGGGTGCTGGGAACCCAACCTGAGTCCTCTCCAAGAGCATCAAGTGCTTTCAACTGCTGAGCCATCTCTCCAGTCCCCACCCTTTTAGTTTGAGACAGTCTCTCACTGGGACCTGGAACTCATTGATTGGGCCAGACCAACTGACCAGAGAGCCCCAGGGAGCTGTCTGCCCTCCACCCCCTCAGCACTAGGATTACAGCATGCCACCGTTCCTGGCTTTTTACATGGATTCTGGGAATCCAATTCAAACCCTCATGCTTCCAAAGCAAGTACTTTACCAGCTGAGTCATGTCCCCAGGACCTAAGCTTGCCCTTTTTATGAACACACAATCTCTGTCAAGAACACGATTCTCTCCATGGTAAGACACTAACCAGGTCTACTCTCTCATTAGCAAACTTTTACTGAGCAACTATTATTCCCTAGGTCTAGAACAGAGTAGAGGCCCTCCTCTAGCCTCTGAGGGCACTAGGCATACATGTGGTACATATACATACATGCAGGCAAACACTCGAACACATAAAATCATTAAAAACCCAGCACAGAAAGTGACATTAGAGCAAAAACGTGGTGATGTGGAGTGAACCACACCATTATCTGAGGGAGACGGTTTCAGGCAGATGGCATGACCTATGCAGAGGCCCTGGAGCAACCATGTGCCTGGCATGCTCAAGGCACTTTCTGGAAGCCTGTAGAGCTGACTGTGAACAAAGGGAGGCTGGAAGGAAGGGGGGAACTTGTGGTAAGTTGGAAGATGGGAAGTGAAATGGGCGTTGTGGTGCTTCCGTGGTATGGATACGTGGGAGTGGATGGCTGTCGCTGCCATCCAGGGGAGAGGTTGGTCATCTGGCCCTGGTGGCCGCCCTGGGAGACTGTGTGGGTTTCAAAAACATTGCCAAGGAGAGTTCCTGATCTGTAGGGAAAGCACACCCTGGGGAGCCTGCACCTCCAGGGTGGCTGTGGAAATGGAAATCAGCTTTGAATATTGGAAGGACACTTCCCAGGAGGGAAGGAAGCTCCAGCCTGGAGCCCTGGCCCAGAAAAGCGCTTTCTGGAAAGTCGGAAGCTGGTGTGCTGTTGTCCCCAGGAGACTGTTCCCAGCCGGGTGTGAATCTTCATTCAGTCGCCTGAGGTGGCAGACACCCCCCTGCTCTGCTCCAGCTGCCTCCTCAGCAATTTATTTGTTTACCAAATGTCTAAAATGTCTAGACAGGTTTTGGGGTCAGACACTGAAGTCCCCTGGAGGCTCTTGCAGGGACGGAGAGGAAGGCTAGGCACTGCTGGATGCTGGCATAGCAATGCGCTAGTTCTTTGCCTTTTCTTCAGCTGACAACTTCCAGAAAATAAAGCTTATTTCATTTAAGCTTTCGCACACCGGGCAAGATGAATATCCCAAACTCCAGTCTTTGCCAGGGGTGGGGGAGTGAGGGGCGTTCTGGAATGATCAAGGACCCACAGATCGGTCTAAATGACATCAGAGCCCTACGTGCCAAATCAGACAGGAATCCTTCAACCTGGGGAACAGAAGGAAGATGGGTCAGTCCCAGTGAGGGCCAAATGCATGTGGGGCAGCAGAGATCCTGAAGAGGAGGCCCAGCTGGCTTCTGAAGTTGGGGCTGGAAAGAACAGACAGGTGACAGGACCCTGTGGTATCATGATCTTGTCACTTCTGACCAGTGTGAGTGGAAGCAGGTCTCCTCATCGCCCTGTGCCTGTTTCTTCTACAGGGATTCAAGATCAGGGGCAAAAGTCTTTGAGCAGGCCTCTGACCTGAGGGTGGGGGTGAGGGGGTGGGGGGTGTCTGGGCGATGTTCTTCCTGAAAGCCAGGGGAATGGAGGTAACTGCAAAGGTCTCATGGTGAGCACACTGGGGATGCTGATCCCCCAGAGCCACTGTGCAGAGGTGGGTTTGAGATGAAAGGGGGTGGGACAGAGCAGGATCGAACTGTAGGGTGGGTGCCTGCTTGGTGGCAAGGATCTGTCATGACTGCCAGCACCAGGTCAGGAATCCCTAGCCCAGGCACACATCACCAGCCACCCCCTGGTTCCCTGTCCATCAGGACTGAGCCAGGAGCCTATAGCTCAGGCACCAAGTTTGGGGAACCCTTCAGCTCATATCTTGGCTGTCAGCACACACGTTCCTCTTGTTTCTCATCATACACTGGTCTAAGGCTCCAATGGAGGCAGGAGCTGGGCCAGGAACCCCAGGGGTGGATGCTGAGCCATTGGAACCTCCAATGGCCTGTGACTCCAGCTCCATCCCAAGAACACACAGGCACCCCACAGTGGAGTCTGGTGACAGGGAGAGTAATGGCATCAGCCAGGTCCTTGGGTCCACTTTTGCACATTCAGATCTGCACAGAATCCATTGGGGGAAATGGTGTAGTTTTCCCAGCCATAAGTGATTTGGCTCCCAGGGGTGTCTGAACTGCTCAGCATCTGGACTGGGGTGGTGGAGACTCCAACATACACATGATCACATGACTTGACGCTACACCCATAATGAGTTCAAGGACCACCGAGCAAGATGCTCAGGTTTGACTGATGTCATATCATGGCTGGGACACTGAAGTGTGGCTGTGCAGCACATTTCCACACTGGGCAAAGAGGGTCACAGGTTACACTGTGCTAGTTTTGTTTATTTTGTGGTGCTAGGGATCGAACTCAAGACTTACATATGTTAAGCCAGCACTCTACCACCAAGCTAAGATCCAACCAGATAAGAATGCCTCTTCCTCCTCCTTCTCTCCTGTCTCCTCCCCCACTTTTTCCCTTCTCCTCTTCTTGGGGCTTTTTGGAACAGTATCACTACATACATAGCCTAGCCCTCAAACTCACAGCAATCCTCCTGCCTTGGCATCCCAAGTGCTGAGATTACAGCTGTGAGCCACCACACTCCACTCACACTACACTGTTTCTTACAAATAGAAAATACAGAGCTGGGGAGATGGCTCAGTGGGTGAAGCACTTCTGTGCAAGCCTGACAAGGATCCCAAGCTTGGATCCCCAGAACCTATATAAATACCCAGATGCAATAGTAAAAGTATATTTAATACCAGCGTACCTCTTCCACGTGATGGGAGGCGGAGACAGAAAAAATGCCAGAAGCTCATGGGTGAGCTAGCCTGGTGTATGCAGCTGTGAACAGCCTAAACCTTGTCTCACACAAGATAGAGAGTGAAGATGGATGCCCCCTCTGACCTCCACACGCATACCATGGCACATGCGCACTTACACTCGCACACATATAGACACACACTAATTAATAAAATAAATAAGACAGAAAACATATTTAAAAGGGTCTGGGGCGATGGTTCAGTGGGTTATGTGCTTGCTGCTCATGAGGCTGGGAGTTCAGACTCAGCATCCACTAGATGCTGTGTAGTTGCAGCAGCCCACCTGTAACACCAGCACATGGGAAGCAAAGGTCTTTGGAGCAAGCTGGCCAGACAGATGAGCTGAATCGGCAAGTTCTGGGAGCCAGTGAGGGACCCTGCCTCAATACACAAGGCAGAGAGTAATGGAGGAGAACACCTGGCATCAGCCTCCAGCCTCTATGCACGCACATGCATGTGTACCCATGTGCATACATGCACGTACCCATAAATATACAAAAGAAAGAAAATATACAAAACGGAAAAGTTTTCAAAATAGCACAAAGACGGCTAAAGTCGGTCTTTGAGACCTCTTCACTCATTCTTTAACGCATCCTAAAAACGCAATTGAAAAAACTTATTTTATTCAAACATGTATTCGGCCCTGCTGGGGCACCTGGAGGACCAGGTGACCAGGTGCAGACCTGTCCGTCTCTATCTCCCTCTGTCTCTCTGTCTCTGTCTCTCTATGTCTCTCTGTCACTCTGTCTCTGCCTTCCTTCCCAGTCGGGATGCTTTGACATGGTGGGGTCAGACCACAGGAGGACCGGTGTGTTTTCATGGTATGCCATCACATGCTGAGAAATGCTTCAGAACATGCCATACAGGACTTCCCTGAATGCCAGCACGAATTGCGTATCTAAGTCACAGGAAGCCACCAACCGAGGAAGACCTGGAGATTTCCAGACCCAGGCTTCAAGGTGAATAAGTTCAGCCAGAAAATCAGGAATGTTCCACTCTTAGGAGACTGGCACATAAGAAGGGGGTCATGGGCTGGCAGAGGCCTAGTGGCCCCATCCTGGTTGATAAGGTCTTTCTGAAGCATCTCAAGACAGGAGCATGGTGTGATAAAGGTGCCTCTGGATCCCTGTCTCTTCTTGTTCAGAGACTGAAATTCTAACTGCCTCTCGTGAGGTATCTACAGTGTCCAACCTGGGGCTGGGTGTTATCAGACCTACAAGGGGGCAGCCTGCGCCCATCTGACACCCGGCTGGTGTCATCAGGAGTGGTCAGAGCCAACAGGGTACATGAGGTAAAGACCACAGTCCAGGCAGAGTCTGTGCCCTGGGAGCTGGCACAACACTCAGGGCTGGAGGCAGTCTGGCTACCCTGCTCTAAAAGTAACCCCACCTGGGAACAGACACACAGTGGCATCCTGACATACACCGCCACAGGACCTGAGCGGGGACAGCAGAGCCAGGCAAAGGAAGGTGGCCCCCTGTTCCTAGCTCTCGGGGTGCAGGGCAGGTCGGCAGTGATCCCTTGCAGCCCAGTGAATTCCCAGAGCCATTGGCTGGCAGGGAGATGAAAAGAAGACAACTCCGACAGCTTCCGTCTCGGGTTTATTTCTAATTAATGCCTCGTTGGCACATCAGGCCTGCACTGTCCCCCTCCCTCTCTTCCAGCCCATGCATATTGAACAGCTCGGCAGCCTGGTGCTAAATTAAGCCACATATTCGGCTGGAAGTTGACTGTGAGTCAGTTGCCTTCGCTGAGCATTGCTATGCACGCTCTGATCTTGTTGGCTAGACACATGGGTGCCCTCCCATCCACCAGGTACCCCTAGTCAGTGAGCAGGGTCAAAAGTGCAGGGGACACATTGTTTTGTCTGGTCATCATGCATCACCTCCTTTCCCTTGGGGGCGGTATCCCGGAGTTCTTTCCAGACACTAGCCCCACATCTGGCCTTAAGGGTCGGGGGGGTCTGGCCCCAGTTGTGGCCAAACAGAACACCAAATCCTTCCAGCAACAGCGACTGGTTCAGGGACATGCCCAGTGAGAGTCTTCCCCGGGACTTCTCCGGAAGCCAAAGAACTAGAAACATTTTCTTTCTCCTCCTCCACCTCCTCCTCCTCCTCCTCCTCCTTCTTCTTCTTCTTCTTCTTCTTCTTCTTCTTCTTCTTCTTCTTCTTCTTCTTCTT
>NW_008330120.1:2914092-2921464 GCF_000622305.1 Nannospalax galili
CTCCTCCTCTTCTTTCTCCTCCAATGTGTGTGACATGCATGCTTGTATATATTTGTATGCATGCACATTTGTGCACATACGTAGATGCCTGAAGTGGACATGTTGTGTCTTCCTCAATCACTCTCCACTGATTTACAGAGTCCGGTCTCTCACTGAACCAAGAGCTTGAAAATTCAGCTATTCTAGCTGGCCAGCCTGTCCCAGGAATCCCCTGTCTGCACCTTCAGGGTACTGGGGTGCTGGTTATCCAAACTCTATCCCTCAGGTTTGTGGGTCGAGGATTTTATCCACTGAGCCAGCTCCTGGCCCAAGGCTCTTCTTTTCTTTAAACTAAGAGGCCAGCAGGAGGTGAAACCGTGAAGATTCTGGCAGCCATCCAGTCACCTTAGCAGAGGTGGAGGCCAAAATAGAGAAAAACAGGGACCTTGAGAGAGGCTGAGCTGCAGCCGCGCCCCTTGAGGCCCTTGATTGAGACATGCCTGAAGGTCAGTCACGTGAGCTACTTCATTTGTCCTGAAAGCAGCTTTGAAGAAATCTCTCTAACGCTTTCTTGTTGGACAGGTAGGGGGATCCCTAAAATCTTTCCTAGGAGGGCTTCAGGAGGCAGCTTGAAGAGATTTTCCAGATCCCAGAATTAAAGTATAGAATTTGTGGTGGGAGGCTGAGCGCCCAACCGAGGTGATGGTGCTGCCTGGGCCCCAAGAGGGGGATGTCTTCTTAGACCCTCGCTGACTCCCAGGCAGCAGATCAGAGAATAGCAACAACTGAGGATGCAGGTTGTGTACAGTACAGATGGTTTGCTTGCTTCAGATGCTGGGTGAAGTGGTGTAGACCGGTGATTCCAGCACACCGGAGGTTGAGGCACAAGGATCTCAGGTTCTGGGACAGCCGGGCTACCATGTAAGACCCTGACTCAACCTCTCCAAAATCAATGTCTTGGGGAGGAAAGAACATTCCAGTTTCAGAGATCTGAGCTAAGTGCAGCTTGAGGAGGAAGCGGTTAGATTCTTGGCTCAAGAACAAAATAGCTGTGACTCAGTTGGTAGCGTGCTTGCCCAGCATGAAAGAAGCCCTGGGTTCGATCCCCAGAACTGCACAAACCAGGAGCAGTGGTACACACTTGTAATCCTAGCACTTGAGAGGTAGAGGCAGGAAGAACAGAAGGTCAGCCCCCCACCCCCCCACCTCCCCACTACCCCGCTACTTAGCGAATTTAAGGCCAGCCTGGACTTGAGACCGTGCCTCAGAAATAAACAAAAATATCAGCAAAGGAGTTGCTGTCAGATTTCTAGTGAGACCCACAGGAGAGGACACAGAGGAAGGAACCTCCTCTTGGGAACAGCAGGGTCCTTCGTGTGAACAGCTGGACACCAGCCACTGACATTTGGAAAGCATCTACACAGTCAGCAATTGGGCTGAGGTCATCCTCTGTCAGGTCTGTGGGTGCTCAGCACCAACCCACCAACCAACCCTTCCAGACATCTAATTTTCACAACAAAAAGTGGGAGTTCGGGCCAGTGAGAGGTCTCACTGGGTAAATGCTTGCCCAGCAAGCCTGACAGCCTGAGTTTGATCCTTGGAACTCACAGTAGAGAGAATCAACCCTCAAAAGTTGCCCTCTGACCTCCACATACACATCGTGGCATGCATCACGAGCTGTCACACACAGACAGAGACACACATACACACACACACACACACACACCATACTTGAACACACAATAACAATAAATAATTTTTTAAAGCGGGAGTAAAATCCCGGCCTACTCCTTCCCCAGGAGCAGCCCAGAGACCAGCTTCCTTCTCTAGCCCCTGCTTTCTCACACACTAAAAGGGGTAACAGGATCAGAGGACAGAGCTAGTGTCCCCAGCTTCTAGGTCACAGAGGAATGAAGCTTTTGTGAGCCCTGGAACCTGGTAGCCTTTCCAAATACACATCAGACAAAATGAGAGAGGAAAGCACAGTCATGTATATGACCTCCCACCACAGTCAAGAAAATGTTAGAATCCTGATTTTTAAAAGTAGGTATTTAATGTACAGGTGGCATTGTAGGTTTTTTAAAAATATAAAAGCCTTTCTCACAAGAACATCAGCTTCCATTTCTCCACATATACAAAAGAAAGCTAGGCACAGACAGTCTAAATGACCTGTTCCTGGTCACACAGCCTGTGGGTGGGGATGGCCTTGGCTTGCCACACTGACCAGCAGGAACAAAAGGGGATGTGGAAACATTTTTAGGTGTAATACTATTTTAACTGACACAGTGACTATACACATGTGTAGGTACAACAGATGTGTCCAGTGTGTTCTGATCAGCATAGGGCCACCTCAGACACTTGACCGTGTGTGTGTGTATGTGTGTGTAACTTTCCAAGTCTCTTTACCCACCATTTCAAAGTATTTAATTACCCATTGGATTAGCTATTTTTCTAGTTGCTGTGATCAAATACCCAATAAAAGCAACTTAAGGGAGAAATGGTTTCTTTTCCACTGTTTGGGAACACAGTCCATCATGGTGGGAAGGCACGGTGGCAGGAGTGTGAGGCAGCTGGTCACAGTGCATCCACAGTCAGGAAGCAGAGCGAGATGATACTGGTGCTCAGCTCCCTGTCTCCTTTTTATCAGGCTGAGACCCCAGCCTGTGGGATGGTGCCACCCACATTCAGAGTGGGTCTTCCTAAGTCAATTAACCTAATCTGTAAACTCCCTCACAGGCATGGACAAAGGTTGACTCCTAGGTAAGGTGATAATATTAAACATCACACGCACAGCCATCCTACCACACTACAGAATATCAGGGGTTAGCCCTCTGGTCCATCTGCACCCCTGGATCAACCACCATCCATTAGCAACTCCAAGCTCACAGATCTGGTGGGCTGTGTGCAAAGATTTATACCCAGGCCTGTCTTGGGTTTTCCCCCCTGCCCCTACTCCAGCTTCTTCCTCTAGAGAATGAGTGGTAAGATCCCTGTCACTTCCACTGTCTTGCAACTTCTGCTAACCCCAGAAGGCAGGCACTGAAAGTGAGTCAACCTGGTGTCTCTCAGGCCTACCAGCCCCAGGCCACCTCCCAGCTAAGTTGCAAGCAGCTGCTGAAATTGAGTCACCCTATGTCTCCCAAGACCACTGGACCCACGCTGCCAGATGGCTGCAGGCCTTGGGAGAATCTTCTTTGCTCCTCCAGCCCTGGGCGTGTGGAGCAGCAGTAACCCTGTCTGAGGATTCCTTAAAAAAGGCAAGCTCTCAGGCCCCAGCCAGGCTGTCTGAGGTGGGACCTAGTGTTTCTACAAGGCCCCCAAAGTCATCCTGTGTACATGAAAGTTTTCCAACTCCTAGCTTGGGGGACTCCCCTATGGAGAATGAAGTGGAGGGGGCAAGCTGTGTTCTACCTGGGTAGAAAGCAGGACTACAAGAAGGCCACCAGCAGGAGCAGAGCCTGCCTGGTACAGAAGATGCTGTGATGGGGCAGACATGCCCAGCAAGTGCAGTGGCATCAAGACCCCCCCCTACGGCATCAAGACCCCCCCTGCCCCCCCCCCACACCAGTCATCCAGACCTTGGGCAGCTGCTGGTATCCCTTGTGGGAATCTGTGTTCTCTGGGTTGACCCTACAGCAGTTGAAGATGCAATTCCCAAGTGGCAGGTGTCTCCAGATTCTTTAAACCAGTGCTTGGGGATGGAGGGGTGCACACAAGTCCCCTGGGGCCTTGATAAATGCAGACTTCAGCAAGCTTGGTGGGAACTCCGTCTGCCACTCCAACCCAGCATCTTTAGGAGTTAAAACATCCTAAAACTCAAAGGATGGGCCGGCAGAGACAAAGATGCTAAGTGTCTCCCTTGGGGCAGTGAGGGGGTGAAAGTCCCCTCCCCCGTGATGACCCCTGGAGGCCTGAAGTGTTCTTTAAGGAGAACCGGAGATGCTACGCCCCACCGAGGCTGTTCTATCCCATACCACCTTTCCATCTAGACAGGAGCTGGGATCTAGCAGAGAAAGCTCTAGAAGGCTTCAGAAGATAAGCTGTGGCTCTGACCTAGCACCCCAGGAATGACTGAGAAAGTCAGCTATAGTAAGGCAGCCTGTGGGGTCCAGCTCCAGCCAACCCTCTAGTGGGTCAGTTCACCAACTCATTCTCAGCAAGATTCTGGCCAATGTACCTGTGCAAAGAAGTGGGACCCTGGGCCTATCCCCATCACCCCACAGTCCTGCCTGAACTGATGGTGCCTTCCTGCATTCTACCCCATTGGAAGGTATGGGTGCTGCTGAGAGCAGACCCTACAACCACCTTCAGTCTCAGTGTCTCCAGACCCCAGAAGTGCCTTGAATCTCAGTGTCTACACAGCCAACCTCGAGCAACTGAAGTCCTAACATAACACAGGGAAGGCCCTGATGGGTATGTGCTCCGTGAAGGGAGCAGTAACTGAGCAAGATAGCTAAGTCACACCCATAGGGTCTGCTCATCACACAGCTTCTGAAGCAATTGTGTGTGAACCCCTGGAGCTCTCAAGTGTACCCAAAGGTGTCACAGGGCCGTCCAGGCATGCCGACTGCATGGGCTGACTTTGAAATCACTTTGGCCTCAGAGATTTAAAGTGGTTCATTCTGAGCCGCTGACCTGAATGCTAAGGGCAGGGGAGTTTCATTTGTATTCAGGGGAAAGAGAAGGGAGCATTTGGAGGATGGAGCTGTTTAATTATGTCTAGCAGTTAACTCTGAAGAAAGGGATGATGCAGCCAGGCCGAAACACAAAGTCTCCCAGGAGCTCCGACTTCAGAGGAACTGCAAACCCCAAAGGCAGAGGCTGAGAAATGATGACTCAGCTTCCTGAGAGAGAGGCAGAGAGCCAAGACCAGGAGAGGGGAGGAAGACATATGTGCAAAGACTGAAGGGCAGAGCAGTGGGAGACTGAGGCAGGAGGATTGCCAAGTTGGAGGCCAGCCTAGGCTACATGGTGAGACTTTGTTCAAAAATACTAACAAAAACAGAGACTCAGATCAGCAAGATGGTTCGGTGGGTAAAGGCACTTGCTGCCAAGTCTGACAACCTGAGTTCTATCCTTGGAAGCTACGTGGAAGAAGGAAGAACCGACTCCTGAAAGTTGTTCTATGATTTCACACATGCACAGTAACACCCCCCCATACACACATACACAATAAATAAATAACTATAATATTTAAAAAGTTTTTGAAAGACTAGTATATACATGTGACAAGCCAGGTGTGATGGCACATACCTGTAAGCCTGGTACATAGAAGGCTGAGGGAGGAGGATCGGGAACTTGTGGTCAATCATGGCTACATGAGACCCTGTCTGAGAGAGAGAGAGAGGGAGGGAGGGAGGGAGGGAGGGAGGAGAGGAGAGAGAGAGGAGGGAGGGAGAGAGAGAGAAGCATGAAGCCATCCGTACTTCTTCATAGTACTGACATGAATCACACAAGTTTTAAGATGTGGAAGCAGGTTCTAGAATGCTAGCTGTCTTCAATTCCTTGCCGCCACTTACCCTGAGAATATAAAGGCATTTTCAAACAGTTTATAGGTAGATATGAAAACAGAACTAAACTGATGCACTAGACCCCCCAGGAGGTGACTCTGTTGACCCTGGTCCTGGCGATCAAGGTAAACGCGCCCAAGCTAGCTTTAAACAAGGATGAACCTCATTCAGCCATGGATACACCACGTGTCCTCAGCTTCCTAAGGCAAGGGCTCAGTCCCCTAGGCAGTAATGGTGAGGGACTCGTGGTGGAGCATGAGCTCATCACAGAGCACGTGACCCCCTCCTGCATGGCCAAGGGAGGAAACACACTTAGGGTATGTGGACTTCTTACTGGCTCAATCTGTGATAGGCTCAGAAATGACCAATCTTCAAAAGAGATGAGCTCAGTCTCTCTCCAACTCCCACCACAGGATCCATGAAAGGCCCTTGGGCTGGGCCCCCTCCCCTCCCCTCCCCGGCTCCTTCAACTCTGGAATTTTGTTCTCATTGTTCCCAAATAAACCTACGTCCTGCTCCACAGCCCGCCGTTTTCACTAATTCTTCAGAGACAAAGAACTCAGCTACCTTCTTTTAAAGCTTAAAACGTGGGGCTGGAGAGATGCTTCACGGTTAAGAGCACTGACTGCTCTTGCAGAGGACCTGGGTTCGATTCCCAGCACCCACATGGCGGCCAACAAATGTCTGAACTCCAGTTCCAGGGGATCCGATGGCCTCTTCTAACCTCCACCGGCATTGCATGACCCGGTGCACTTACACACATGCAGGCAATACACTCTTGAACATAAAGTAAAAGTAATAAAATATTTTTAAACCTTTTAAAGTTTATTATTATCAACGATGTATTACGTTTGTGGAGTGGGGAGCACTGGAACAGTGCACATAAGGAGGTCAGAGGACAATTTTGTGGAACAGATTCTCTCCAGCCACCTTTATGTGGGTTGCAGGGATCCAGCTCTCGGGGAGTCAGGCTTAGTGCGGCAAGTGCCTTTATCCACTGAGCCATCTCGCCAGCCCCACCCTACCTCTTCCCGTCCTATGGAAACATCTTGAGGATAGGAAGGCCGTAGTGAGAGGCCTGAGAGGACTTTCAGAGGCAAAGTTTGAGAGGAAGCAGCCTGTTTTCAGAACGATATGATGGGGCTAAGGGGAAACGCAACGCTGAGCCAGAAGGATCTGGACTTCCCAGACAACTAGTCTTCATCCCCTGAGCTTCGGTTTCTTCCCCTGTAATTCAGAACTGGAGCTGTGTCTCTTCAAGGGTCCAATGAAGGGGTTTAGGCAAAGCACGTAGCGCAATATTCAGCCACTTTCTTTTTTTAAAATTATTTTTATTTAATAACCACATGATTAGAAGCATTTCATTACAGCTTTAACATATTCAGTAACGCATTCCAGAGCAAGGATGCATCTCTTTAAAAAGTGTAGCCGGGTGTGGTGGTGCACGCCTGTAGTCCCAGCACTTGGGAGGCAGAGGCAGGTGGATTTCTGTGAGTTCAAGGCCAGCCTGGTCTACATAGTGAGTTCTAGGACAGCTGGGACTATAGGGAGACCCCCATCTCAAAAAATAATTTTTTTTTAAAAGTGGCTGTAAATTTTTAGATTCACAGTTGAATTAATAATACAGTTATACAATATTGAACTCAGTGTAAACCCTACAAGACATAAAATTGAATGAGTTTTTACCCTTTAAAGAAGATCTCCATTTCATTTTAAAATATACATTTTCATAAAGAAAAACTTATTTTTAATGCTACCAACACTTAGATGCTTGCACATGCGTCTTTAAACTATTAAGTATCTGATTATTTCTAGTCACAATCGGTTACTTTCTGAGATCCTTGGCACCTGAGCATGGATATAAAGTCATCAGGTAGATTTCA
>NW_008330120.1:2921522-2923482 GCF_000622305.1 Nannospalax galili
TGTTGATTTTTTGTGTGTATATCATACAGAACATCCCACACATCCTATAGATGTCTTATTCATCTATATACCCACATCCCATAGATGTCTTATTCATCCCACACATCCCATAGATGTCTTATTCATCTATACACCCACTTCCCAAATGGCACCCTCCCATAGCCTCCCTGCTCCCACACACTGAAGCTCATATACTCTGTCATCCCTGTTACTGTCCACTGTGTTGTCCGCATCCCCATCCATTCCCCAGTGCTTGTCCGTCTGCTGAATCTAGTCAGCCTATCTAGAGATCCTTGTTTTAGGAAGATCAGCTGTTCCTCATCTAGCAGCAATCGGTTGTCAATATTCCTTTAGGAATTTGAGGACTGCTGTTCATTTTTCCAGTTCTATGCTTACTGTCTGAGAATCTTTTGGGCCACCCTGGCCAATAACTCAAAGGAAGGTATCTCCTGTCTGGCATATGGAGTCTCTACATATGGAGTCTTAAAATTTTATATTGACCCCATTAATCTTTGGTTATACTTTCCTTTTGGGTGTTTAAGGCCCTACAGTTGGCCCAGATAAACCAATTTATTTTTACTCTTAAGGTCGTTTGAGGATCCATTCTTCAGGGGTAACATGGGCTTGGGAGGAGCCCCTGGATCCTTTCTTTGACCAGTTCCATCTATGTGAAGATAAGTCAAAGGTCCTGCTCAACCGTGGCTGGCTTTGTTTGGAAGCATGGAGGAAATGTTTCCTTGGCATTGACCCTCCTCTTTGTAGACTGGACACTTGTTCAAGTCCATCTCGTGGGGTCTTCACAGCCTCCTTGATCAAGAGGACAGGTGACTCACCACAGTTACAGGACATTTTAAGAGATGCTTAGTCAACCTAGGAGGGAAAGGAGCAAAAACTATCCTTTATGTTCAAATTAGTATAGCCTCATAGTATGGCTGTTAAACATCCAAGAAGGTTAGTTCCACCAGTCTGGTACTTTTAATTACCATGTGCCATGTAGATAAAGCTTGCAAAAAGACCAAACGCTCAGATAAACCTTGCCTAGACATGTATTACGTTCTTTTATCTGGGTGTATGTATAATTTGTCAGTAGGTTGTTGACCTAATATGGTTCCCTCTGGTTTTCCAAAGCTAGCTAGGCATTGTTTATCTCTCACATTGTCTAACCCATCCACCATGGTTTCCCCATTTAAGGTGCTCCTGTTTTTTCCATTTCTCTCTTAATAATACACTTATCCTACGGTCCCACCTCTCTTGGGCTCCTTCTTTCCCTTTATCCCCTAGGTTCCTTGTATAACCTTCCCTCCCCCCTCTCCTTAAAATAACCCCATTTTAATCCATATGTCCCTTTTTAACACCTGTTTCCCACTGTTCTTCTCTTTCAGGTTCTTTCTTTTCCTTTACCTCCCTGGTTCTTTTTCATAATCCTGGTTCCTGTAGTTATGTCTGAATACATGCTTATAAGGATTTGGTGCTAGGATCCACATATGAGGAAAAACAGACATCATTATTTTGTTTGTTTTCTGAGTCTGTGTTACTTCACTTAGTATAACAGTTTCTAGTTCCATCCATTTACCTGCAAATTTCATGATTTCATCTTTCTTACTGCTGAGTAGAACTCCATCACATAAATGAACCACTTTTTCATTATCCACTCGTCAGTTGAAGGACACTTAGGTTGCTTCCATCTCTTAGCTATTGTGAAAAGAGCAGCAACAAACATGGATGTACAAGGGTCTTTACAATAAGATGAATTCTTTGGGTATACGTCAAGTAGTGGTATAACTGGGCCAAATGGAACGTTCATTTGTAGTATTTTAAGGGTTCTCCACACTGCTTTCCATAGGGGTTGAACAAGTTTGCAGCCTCATGAGCAGTGGATGAGTGTTCCCCTTTCCCCACATCCTCTCCAACATTTGGTATCATTTGTCCTCTTGATCTTAGCCAGTCTGACTGGGGTAAG
>NW_008330120.1:2923504-2924335 GCF_000622305.1 Nannospalax galili
TAAGATGCTTCTTAGCCATCTTTATTTCTTCTTTTGAGAACTCTGTTCAGCTCCTTAGCCCATCTTTTAATTGTGTTACTTCCTTTCTTGATTCTTTGTTTTTTGAGTTCATTATATATATTCTGGATGTTAAACCTCTCTCAGATGTGTTGCTGGTGAAGATTTTCTCACATTCTGTGGGTTTTCTCTTTACTTCCTTAGTTGCTTCTTTTGATGTATAGAAGCTTTTTAGTTTAATGAGACCCCATTTGTTGATTCTTGACCTTGTTTCCTGGGCAGTTAATGTACGGCTTAGAAAATCCTTTCCTACACCTATATCTTGTAGGTTATTGCCAATGTTTACTCCTAACAGTTTCAGAGTTTCAGGCTTCAACATCAAGGTCTTTGATCCATTTGGAATTGACTTTTGTGCAAGGTAAAAGATAGGGGTCTTAGTTTCATTCTTCTACAGGTGGAGATCCAGTTTTGCCAGCAACATTTGCTGAACATGATGTCTTTCCTCCAGTGAGTGTTCTTGGCCCCTTTATTAAATATCAGGTTGCTGAAACTGCATTTACTCATATTTGGGTCTTCAATTTTATTCCATTGGGTCGATTTTTGTGCCAGTACCATGTTGTTTTTGTGACTGTAGCTCTGTAATACAGCTTAAAATCAGGTATAGTAATCCCCCCATATTGCTCTTAGTGCTCAGAGTTGCTTTGCCTATCTGAGGTCTTTTGTGATTCTATATGAATCTTAGGATGGTTTTTTCCAATTCTGTGAAGAATGTCATGGGGATTTTGATTGTCATTGCATTGAATCTATAAGTGGCTTTTGGTAGGTTGGTCATTT
>NW_008330120.1:2924373-2927499 GCF_000622305.1 Nannospalax galili
GTGAAAAGGGAGTGTTTCCATGTACTCTTTCTCTGATTGTTTGTTATTGGTATATAGAAAGGCTACAGACTTTTGTAGATTACTTTTGTAACCTGCCACTTTACTGAATGCATTAATAATTTCTAGGAGTTTTCTGGTGGAATTTCTGGCATCTCTTAGATATCATATCATCCGCAAAGAAGGGATAATTTGATCTTTTCCAATTATTACTCCTTTAATTTCCTTCTCTTGTCTTATTGCTCTTGCAAGAGTTTCAAGCACTATGTTAAAGAGGAGTGGAGATGGTGGACAGCCTTGTCTGGTTCCTGATTTCAATGGGGATGCTTCCAGTTTTTCTCCATTTAGAATGATGTTGGCTGTGGGTTTGTTGTATATGGCTTTAATTATGTTGAGGTATGTTCCCTCCAGTCCAATTCCCTTTAAGACTTTAAACATTAATGCATGTTGAATTTTATCAAAGGCCTTCTCTGCATCTATTGAGATGACCGTGTGGTTCTTGTCTTTGAGACCATTTATATGATTTATGACATTTATTGACTTATGTATATTGACCCATCCCTGCATCTCTGGAATAAAGCCGACTTGATCATGGTGGATCATCTTTTTGATGTGTGTCTGTATGCGGTTTGCAAGTATCTTGTCGAGAATTTTTGCATCTATATTCATTAAGGATATGGGTCTATAGTTTTCTTTTTTGATTCTATCTTTACGTGGCTTTGGTATTAGAGAGATGCTGGCTTCATAGAAAGAATTTGGAAATTCTCCCTCCATTTGTATTTTTTTTAAATAACTTAAGTAGTATTGGATGTAGATCCTCTTTAAATGTCTGATAGAATTCTGCTGTAAATCCATCTGGTCCCGGGCTTTTTTTAGTCAGAAGGTTTTGTATTACTGTTTCAATTTCCTTATGTGTTATGGGTCTGTTTAAGCTGTTAATCTCTTCTTGCTGGTTCCCATGCTTTTAGGTATCCATCCATTTCTTTTAGGTTTTCAAACTTAGTAGTATATAGGTTTTTAAAGGAGGCCTAGCTTGTGAAGCTTCAAAGGGAAGCGGAGACTATGAGGGCTGTTTGTGTGATGTTTTGAATTGAGAATCTGTGTGTTCTGGTCGGCTGGGGCTGAAGAATCAGCTGTGATTAAGAAGAGACCAGAACCTGAAGTAAAACATTTGCTTTACTGGGACAATTGATACTCGTTAGCTGGGGCTGAAAAATCAGCTGTAAGTAACAAGAGACCAGCATCACTGTGGTGAAATCTTCTGGGAGGTATTTCCTCAGGGTCAGGACACAAAGGACCCGAGCCTCCACCTCTAGCTGGAAGCAGTACTCGGTAATGTGTAAGAGTCTCCTGCATGGTTCTGGTGTTGAAATCGTGAGAGGTCACAGAGAACAGCTAAGGCTTGGCACCCTGAGAGGCCAGGAAAGGCCATAAGTGAAAGTGCAGCTTCAGTTGTAGTGAAGACCCCAGGATTGAAGGGGTCATGGAGAGAATCTGAGGCTTTGAACCCCAAGAGGCAAGAAAAGGCCATTGGTGAAGGTGTGGCCTCAGTTTTAGTGGAGACCCCAGCTTTCTGGAGATGTAGGGACCATGGGACAACCATCAAGGACAGCAGGAGCTGGCCTGGGTCTGCAAGATGAGCTGTGAGTGCTGTGGATGGCAGAGTCAGAGCAGTGGAGCTGCCAGAACCCTTTGGAGCCCAGAAGATCATGAGTGAATCCCGGATGTCCAGCCTTGAGCTACTTTGCAGGACTTAGGTTTTGCTTAGGTATGCTTGAATTCTTCCCTTTGAAATAAGACAATACTTGTTTTGGATTTTACAGAATCCCACTCACAGTTAAGAGAATTTTAAAAGAGACTATGGGCTTTTAAGTGTTTGGATTTTTTAAGGATTGTGGGGTTTTTAAGGTTATACTGTCTTATGTTGTGATATTAATGTTAATATTGTGTCTTGGGGACAAGAATTGGGAAGGTAATGGTTTAATAGTGATGTGTTTGTGTGACAAGTTGACAAGGGGTCAGTTGTGCTGGATAGCTTTAGTGTCAACTTGGCACAGCTGGGTTGAAGGAGCCTCAATAGAGGAATTGCTTTCATTGGACTGGCCTGTGGCCATGTCCATGGGGCATCTTCTTGATTATTGAGTGATGTGGGAGGACCCACCCCACTGTGGGTGGTGCCACCCCTGGGCAGGTGGGCCTGTGTTGCATAAGAAAGCAGGCTGAGCAAGGGCCAGGGGAGCAAGCCAGTAAGCAGTGTTCCTCCATGGCCTGTGCTCCAGCTCCTGCCACCAGGCTCCTGCCCTGAGTTCCTACCTTAGGCTCCCTGATAAACTGTGACCCGGGAGATGTAAGCCAAATAAACCTTTTCCTCCCTAAGTTGGTAGTGGTCAGAGTGTTTTGTCACAGCAATGGAGAGACAAACTAGGACAGTGCCCCAGTGCATGGTCGATTTTGGAGAATGTTCCATGGGGTGCAGAATAGAAAGTATATTCTTTGGTGCTTGGGTGAAATAGTCAGTAGATGTCTGTTAGGTCTATTTGATATATGGTATTGTTTAATTCAGATGTCTCTCTGTTAATTCTCTGTCCTGTTGACCTATCTAATGGTAATAATGGGGTATTGAAGTCCCCTACTATTAATGAGTTGGGATTAATCTGGGTCTTAAAGTCCTGTAGTACTGTTTTCATGAAGTTGGGTGCACCAGAGTTTGGTGAATATATGTTCATGATTGTAGTATCTTCTTGATTTATTGTTCCTTTGATCAGAATGAAGTGGCCCTCTTTGTCTCTTCTAATCAAAAGAGTTTGGTTTAAAGTCAATTTTATCAGATATTAGAATTGCAACACCTGCTTTTTTCTTGGTACCATTCACTTGGTACATTTTTTTCCATCCTTTCACCTTAAGATAGTGCCTGTCCTTGAAAGTGAGATGAGTTTCTTGCAGACAACAAAAAAAGAGATGGGTTTTCTAAACCCATTCACCTAGTCTGTGTCTTTTGACTGGGGAGTTCAGTCCGTTAATATTCAAAGTTATTAATGAAAGATGAGCATTGAATCCTGTCATTTTAATTTCTGTTTACATTCTTGATATAGCTGTACTTTTCCACAGTTATACTTTCATTAAATTTCT
>NW_008330120.1:2927729-2961410 GCF_000622305.1 Nannospalax galili
GTCCAGGCTCTTCTGGCTTTCATAGTTTGCACTGAAAAGTCAGCTGTAATACTGATGGGTTTTCCTTTATATGTGACTTGTTGTTTCTCTTTTGCAGCTTTCAGAATTGTCTCTTTGTTCTGAACGTTTAGTGTTTTTATTATGATGTGCCATGGAGAGTTTCTTTACTGGTCTTGTCTATTTGGTGTTCCCTATGCTTCTTGTATTTGTATGGGCATGTCTTTTTTTAATTTGGGGAAAATTTCTTCTACAATCCTGTTGATTGTATCAACAGAATCTCATTATCCTGAGATTCTTCTCCTTCTTGCATGCCTATGATTCGTAAGTTTGGTTTTTTATGGTGTCACACAATTCTTGCATATTCCATTCTTGTGCTTTCTTAAATTTTTCATAGTCTTTGCTTGAGTGGTCCAGTTTGTCCACTTTATCTTCCAGTCTTGACACTCTGTTTTCCATTTCATTCATCCTATTGGTGAGGCTTTCTCCTGTCATTTCTAATTGGGTTACTGAGTGTTCCACTTCCTTCTTCATTTCAGCCTGAGTATTCTTCAATATTTCTAACTCTTTTCTGAATTCATTCAGAAGTTTATCCCTATCTTCCTTCAGCTCTTTGATTTCTTCGTTTGTGTGTTCTTTAAATTCACTGAATTATTTTATCATGTTTATAATTGTTCTTTTGAGTTTAATGTCTGTGTTATCTCTAGGCGGTTCTCATTGTACTCCTCTAGAGGACTATTGGTACTTGGTGGGGATATATTATTTTGGTTTTTCATGTTATTTTTTCTCTGTGACATTGACATGCGAATTTCTTTCATAGTTTCTGATTCTTGTTTGAGACTCAAGCCTTCCTTTCTTGAGTTTAGTTCTGCTTTTTTGTAAACTTTGTGTGCCTTTATTGTTTATTTGTTGGGAATGAAAAGCTGGTTTGTCTAGGCTTCAGTTTCTCTCTTCTGATTTTATATTGGAGTGGCCTAATTGCTTTTGTCTTCAGGAGTTCCCACAGAGGCCCAAGTGAGATGAGGCTCAGATGCTCTCAGGCTTTCTCCTAAGGTCTGGATCCCTCCAGGAAAGACGCTTCCCTCAGGAATTTGGGGGCTGGGCTGGCCTGGGAGTAGGGCCCAGGAAAGATGCTGGTCTCAGAAAGCTGGTGGCCATGCCACCCAGGGAAGTAAAGGAGGGTGAGGGCAGGACCAGACCCAGAGGGTTCCTGGGGGCCACAAGGAGGAACTGGGTTGGTCCAGATGCAAAGGATCAGGAAGCAGTGTTGACTCTGGGCCGAGAGGTTAGCCCCAGTGTTTGGGGTGCCAAGACAAGAAATGGGCCTGTACCCAGGTTAGGAGGAGAGACATGGTGGGGGAGCTGGACGGGTGAAAGAGTCTGGGGGAGTCAAGGTGTGCTGGGTGGCTGGACTTACCCAGGAAAGGTGCTGGGACCAGGACACTGGAGGCTGTGCAGCTGAGGAAGCAAATGGATATGAGGGCGGGGAGCCACTTGCTTTTTTTTGTCATTATATTCTGTTCAGGATCCTGGGTTTAGCTCCCAACAGCCTGAGTCTCAAACAGATTGAGGAACTAGGGCCCTTTCCTTACCTGCCAGCAAGGCAGGCACCAGATTTGGGGGAGGCGGGTTGTGAGCTAAAAATGCTGGGTCTTTTATTCCAAAAGGAGAGAAGAGGCATCATTCAAAAGTCTTAAGCTGTAAATCATCCTCCTCCTCCCCCTCCTCCTCCCCGTCCTCCTCCTCCCCTCCTCCTCCTCCCCTTCCTCCTCCTCTGTCCTCTTATTCAGTTTTACTGGGAGCAGGGCAGGAGAAGAAGCCAGGTGATATCTTCTGAACTTCGCTTTGAAATCTCCTTATCATTGGAATTGTCTCTAATGTCTATTTTTCTCCTTTTTTCAGACACCCTAGGATTTCTCCATACCTGGCTCCAGTTCTCCCATTCTCTACCTGTTACCCACTTCCAAGGGCACTGCCACCTGGTCAACCATTTGCTCTAACAGCATTTCATTTCCTGCTACAAAATTGGTATTCATTTCCTAGGGCTGCTGATACAACTCATCCTCAGCATCCTCCTCATCCTCCCCCTCCTCCTCCTCCACTACCACCTCATCTTTCTCATCCTCTTCCTCTTCCTCCTCCTCCTTTTCCTCTCTCTCTCTCTCTCTCTCTCTCTCCCTCACTCTCCTCCTCCCTATTCCCCTCACCCCTACAACTTGTCATGGTATTTTTAAGTTGCTATTCAAAGTCATCTCACATGGAGGAAAATCTTAAATGATTCATCTTTACATGATGCAATGTCAGGTTTTCATTTCGTTTCTCTTGGGTTCTTGTTTTTTTTTAGACAGGGTCTCCCTATGTAGCCCAGTGTATCCTCAGATTCATAGCAATCTTCCTGCCTCAGCTTCCCAAATGCAAGGATTAATTAAATGCATGTGGCATGACACCTCGCTTTGCAATGTTCTGATTCAAATAGAAGATGAGGACAGTGGGCTACCCCAGCGTAGACAGGGTCCGAGTGCCTGAAACACACTTGAGTACACTTGAACTGCCTGGGGGGTGTCATGGATCCCTGAAGCCCTGAGCACCTAGGAACGAACAGGAACACATGTGGGTCTCACTGACCGGGGCTCTGTGCTTACAAAACACAAGATCAAAGGCAAAAGACCACACACTTCAAGATGGTCACAATAACAAAACATCAGCCTAGTGAGGGACACCAGGGGCCCCACACTCTGAAGCAACCCTCCTGGAAGGCTTAGCTTTTGTTGTTCAAGAGACTCCCAATCCCCAGCTCCTTAAAGGGTAAGGGTATGCATTCCAGGGCCTTGCTCTGCAGCAAGGGGAAAGCAAATGTGACCCCAGTTTACATATAAGGAAACTGGAACCCCCAAGAGTTATCTGCTCAAGGTCACAATGAGGCAACCAAGAGGGACCCAGTTCTCTCTAGAACATGAGTCAGGAGTTTAGCACAGCCTGAGGATCATTGAATGCTGTTAAAGCACTGTTCATGGGGCTGGAGAGATGGCTCAGCAGTTAAGAGCACTAGCTCTTTGTGCTGGATAGCTTTAGTGTCAACTTGAGACACCTGAGTTAAGGGAGCCTCAATTGGGGAACTTCTTCCATAAGACTGGCCTGTGGCCATGTCTGTGGGGCATCTTCTTGATTGTTGAGTGATGTGGGAGGGCCCAGCCCACTGTGGGTAGTACCACACCTGGGCAGGTGGGCCTATGTTGGATAAAGGAGCAAGCTGAGCAGGGGTCACAGGAGAAAGCCAGTAAGCAGCGTTCCTTCATGGCCTGTGCTCCAGCTCCTGCATCCAGGTCCCTGCCCTGAGTTCCTACCCTGGGCTCCCTGATGAACTGCGACCTGGGAGATGTAAGCTGAATAAACCCTTTCCTCCCCAAGTTGGTATTGGTCAGAGTAGTTTGTCACAGCAATGAAGAACAAACTAGAACACTGTTCTTGCAGAGAACCCAGATTTGATTCCCAATGTTACAGTAGCAAAAAGCCCCATAAATTGAACTGGTCCAGACTATAAAATGTCTATCTGTTGGAGGACCCACTTTTCCAGTCTCACTGGTCAATCACCTGGTGATAGAACCATTCCTAGGAAGGCAGGTTCACCTTAAGGTATGCTAAATAGATGGGCGGAACACCTGGTGGTTAATGAGGTAGTGAATTTTTCCTGCCTGGAACTAGCAGGTCTCCGCAGAACTTCTGGACCAACCACAGTCATGTAGGTCTCTGTAAGTCTGTCTGCTTTCCTGAATTCTTCAGGAAAGCATAATTTCTCCTTTTCTTCATGCCTTTCTTACTAAACATGCTTCTTTAAGGCTTTGGGCTGCCCCAGCATCTTGTATTTCTTCACTTTTTCTCTAAAGCTTCCTTCTCCCAGCCATTGTCGCTGAGAGTCAGCCACGTGTCTGATCTCCCAGGCTCTAAACCTGCCTGGCTTCATGACTTTCTTTCCTTCCTCCCACCACTCACCTTCTCAAGAGCAACTTGCCTGCCCTGAGGATTTTTCTTTAAGATCCTAATAAAATTTTAAAACTTCTGTTTGGATCCATTCTTAAATTCTTTTATGAATGAGACTAAGAACCTTCTAGGGATGCTCTTTCTCTCCAGTTCCAGGGGATATGACACCCTGTTTTGACTTCTTGGGCATTGCAGGACATGGGTGCACTTGCACACACACACACACAGGCAATACACTCATACATATAAAATAAAAATAATGAAACATTTTAAAGCACTATTCATGTTAGTATAGGTCTTTATGATAGGCACTGTCATATCTATGTATCTATGAGCTGAGCAAGCAGACAGCCCACGTGCCAGGACTAGCTGCTCTGAGCAGTGCACAGAGACCTTGAGGAAGCTTCACATCCCTGGCGCTACTTGCTGCCAATACTCTGGCTTATATAAATAGGCTGTGCTGGATAGCTTCAATTGTCACGTTGACACACCTGGTTAGAGGGAACTTCAACTGAGGAATTGTCTCCTTTGGATTGACATGTGCTTGTATCTGTGGGGCATTTTCTTGATTGCTGAATGATGTGAGAGGGCCCAGCCCACTGTGGGCAGTGCCACCCCTGTGTTGTATAAGAAAGCAGGCTGAGCACAGGCCCGGGGAACAAGCCAGTAAGCAGTGTTCCTCCATGGTCTGTGCTCCAGGTTCTTGCCCTGGGTTCCTGTCTTGGCTTCCCTTGATGACGAACTGAGCTGTAAGCCAAAAAAACCCCTTTCCTCCCCAAGTTGGTTTTGGTTCATGTTTTTATCACAGCAATAGAAAAGCTAACTAAAACACAGGCTGTTCAGCCCACTTTTCTAGCTGGCTGGAAGACGCCCTACTGTGTTGTGCCCTGGGGTTGCAACATTAGCTCAGTAAAAGGCTTCCCATGAGTGATCTTGTCTTGCCTGCTTTTGATCCTCAACATAAGTAGAGACGTAAAAATGGCAACAGAGTGATGTCAGAGGTAGAGCTGGCATCAGCTTGGAGGGTAGCTGAAGAGTTCCAGAGAGAAGCCAGGAGGAGCCTCTAGGAGCAAATGGGAGAGGACACAGTCACAGTGAGGGCTACAGAGAGCTGAAGAGAGGATGGGGGCAAGAGTGTTGGAAAAAGGCTGAGGAGCTGCCCAGCTTTAAGGGACAAGGGTTGTAGACACCCTAGCCTGAGAGCTGTCACACATGTCCCTATAGTCCAAGGATCCCAGCACCCAGGACCCATTCGCTGTTGCTGTTTGCTGCTGCTCACAGCTGCTGAAGGCTGAGGGTTGCAAGAGGTGCCACGGTCAGAGCTGATTATTTGTTGCATACCTAAAACCAGAAATCTCTTGCTTCCAAATCCTGGGACAGTGGGCTGCTGGAGCTCAGGGTGTGCAGCTGTGAGCCTCTGCATCTGCTGGTCCAGCCTTTAGCATTGGGACTCAAGGGCCCGGGATTGTCAGAACTAGAAGAGTCTCCTGCCCATGATTCGTGCTCAAATGGAGCAAAGGGCCCCAGGGAGATGCATGGAAAGAACCTTTCTGGCAGGGGCAGGAGGTGGGCTGGAGCCCTGCCTATAGTCCAGAGACCCTGCCCTGGGGAGGGAGGTGGAGCCACATCCTTCTCTCCCAGGTGTCCTTGGCTCCCATCTTTTTATTGACACATAATAAATGTGCATATTATGAGTGTAGACAGTGAGAAATGTCCACCATAGGCTCACATATTTGAACACTTGATCCTTGGTTGGTGGCACTGTTTGGGAGGTCGCAGAACATGTAGGAAGCTCTAGCTGGAGGAAGTGCATCCCTGGATACAGACTTTGCGAGTTCATAGCCTCACCCCACTCCCAGTTCCCTCTCTCTGCTTCCTATGTGTGGTTAGGATGTAACCTCTCAGCTTCCTGCTCCTGCCGTCTCGCCTGCCCTTTGCTGCCAGGCCTACCTTCCATGATGGACTTTCATCTCTCTGGAACCATAAGCCAAAATAAATGCTTTGGTCCATAAGTCCCTTTTGGTCATGATGTTTTTCACAGCAACAGAAAAGTTGCTGCGGTACACCATGACATTTGGTTTGTATGCCCATTGGGTAGTCATGAACTTGGGGTAATTGGCATGTCCATCACCTTAGCCTCATCTCTTTATGGTGAACAAAATTTCTCCTGGCCCTTTTGAGGTGTTACTGCTGACAGCATTCAGCCTGGCCTGCCACTGAGCAGCAGAGTTTATTCTTCCTCTCTAACCTTTGAACACACCAACCAACTCCCCCATTCCCTACCCCCACCCTCCCTGCTCTTTGTCAAACCCTGTTCTGTTCTCAACATCTGTGAAGTTAACGTTTTCAGATTCCACATGTGAGGGGGAACGTGCAACTCTGTTCTTTCAGCACCTGTCTTAGTTGATTTTCTGCAACATTCTCTAGGTCCACCCATGCTGTCCCAGGGTCTTAGCCTCTTCATGACTCCACAGTATCCTATTAGATGTTGGATAACATTTTTTATTCTTTCATCCCCTAATGGGGTGTTTAGCTTGATTTCTTCCCCTGACTGTGGTGAACAAGGACAGCATGTGTCTTTTCAACATGTTGGTTGTCACGCACGCTTCCTAGTGGACACACACTTGGCAGCAGGCATCTTGGTTACTTTCTCAGTCATGGGGATTGAGACAAAAATCAGCTCACAGTTCCAGAGGGACACAGTCCATCGTGTCCAGGAAGACGGCAACAGGTTGTAAAGGCATGGGGGGCAGGAACAGGAAGCTGGCTGTCACACTGCCTCTGCACTCAGGAAGCAGACAGGGAACAGGAAGTGGAGCCAAGCTATAGAGCCTCAAGGTCCATCCCTAAGGACCCACTTCCTCCAGCATGGCTTCACCTCCTAAAGTTCCCACAATTTTCCAAACAGAGCCAACAGCTGCAGACCAAATGTTCAAACACGTGCGCCTGTGGGGGATACTTTGCATTCAAACTCCAACAGTGGGATTGCTCAACCCTACCACAGTTTTACTTTTGACTTTCTGAGGAATGCCCTCAGTGTTTCCCATGACTGTGGTCATTTACATTTCCAACAATGGCGTAGGAGAGTTCCACAGTTTGCATCACCAGCTGATGACAGTAATTCTAACTAGAGTGAGACAGTGCTTCCCTGTGCCTCTTGTGTCCATTTCCCTGATGGTCAGGTTTTTCTTTCATGTACCTTCTCTCCATGTGTATATCTTTCTTGTGCTCAGGGTCCAAAAAATTCCCTGAATTGACCACTCAGACACTGAGACTCAGGAAAACTTATCTGCTTTATTGAGATCGACTGGCCGGGGACACAGGCAGGCTCGGGAGCTGCACTGTGACCCAGAGCTGAGGAAACACAAGGCTTTTAAGCACAAAAACCACAGAGCAGGGGATTTCTATAGAAACCATAAACAGATGTACCAGGAAAGGGTTCGAACAATCTAGGGCTGATTTCCAGAGCCTTAACCTATACAGCCATTGGCTAGCTTACCTGGAGCAAAACGTTCTTCCTCTTCTGCCCTGGACCGGTTAGAAACCATAAACAGATGTACCAAAGGGTTTGAACAATCTAGGGGATTCCCAGAGTCAGGCGGAGGGCAGCTCTTTCTCAGAGGATTGGGGGGGGGGTCTGAGGGGCCCTCTCCTTCATTCCCCCTTTTTGTTTTTGAAATTTTTTTGAATCAAACCATTGATTCATATGTGTCATCTAGGGGATTGTAATAGGCCCTCATAACCATCAGTTGTACAGCAGAGACCCTTTGTTTAACAAACTTGACTAGAGCATTAAAGATACAGGGTCCAAAGGTTAACAGTGCTATAAGGATTAAGAGAGGACTGGTGAGTGCAGTGATAAGGGTGGTAAGCCAAGATGACCAGGAGAATAGGGACTCAAACCAGTTTTGGGAGCTTTTTCTGAGTTCTTCTCATTTTAAAAGACTCTTTCTGATCTGGGCCAGGGTGTCTTTAATCACACCCGAGTGGTTGGCACAAAAACAACATGTTTCTCCCAGAGCCATGCAGAGTCCACCTTCCTTGAGAAAAAGCAAATCGAGGCCCCTTCTGTTTTGTAAGACTACTTCAGCTAGTGAGTCTACCTGTTGTTCTAAGTAGGAGGCAGTGGCATGTAATCTCCTAATATCTCTATCAACCTGTTCGCTCAAGATTTTCAACTTTCGATTACTGGTGACCCAGGCTGCCACAGGTTCCTATGGTGGCAGACCCTGCTATCCCCTGCTATCCCTGCTATCCCCTGGTATCCCCTACTACCCATATGTCTTCCAGCAGCCCCTCCATAGTGATAAACGTGGGGCATGACATGTACCAGCACACAAAATTCCTGTCTCCCTATGAAATACTGGGTGTGCAAACAAGCGGTTAGGCCAGAGGAGCAAGCAAACCCAGTGGAGGGGGGCAGCAAGCAATGGGTGTCTCCTATAGACCAGGTGTTCCCGGGTAAAGCATAGGACTGATTACAAACCCCGAGGTAGGGAGAAGTAGTCAAAGGATATTCTTTGGACATGAAGCACAGCCCCTGCCCCTTCAGATCCCCTAGGGTGAAAGTAGTTTCCCAGGGACATGAGGAGTGTCATTCTGGGCACTATTTTTAATTCCTCCCTTTTTGCAGTGAGGGCAAAACCTATGTAGTAGGGTGGCCAGGGATCCAGGCAGAGCCAGCAGTCTTTGGTCATCTCAGGGCTTGTTATTTAAATACTGGAAGGTAGCCTTCATGGTATTTATAAGGGGCTCCCTCTCTAGAAGGGGAGGGAAATCTTCATCCCTCAGAGGCATCATCCTCACAGTCAGGAGAATAGTCAGGCTGGGGACCAATTTAGTTGGGGTTTCTAAAGGAGGGGGAGCTGAATCTGGCTTCAGTTCTGCTAAAGGTCCTACAGATCGAGGTGGTACGGGTTTTGGGAATTTTTGAATTGTAAATAGGGTTCCAGGGTCCATGCCAGATACATAGGCCCTCAGTCCACATGTGCGGCCCGTGTCCCATTTCTGATCCATAGTAAAGACATCCCATTATTTTAGGGTTATGATAAGAGGGTTACAGGTCTTGGGGACTGTACAAGACCTATTTTCTCCAATTGAATATTAATGTATGGATCTTGTCATTCAAGTGGATGCCATGTCGGGGCCCATGTCTCACAACCCCAGTAAGCACAGTAATAGCTTCCTTCTTCATCAGTCAGTCCTGGTGTTTGCCAGGCATGCATAGAAGGCAGTTCCTAAGGTTTTTTCTGCATCTATGGTGCCGGCCCTACATCCAGTAGCAGGTCTCTGTGCCATCGGCCTCCCATAACCACCCATTTGGTATCCCTCATGTTTCCAGTTGGCCTCTCTAGCCAGTGTTGACCATAAAGAACATAGGTCAGTTTCAAACCAGGGAGCAATTTGAGGGTTAGGAGGTGTCACCTCCATAATAACCTTCCCTGTCTGTGTATCAGATAATTTCCAGACATAAGTCTGGGGCTGGTAGACTCCTTGGGGGCGGCCTTCCCATAAGGTAGAGTCAGCAGGAGCCAGAGTCATAGCGACACCAGGGGGGAACAGGTGAATTGTCTTTTACCAATTGAAGTTTCAGGGGGTCTTCTGGGTGATATTGGCCCTTCCATTTTTCTTGGTCAACCTGCGCAGGCTTGACGTGTGAGTGATGAATCTAGGTGCGTAGTCCATCCACCTTCACTGCCATGGGAGTTTTCAGGATCATAGTGAATGGTCTTTTCCACTGAAGGGCCAATGTCTCCTTCTGATGTCGCTTTACCCAGACAGTGTCTCCAGGTCAGTAAGGATGTGGAGTAGCTGGAGGCAGTTCATGCACTTGCCAGATCAGGGGGTGGAGGTGCTCCTGTACAGCCTGTAATGCCCTAATAGACTGGAGGATTTCATGATTAGCTATTTCAGCCAACAGTTCTGACTTTAATCTTGGGACCAGGGGAGGAGGTTTCCAAAATGAATCTCAAAAGGAGTTATTCCCTGGATATAGGGGGCGTTTCTAGCCCTGAGGAGGGCAAAAGGGAGGAGAGTCACCCAGTCTGTGCCAGATTCTAAGGTTAATTTAGCCAAGGTCTCCTTAAGGGTCTGATTCATTCTCTCTACCTGTCCTGAACTCTGGGGATGGTATGCGCAATGTAGTTTCCAATGTGTCCCCAGGGCCTTTGCTAAGGCCTGAATTATCTGAGCGATGAACACTGGTCCATTGTCAGATCCTAACACCAAGGGCACACCAAACCTGGGAATGGGTTCATCTAGAAACTTCTTGGCAACTGTGGTTGCCATTTCCTTTTTGGTGGGAAAGGCTTCTACCCATCCTGAAAAGGTATCTACAAAAACCAGTAAATATTTATATCTAAACCATCCCAGCTTTACCTCAGTGAAGTCTACCTCCCAGTGGACTCCAGGGGCAGTCCCTCTTACACGTTTTCCTGAGGATTTATCATTTTTCAGGGAGGCATTAGTCATCTGCATGCCATGCATCTGGAGGTGACGTCCTGTATTGTAGCTGTTGAGGAAGGAAACTGGAAGCATCTGGTTAGTAATGACCTGATCTTTTCTTTTCCCATGTGGGTTCCTTCAGGAAGTTGGTGAACTAGCATTTCCCCCAGGCGATGGGGGAGGATGACCTTGCCATCTGAAGTGTGTCTCCATCCTGAGGAGACATATCCATTTGGAATTGTCTGGAAATATTTGTCATCCCCTTCTGTGTATGAAGGCTTTTCAGGTAACGTAGGGTCTGGCAGTGCTAGGAGAGCAGGTTCGGATGGGGATTCTGCTATCGTTTTGGCAACTTGATCCACCTTTTGGTTTCCTCAGGCCTCAGGTGTGTTGTTCTTTTGATGTCCTGGGCAATGAATGACTGCCACCATTTTGGGTATCCATATGACCCTTAACAAATCAATGATCTCTTGTTTGTGTTTAATAGTCTTTCCTTCTGATGTCAGGAAGCCTCTTCCTCGATAGATGGCCCCATGTACATGAACAGTGGCAAAAGCATCCACAGGCGACAATATCCAGCTGACCCCAGGAATTCTCTGACTTGTCTTTGACTTTGGGGAATGGGGATGTCCAGGATAGCCTTTTTCCTTGCAGAGGAGAGCCTGTGCATACCCTCCTCCCAATTGAAACCCCAGATACTGTACCACCTCCTGGCAGATCTGTGCCTTTTTAGCTGACACGTTGTACCCCAGGCATTGAAGTTCCTTCAACAAGTCTTTTGTAGCCTCTAGGCAAGAGGGGTGGTCAGAGGTGGCGGGGAGCAAATCATCTACATATTGCAGAAGAGAAACTTGGGGGTGGGCAGTTCAGAACCCTCGGAGGTCTTCATGCGAGGCCTCGTCAAAGATGGTGGGAGAGTTCTTAAACCCTTGTGGAAGCCTTGTCCAGGTCAGTTGGCCACTGAACCCTTCTTCAGGATCTTGCCATTCAAAGGCAAAGATGGGTTGGCTCCCCTTGTCCAAGGGGATACTGAAAAAAGCATCTTTCAAATCCAGGATGATATAAATCATCCTGTCAGGGGCCAGGGAGCTCAGGAAGGTGTAAGGATTAGGCACAGTGGGGTGTATGTCCATGACTCTCTTATTCACCTCTCTCAGAGTCCTGCACAGGTCTATAGTAGGGGAGACGAGCCCTGACCCCCTCAATCTTTTACCTTTTGAGTTCCCTTGTGTTTCCAAGGACAATCTCTTATCCAGTGTCCCATCTCCTTACAGTAGGCGCATTGGTCTCTCTTTAGGGGGCCAGCCCAAGGGCCCAGTCCCCTCTGCCAATTCTGATCTCTGGGCAGATATCTTCGAAGGGGGGGCGTTCACCCTCTCTTTGAGCCAAAGCCTGTGCCAGTTTTCGATTGTGATGTTTATCACATTCCTCCTGGGTCTCGTGGTTATTGAAGACTTTTTGGGCAATTTCAAGCAATTCAGAGAGACTCTTAACCTTCGAAGCCTTCCAACTTTTGCGATTTCTTCTGGATATCAGGAGCAGGCTGGGTCACGAAGGTGATGTTTATTGCTCTTTGATTTTCTGACGCCTCAGGATCAATAGGAGTGTAATCCCTGTAGGCCTCCATAAGCCTCTCCAGGAACTGTGCTGGAGCCTCTGTCTGTCCCTGCAAAGCCTCACTGACTTTTGACAAATTTGTAGGCTTTTTAGCAGCAGCCCGGAGACCCCCCCCCATAAGAATCTGGCAGTTAGAGTTTGAGTGACTCCCTACCTGCAGGAGTTGTTGGACATCATCCCAGGTGGGCTGGTGAATAAGAAAGCTAGTCTCCAGGAGACCAATTAAAGCCTGGGGTTTTTAGAGAAAGGAGGTTTTTGTAATTTCCAATTATAAAGATCACTGGTTGAGACAGGAGAATAAACAAGAAAACTGCGGCCAGAGGAATGCGGTGGGGCCATTCGAGAGAACAAGGGTACAGAATTTCCCGAATAGACAGTGTCCCCAGAGATTGAGGCCGCCTTCTGGAAATCCTTAAAATGAGAAAGAATTAAGTCAAGGGGAGTGTCTTCAGATGAAGGGGATTGACCCATGATGAAAAAAAAAGGATTATGCCAAAATAAAGACAAATGAGAAACAGAAAGATCAGGTAGATCTGTTCAAGACTTGACTGACACGGAACAAAGGGGCTGCGAGTCAGAGAATCGCTGTGAGAGCAATTAGGGTTGACACCAAAGGCCTGGAGGGCATGAGCAGTCAACCATTCAGATGGTGGGTTGGGGTGTCCCCCGTCCTCCAGCACAGAGAGCAATACTGCATCCAGTTTCTCTCCCTTGAACCTCCAGAAGTCTGGACACCCAGAACAGAAATAAAAACAGACTCACCACTGGAGAAACCAGATCTGATGTCATCAGGCACCAAACGGAGAACAAAAAAGACAGGAAAACAGACCAAGGGTCTTTTAGAAAATCCTGGGACAAGTGCCCACAATGTTAGGGGTCCAAAAAGTTCCCTGAATTGACTACTTGGACACTGAGACTCAGGAAAACTTACCTGCTTTATTGAGACTGACCGGCCGGGGACACAAGCAGGCTCGGGAGCTGTACTGTGACCCAGAGCTGTGGAAGCTCAGGGCTTTTAAGCACAAAAACTGCATAGCAGGGGATTTCTATAGAAACCATAAACAGATGTACCAGGAAAGGGCTCGAACAATCTAGGGGATTTCCAGAGTCAGGCGGAGGGCAGCTCTTTCTCAGAGGATGGGGAGGGGGTCTGAGGGGCACTCTCCTTCACTTGGAGGAACGTCTCTAAGGGTCTTTTGCCCATTTTTAATAGAGCTACTGATAGTTTTGCTATTACATGGTTTGAATTCCTTGTAAGTCTGGATATTAACCCACGTCAAATGTACAGCTTGAAAATATTTCCTCCCAAGCCTCAGACTCTCTCAGCTGAGCTGATGAGTCCTTGTTTGGTTTGCTGTAATATCATGTGTTGTGTTTGCACCTGTGCTTGCTTCAAGACCTGTGCTCTGGGCATTGTACCCAAGATGACTCTGCTGAGGCCATACCCTGTGGAAGCCCCTCCCCTGCCCCACATGTCTTCTGGTAGGATCTCCAGCTTCCCCAGCATCTGTCCTTTCTCTGGGTGTCAACCTAAAAGGTGACAAGCATGGGCCACCACTCCTGGCTTCAAGAAGAGATAGCCATGGCAGACAGATATAAGACAGGATGCTCAGTGCCTCCATTTGCCAGGGAAATGCAAATTAAAGCCAAGATTAGAGATGGCCTCCTGGCCTGTCAGCATGGCCGTTATCCAAAGCACAGATAGCGGGTGTCCGAAAGGTTAGAAAGGAAAGCACGTCCTGGCATGCTGCTGGTGGGAATGTGAATTCATGCAGTCATGTGGGAAAACAGCACCAGAGGCCCCTCAAAAAACCTCTAAATGAGTCTGGCATGGGGCAGAGGCAGGTGGATCTCTGTGAGATCGAGGTCAGCCTGGTCTACAAAGTGAGTTCCAGGCCAGCTGGGGCTAAGGAAGACCCTGCCACAAAAACATTTTTTTAAAAACCTCTAAATGCCACAATTCTACTGCAGCGAACCTGACCCAAGGCCCTCTCTGAGAAGAGAGCTCCAGATAGTGCTAACAGCAAGTAGTGCAAGGGTCCTGAGGTAGGAGGACACTGGGGGTGCTGGAGAGAAGAAAAGGGTCTTGTGATGAAAGGATGGGAGGGTGGCATATAACTGCAGCCACAGGTCAGTACGGAGAGGACCCTAGGGCAATGGCACCCGCAGGCCAGGAGGGACAGGTCCCTGGGGTCTGGAAGGTAGCAGTGAGCCATTCAGTTTGCCCCTAGGAGGCTGCTGGGGGGTGTTCTGAAGCTCTGAGGGCAAAGTTGTGTCTACCCAGAAGACCCTGTCCCCTTGGGCCCCAGAGTAGTCCCCAACACAGCTGGGGCCTGAGACCTTCAACATAGCAAAGCTAATTACAGCTCATGGATCTGACCACTATGTCCAGCTTCTTCCCCTCCCCCAGCAGTCACACATTTCACCCTAGCCAGGGTGGGATGCTCAATCACCCAGGGAGCTCCCTGGTGACTCCATGTCTGCCCCCTGGGGGACAGGAGACACCCCACTGGCCACATGGCCTTTATTGTTCTTGGGACCCAGTTGAGGGACTTTGGCCTCCACAGGCATCATGAGAGCCCAGATCTCAGGACAGATGTTCCCTGGAGTGCTCCCACCCAGGGTGCAGCCCCAGCCTTGTGCCCAGGCATCTGGAAGCTATCCCTCTTGTCTATGGTATGGGCAACAAGAGGCCCCTTTGACCACCTACCATTTGTACCTGCCCATGGACCTCCATGTCCCCCATCTGTCCAAACTGTGCCCTGTTCTGCCTCAAGTCAGTCCAGACAAACAGGCTGTCCCCATCATGCCTTCACTACAGCCAACATTGTTGGAAACAGACAATGGCCCAGCTCTGTTTGATGCCTGGAGACAAGGCTCAGAGTCAGGGTCACGTTCATGAGTCATCCATTACAACAGGGGGACCAATAGCACCCCAGTAGACAGGGCTTGAATCTAACCGCCATCCCAGGTGGAAATGAGCACTGAGGGGAGGGGACAACGGCTGGACCGATGCTCTGGCCTCTCTGGGGTCAGAGATGGGAAGGCAGGCAAGCTCCCAAACTGTGTGCAGAGCCAGGGAGCATGGGTGGCACAGAGCTGTCTGCAGGGACAGGCCAGCCTGGCAGTGCCCAGCAAGGAAACGACTCCATGGGAAGCAGGTGGCAACAGACCATAACTAGAAGCAGAGCTCACCAGCCGCTCACCTGCCACCAGCCTGCCACACACCTTTGCCCAGACCATGGGCTGAGACCAATGTCTGAGTTTCTGAATGGACAGGAACTGAAGTCCTGTGACTGGTGTCTGCTTTTCTGAATGGTGAGGAGCAACTGTAGCATCTTCCTGTGACTCTGAGAGGCTGAATTCCAATGAAAATCACTGGAGCCAGATTTCACAGCTCAGAGGTAACATTTTGTGGCACATAGCCACGCCCACTTGGTATCGGCACTGCACTGCATGATGGCTGTCAGGCTGTGTCACTGCACCGTAGCTGCAACCAGGGCTGTATGCATGCATACAGCCCACAAGCCTTCCAATCTAGTCACCGAGGTGACTAGCCCCTGTCCTCCATGCCTAGCCAGTTCTCTGAGGACATGTGAGGGAGCCAAGGGGCAAAGGACACTGGGTGAGCACCTGCCACCTCCTGGGATACTGTAGCGCATCTCCAGAAATCCTCGGGCAGCCCTTTTTTACATTTTACAGACAAGGAAGCTGAGTGTCCTAAAGGTAAAACTATTTCCTGCTAGGAGCCAGGCAGGATTCTCACTCACAGCCCTCTAGTTCTAAAGCCTCTAGGTGTCTTGCAGTGGAATGGGAAGACTCTGCCTATAGCAAGCTGATCTTTGGACCCTGACACCTGAGGAGGAGCCACTCCACCCCCAGCACTCGCAGCTGGAAACCCTCCTGAGCTCTGCCTGGAGAACATGACTCATTTTCAAATCGCACAAACAAACAGAGGGTCTGCACCACTGGCCAGCCATCTGTCCCTTGAGGGTAGGGACGGCCTTGTCCAAGAGCCGTGAAGTACGTAAGAGTGGTGGCCCCTAGGAGGGCAACAGATGCTGCCAGAGGTCTCCTCTGGCGCTGCCCACAAGAAGGCACCTGCCCTCCCCTCGGCCTCAGCAGCTTCCAGTCCCATCCCACCCCGGCTCCCTGCAGTGGCCCTGGAAACCACTGCTGCCCGGCCTGACCGTCCTGCCTTCCTTCCCCTCCACCTCTGGCTTCCTACTTTGCCAACAGGTTTGTGCGAGGCCGGTGAGGCCCACACATATTTTACTAGCTACGATTCAGGGCGCCCAGGGAAATCGGAATCTCAGACAAACAACTAGTCATTTTTTAGTGAACCCATGATCTAAGCGTATGCCAGGTGACACTCAGACATGATGGCACCAAAGAAGTATTTGACACTCACCCGAAAGTCGCATGGCACCGGCCAGCCTGCATTTTTCTTTGCTAAACTCGGCACCTACTTGTTGAACTTTATCTTCCCTCTTCTCTTCTGATCTGTGCTCCAGCTCCCTCCTCCCCACACCTACTTTCTCTTCTAGAATTTACCATGCCCCTCCCACCACAGGGCTGTACACAGGCTCTTTCTGCCTTCTCCAATTCTTTCCTCTCATCTGGCCAGGTCTCACCCTCAGAGCTCAGCAAAGGGCATTAGTCACCTCCCAGAGCACACCAGGCTCCTGTATCCAACACACACACCCACGCACACCCTAACCCTCATTTCTACCCTCAGGTGTGTGGTGAGCAGGCACAGGTCCTGTGTGAAGACCACAGGTCCACTCATTTTGTTTATTTGTTTCGTGTTGTTTTTGAGGCAAGGTTTCATGTAGCCCAGGCTGGTCTGGAACTCCTGATTCTCCTGCCCCCACCTCCCAAATGCTGGGATCACAGGAGGTGCCACCACGCCTGTCTCCTGTGTCAACTCTGTTTATCTGTTTTTGAGATGGGGAGGGTCTTGTGTATCCCTCTTTGGGCATTCTTTTAGTAGCTGAGGATGCTCTTGAATGCTTATCCTCCTGCCTCTGCCACCTGAGTGCTGGGATAACAGACACGGGATCACCATGCTGATTTACTTGCCCACTCATTAAGCAGTGGCCTGGGTGTGTGTCATTGGTTGCCATGTCACCAGCCCCCTGCGTGGTGACTGACAGCCAATCTCAGTAATGAATGTCCACCAAACAGACAAGCCAGATCTAGGGCAGTGGAGACAGGAGAGCACCTCGCCTAGGCCCAGGATCCCTTTGCACAGGCTCTGGGTGCTGCCACCTCTATAGGGAACACTCGGGGCCCTTTTTGTTGGGAGTGATTTGGGGAAGAGCCCCGTTCACATAGCTAGTTTGGGGAAACAGCGTGTGAAAATTCTACATAATATTTGCTCATGGCCCGAGAGACATTGCCCTTTTAAAACCTTTTTTTATTAGCTAATTATACGTAATAATAATGTTTCATTCTGACACTTTCATACATGTACATAATGTGTTCTTTGATATTCACACACATACATGTCATCCTCTCTTGTGCCCTCCCCTCAGCTCTCATGCGTGAGTGTCTGTGTATGTGTGGTGTGTGTGTGTGTGTGTATGTGTGTCCCAGTGAGTTTCCTGGAGGTTCATTCGTTTACAGGAGCATGAGCACTATACCAGTGGCACACCACTGAATAACCCCCACCCCAATCAACTGTTAGCTGCGTATAAATCCTCAGGGAGGAATGGGGCCTTGTGAGCTCCTCTCCTCGCCATGGAAAGGTGTTAGCGGGCCCAGTCTCATGCAGGCCTTATGTATAAGAGAACAATAATCATGTCATGCCAGAAAGATATCACTCTACCCCCCCCCCTTTTCTCTGACTCTTGCATTCTTTTAAAAAATTTTTATTTTTCAGTTGTGGTGCATGAGCTTGTGTGTGTGCCCACAGGAGACAGGAGAGGGCATCAGATTCCCCAGAGCCGCAGTTAGACTTGGTTGTGAGCCACCCGGTGTGGGTGCTGGGAACTGAGCTCGGGTCCTCTGGAAGAGCAACAAATGTGCTCTTATGTGATGCTCACATTCTCTCTGCCCTTTCTTTTAACCCTGGCCTTTGAGGGAGAGATAAAGAGGTCTAATTTATGAGACCATCATCTTTTTTTAAATACATAATTTATCGAGAATTTTATACATGCATATAAGGTGTTTTGAGCAAATCCATGCCCACTCCCTCCCCTCCAACTCCTCCCATATCTCCCCATCACTTTTGTCTGATAACTTCATGTACTCTTTCTTCTTCTTTGATTTATTTATTTTTTATGGGGCTTTTGACTACTCTAACATTTCCCCCTTCTGAAGAGGTAACCCTAAAATCGTTTAAGGAGTAGATAAAATCTCCCAAATATTTTTGATATTTTTGGCCTTTGGAATGGAATAGGTTGCTAAGAGGCCCAAGGACATTGTGAGTTTTAGTCAAGAAATTGGCTACTTTTCTTTGGGGTCTTTTTACCCTAACTGCCTAGCCAATTCCTATCTCCTATTCTTATCACCATCCTATGAAGAGATTACCCAAATTGCCAATAAAGAATCAGGACACAGACCACTCTGGCTTCTTCCATGCTGAACAGGGATGCAGGGTGAGGCAATCGGGGTACCCCTTTAGTGGGTCTATCTAAAAGACTCCCGAATTGCATAACTCTTATCTCGAGGAGGAGAAGAAAGTCTTTGAATCGTGACTAGGAGCAGTGAAGGAGAGGTAAAGGCAGGAGTAATTAGCATTACAAGGAGAACATCATCTTTTAAAGTTTCATTTTTTTCCTGACATGAGAAAAGATCCCTTTCTCAGAGTTACCCATGCAGAGGGACCAACAAGGCAGGAAGGCTGTGGAATGCTTGGCTCTGGGGTTCTTCCACAAGCAACAGAGATTCTGTAAAATACAGGTGTCTGACCCTGCACCCAGCACTGTACAAGCACCTCCCTTCTTCCTCCATGCAGAAAACACACCTGTTCTAATGGGTCCTGCAACTGAGGAACCAGGCTAGCCTAGGCTAGTCTGCACAAGGCCACGTAACTAGAAACAACAGGACCAGGTTGGCGTGCCTTCTCTCTCCAAGAGTCAGGGAGCAGTGTAGTCTAGCCCTGGTTCCAGCCTTGGCCTTTCTGTTTCCTGACCCTGAGGCACAGTGTGAATATCCAGCCATCTCACAATCCCCTGCTGTGGACAGAGCTGTTCCCACCACCACAGCCTTCTGCATCATGATGGAGCAAAATCCCCTGAAATCAAGAGAACAAACCTTCCTCCCTTGTGTCATTTCTGTTGGGTATTTTGTCACAGTTACAAGAACAGTAACTAACGCAACAGCCTGTAACCAGGGAGTTGACCCCGGCCAAGTGCAGCTGAGGGAGAGATGCAGGAGATGCTGGCTGGAAAGGATGCTGATGGGACACGCCCACATCCATGACTGACGCCCACCACACACAGACAGAGCCAGAGGTAAGTTAAGATGTGACCTAAGACCAGAACAGGCACCTTAAAAAATCTGATGTTTAAATTCTCCCAAGAGCTGGGGGGTGGGGGTTGGCTCAGTTGGTAGAGCATTTGCCTAGCATGCTTTGGCCCTGAGTTCCATCCCTAGCATCACATAAAGCAGAGCTTGGTAGTACACACCTGTCATCCCAACACTCTGGAGGTAGATGGAAGAAGATCAGAAGTTCAAGATAATCCTCAGCTACACAGAGTTTGAGGCCAGCCTGGGCTGCATGAAACACTTATGAAAAAAAAAATGGAAGGAAGGAAGGAAGGAATGCCCCCTCCCATTGGTTGACTGTGGGAACACAGGAAACAGCCCTCATCAGGGGACTATAACAAAATCCTAGAACCTTCACAGTGAATCTGTATCACTTATTAGATGCGGGTGTATTCACCCATGGGTGATTCTGGAACACAGTACCAGCTTGGTGGCATAACACAGATTTAGAGCCTCAAGAGCCTCACAGTGCTCTACCTCAGAAATCTATAATTAATCTACATGCTTACCTTTTTTCTCACTCCTTTTCTGGCCTCTGGAGGCTGTAGACATTCCCCAGCTTGTGGCTCTGGATCCTGTCCCTGTTACTTCTTTCCCATCACATCTCTACCTCTGCCTATTTCCCAATAAAGGAAAATAACAGCAGGCCCAGCAGGACAATCCAGGTGACTTCTCTACTCAGAGTCTTTAATCCCTTATGTCCAGATGTGGTGTCCGCTCTGCCAGGCCCAGCTCCATGGGTTCTGGGGATTAGGATGCGGCTCTCTTTACAACCTTGTTTCTTCTACCACAACAGGCTACAATTCAAATGTTGCCTAATGTATAAAAACAAGAAACAGCATAGGGCCGGGTGTGATGGCACACCCCTTTAATCCCACTTGAGCGGCAGAGGCAGGCAGATCTCTGTGATTTCCAGGCCAGCCTGTTCTCCTGGTCTATACAGCAACTTTCAGGCCAGCCAGCTACATAGTGAGAGCCTGGTACGAACAAAACCAAACAAGGAAATGGAATAAAGCCCTGAGGGAAATATCTTGGCTTTGGTCTCAAGTCAGCTGAGATGAACTCCAGGATGTATCTATCAGCTGAGCCAGACTTAGAGAACAAAGGTTTTACAGCAACTCTAATAATAAGAGTTAAACACATGCATTTAGAATGAATGGAAAGTAAAAAATCTTCACAGAGCCCTAGAAACAGCATGAAAAGACTAGACTGAAATCCTAGAGCTGAGAGATTTAAGTCCGAAATGAAATTTTCGCTGCGTGAACCTTTGATATATCAATAAGAGAAAAAAAAAAAAACAGAAGAAAGAACTGTTAGACATGAAACTTACACAGTAGAAATGATTCAGTATGAAAAAGAAAGAGCCAGGGGTAAGAATCAGTGATATAAAACAAGGCCTACGTTCCATCCCCAGCACCACACACTGGGGGCGGTATACACCCGTCATCCCAGCACTCAGGAGGTGGCAGCAGGCGAGTCAGGAGTTCACAGCATTACATAGTGAGTTCAAGGCCAGCCTGGGCTGTTTGAGACCCTGTTCTAATATTAATTTTATTTTATGTGTATGAGTGCATCACCTGCATGTATGTAAGTGCACCCATGTCATATAGTGTCTGCAGAGGTCAGAAGAGGGAGTTGGATTCCCTGGAACTGGAATTATGGATGGTTGTTAGCCTCCATGTGGGTGCTTGGAATTGAACCTGGGGCCTCTGCAAGAGCAGCGCCAAGTCCCTGTTCTTTGAAAGAAATAGAGAAAGAAAGAAAGAAAGAAAGAAAGAAAGAAAGAAAGAAAGAAAGAAAGAAAGAAAGAAAGAAAGAAAGAAAGAAAGAGGGAGAGAGAGGGAGGAGAGAGAGAGAGAGAATGACTTAAAAAAGTCAATAGTCTCAAGATCTCATCGAAATGGTAGAGTCCCAAATAAATGCTGATGAAGACTAGAAAGAGCAGAGAAAAGGAATATTGCAAAATACTTGGAAAAATAACGGCCCCAGGCTTCCCAAATTTAGTGAAAGACAAAAATGAACTAATACAAAGGGCCCAATGAGCACCAAGCAAAACAGACTGTTAAAAACAGAATCCTGAACCAAGTAACATGTCAGTCAAACTAGGCGACCCAACTGGTGAGCTACACGGGACGACAGCCGTGGCATCCAGCAGAGCAGTGGCACAGTTAATGGCGACAACGCTGCTGAAATCATGGGTCCTGGAAGGCATGGAAAACACCTGTAAAGTGACCAAAGGAAAACAGTCAAGCAAGAATTATGCAACCAGTGAAAACATCCCTCCAGAAAAACATCAGGGCTGGGAAGGTGGCTCAGTGGGTAAGAATGCTTGCTCTGCAAGCATGAGGACCTGAGCTTGAATCCCCAGCACACAAATAAAAAGCCTGGTGTGGCCATGCACACATCTGTAACCCCACAGGTGTGAGGGACACAGACAGGAGGATTGCTGGGGCTTGCTGGCCAGTCAGTCTAGTTGAAATGGCCAGCTCCAGGTTCAGCGAGAGACCCTGTCTCAAGGGAGTAAGGTGGGGCGTGATAGAGCAGTCCCTGTAATCCTCTGGACTCTGTATGTATACATATGTGTGCAACACAGACAGATGCGCACACACATACCACACCACAGATAAAAGCAGCTCGGGGCATTGCTGTCAGAAGATCATCACTATAAGAAATGATGGGAGAAGTTCTAACCTAAGGGATATTATACCAAGTAGATACCCAGATCTTCAGAAACAGGAAACATTGAATGTATGGAGTCTACAAAAAACAATTACACTATTGTCTCTTTCTCCTTTTTCCTCTTATTTTTAAAAAAAACATATAACTACTTTAAAAAAAGGTTTATTGAGAATTTCATACATGCATATAAGGTGTTTTGATCAAATCCACATCTACTCCCTCTCCTCCAACACCTCCCATATCTCCCCATCACTTTTTTTCTGACAACTTCATTTTCTCTTCCTCTTTCTTTCTTTTTCTTTCTTTCTTTTTCTTTCTTTTGTGGGGCTTTTTGCTACTCTAACATTCCCCCCTCTGAAGAGGTAACCCTAAAATCTTTTAGGGATTAGATAAGAGCCAAATACTTTTAGATAAGTCCCAAATATTTTTGACATTTTTGGCCTTTAGAACAGAGTATGTTCCTAAGAATTAGCTACTTTCTTTTAGGGTCTTTTTTAACCCGAACTTCCTAGCCAATTCCTACCTCCTATTCTTATCATACCATCCTCTGAAGAGGTTACCCAAATTGTCAATAGAGAATCAGGACACAGACTGCCCTGACTTCTTCCATGCTGAACAGGGACGTAGGGTGAGGCAATTGGGGTATCCCTTAAGTGGGTCTATCTAAAAGACTCCCAAATTGCATAACTCTTATCACCACATTGGGGCAGGATCCAGGCACTCTCAGGCAGTCCCCGGAGTTCTCAGTCCCTATGCCAGAGGGAGGCCAGAATAGGCACTTAAAACTACTTATTTTTTAAAGATTTTTTATTTTTAAGTGCGTGTGTGTGTGTGTGTGTGTGTGACTGCAGTGCCCTTGGAGCCCAGAAGAGGACACCAGATCCTCTAGAGCTGGAGTTACAGGCAATTGTGAGCCACCTCATGTGGGTGCTTGGAATGGAGCTTAAGTCTTCTTCAAGAGCAACATATGTTCTTAACCACTGAGCCATCTCTCTAGCCCCATAGAATGATTTAAAGAAAAAATTACAGAGTTGAAGAGATGGCTCAGCATTTAAGAGCACCAGCTGCTCTTCTAGAGGACCCTGGTTCAGTTCCCAGCACCCACTTGGCTGCTAACTACCATTCGTAACTCCAGTTCCAGGGGATCCTATGCTCTTTTCTGACCACCTCAGGCATTGCTCAACATGGGTACAACTTACATACATGTAAGCAATACACTCATACACATAAAATAAAAATAATGAAATATTTTTAAAAAATAAACTACAACCTTGCTTTGTGGGATTTGTTAAGTGTATGTGTATAAAACATAACAGAGAGCTAACTGGGTGAGGTGGCCCACACTTGTCCTTCTAGCACTGGGGAGGTACAGGCAGGATGGTGAGAACTTCAGGGTTACCCTTGGTTACACAGTGAGTTCAAGACTTGCCTGGACTATATGAGATCCTGTCTCAAAAAAATAAAAAAAATTAAAAAATTAAAAGTTTTTTAATGCAGACATGCCAACTGTATTAGTTACTTTTCTGTTGCTGTGATAAATACCATGACCAAAGGCAACTTTTAGAAGGAAGATTTTATTCTGGCTGTGGTTCCAGAGGGATAAGAGTCCATAGTGGTAGGGAAGGTGGACAACTGGAGGAGGAAGCAAAGGGATCACACCTCCAACGCAGCCACATAGTAGAGAGAGTGATCTAGAAGTGGGGTGAGGCCATGAACTCAAAGCCCCTCCCCCAGTGACATGTTTCCTCCTGTGAGGCCACACCTCCTAAGCCACCCCAAACAGCATCACCAACTGGGGACAAATGCTTTTGGGGAACACGTCTCCACTCCACTCCCTGATCCCTATAGACAGCCATCTCATGTGCAAAATGCATTCAGTTCAACTTCAACTTTGAAAGTCTCCATAGGCTTTTAACAGCCTCAACACATCAGAAGCCCAAAGTATCTTCTGGAACTCAAGGCAATCCTCTCAACTGTGACTCCCTGTAAAAGACAAACCACAGACTTCCAGTATAGAATGGCACAGGACATGCATTCGCATTCCAAAAGGGAGGAATGGGGACATAGAAAAGAAATACAACGGCAAATCAAGATCAGAACCCAGCAGGGAAAACACCAAATCCTGCACCTCTATGTCTGATATCTGGAACTTTAGTTTCATAGGGCTTAGACGACAGCCTCTCTGGCTTTGCTGGCTGTAACATACTCTTGGGCTGACGCCACTCCCTGTATGCAGCTCTCCTTGAAAGAGGTCTCACAGCTCTAGCATGTCCAACATCTGGGGTCCCCACTGTGACCCAGGCTTCACTTTCAACATCTTGGGGTCTCCACCCTGACCCAGGCTTCACTTTCACAGCCTCATTCAGTGGCCTAACACGGCCTCCTGGCCCCTCAGGGATTTTCTCGCAGCTACTCCAGCCCTGGCACACATTGCCTGGCCTCAGTGGCTCTCTGAAACTGTGGAGGAAGACTCCATGACCCCCTCACACGTGTATCTTTCATAGCTCTAAAGTCAGCACCACATAGATTGACTGCCAGTTTCTTCAGCCAGCTGGGGATTGGACCCTCACCCCTGAAATCACATTTGCAGCAGCTTTTTTATGCTATTGTTTTCTAGGAGCAAAAACTCCTTAAGCCTTTTCCTTTCACGAGTTGGAAGCTTAGCTGGGTGCAGTCTTACTGAAGGAAGTACGTCACTAGGGGTGGGCTTTGAGAGTTTATAGCCTAACCACCTTCCAGTGACTCTCTCTGCTCCCTGTTTGCTGCTGAAGATGTGATCTCTGTGCTTCCTGCTCCAGCCACCTGCTGCAATTCCTCCCTGCCATTATGGACTCTTACCCTCTGTCCTAAACAAAGATAAACTCTTCTATACATTGCCTTTGATCATGGAGTTTTATCACAACAACAGAAAAGTAATCAGATGTTGGTACCAGTTATCTTGTCTAGATAACCTGACCCTATTGTTTAGTTGAGGAAAGGGGAAGACTTTGGAACTTTGGACTAGAGATTGAATACTGTAAGCAGAACTTACTGGGCTGTTCTAGTAGGAGCCAGGAGGACTAGTGCTGAGAGTCATGCAGACTGTGGTGTATTGGCTTATGAGATTTCAGAGAGGAACAAGGTCTCCATTAGTAACTGTAAAGGCCATTAACATGATACTTTGGCTACAAATCTGACTGCCTTCTGCCCCTCAATGCCCACTCTCCTACAAGACCACACCTCTCAAACCTCCCCAACTAGTTCCAAGAGTTCAAACCCCTGAGCTATGGAGAACATTTCTCATTCAACTACCACACTGACTTAGACAATTATAAGACTTCTGTACATTACATGATCTGCCAGTAGTGTGTGAAAGGTTAAAGATGTGTATCCTGGTTACCAGAGCAACCATAACATGAGTAGCCTGTGGCTCAGTGGCTGAGTATGGCTTAGTATGCTCAAGGGCCTGGGTTTGATCTCCAGCATTGGCAAAAACTGTAATGTCAAAGAATTGGAGGTAGAATACAAGCACAAAAATTTAAGTTGAATTCAGAAAAACATTCAGAGAATCCAGAGAATCAAATCGCAAGAAAGAATAAATTAGGCATAACAATGAAAGATAAACAAAGCCAGGAAACAAGTGGAACCTGAAAACAAGAGTAAAACGCGGCTCCGAACACTTTAGCAACTGAGTTAAAAATCAATTCAATGGCCAGGCCTGGTGGCACACACCTTTAATCCCAGCACTCGGGAGGCAGAGGCAGGCAGATCTCTGTGAGTTCAAGGCCAGCCTGGTCTACATAGCAAGTTCCAGGACAGCTGGGGCTCCAGGGAGATCCTGTCTCAAAAAGACCAAAAAAAAAAAAAAAAAAATGAAGTCAATGTTCAAAATTAAGATAAAAATGGACTAGGGCCTCCTGGCATGGTGGTGCATACCTTTAATCCCAGCACTCAGTAGAACGAAGCAAGCCAGTTTCAGTGAGTTCTAGGCCAGTCAGGGCTGCATATTGTATTGAAGGAAAAATAAATAATTTTTTAAAAGAATGGATTAGAGGGGGAAAATGAAGCTATGTTGCCCTAAAGAGGAATCGTCACCCACTGAGGCCGAACGCAAATAGACAAATAAAAAACACAATGTAAAAACTGTAAGCCTAAGAATAAGGCTGTGTTCCAGGGTGTGGTGGCACATGCCTGTGACAGGGCAGGAGGATTCAAAGTTTAAGCCAGGCCAGGAGACAGCTGAGTAGGTAAAAGTACTTGCCATGCAAGTCTGAAAATCTGAGTTTCATCCTCAGGATCCACAGTGAAAGGGAAGAACTGACTCCTAAAAGTTGTCCTTGACCTCCATGTGTACTATGGAACACGCACCCCCACACACACACTTGCAAATACACATTAATAATAATAATAAAACTTAAAAAGTTCAAATTCCATGTGGGCTGCTTAGCAAGACCCTATTCAGGGAGAATGATGGAAAAAAGGAAGGAAGGAAAGAAAGGGAAAGAGAGAGGGCAAAGATGTAGCTACGTCAATATGAGACAAAACAGACTTCAGGCCAAGAAGCACCATCAGGCTAAGGACAGAGATCCGTGGTGGCGTCAGCTCATCAGAAGCCATAGCCATCATAACTGAGCACACATCTAATAGAGCCCCAAATTAGATGAAACAAAGGTCACAAAGTTAAAGGAGGAGACAAACGGTACTGTAACCACAGTGGGAAATTTTTAATACTGCCCTTGGCATTTATAGAACAAGTGAGGGGAAAAAAGTTACAACACGGAAAAAATGAACATCACTAAAAGCCCCTCAATTGTTATTCATAGAACTCTCTACCACACAGCAGCAGAAAACTTGCTCTTTTCTTTTTTTAATTTTTAAAAATATTTTTATTGATTGAAAATTTCATATAGTATATTTTTATCAGATTCAGACTCCCTTCTCCCACTTCACCCCCATCTTACTACCCCCCAACTTCATCAGGGCTCTTAACTGCTGAGCCATCTCTCCAGCCCCTATTTTTATTTTATGTGTTTGAGTGTTATGCTTGTGTGTAGGTAAGTGCACCAATGTCGTGCAGTACCCTCAGAGGACAGAAGAGGACGTCAGATCCCCTGGAACTGGAGTTACGGACAGTTGTTAGCTGCTATGTGGGTGCTGGGATTCAAATCCAGGTCTTCTGCAAGAACAACCAGTGTTCTTAACCACTGAGCCATCTCTCCAGCCCCTATGATTTGTCTTTAAAAAAAAAATTTAAGGCCTATTGAGTGTAATCTGTTTCCCAAGTGTTCTTGGGTGTGGGTCTATCCCTTGGAGTCTGGTCAACCTACCAGGTGACACACCAGTAGGGAAAACTGATTTTCCCTCTTCTAGCAGCTGTCAGTTGCCAACAAATCCTAGGCTAGAGCTGGGGCTTCCTGCTCACCTGCTCACCTCCCCTATCCATGCTCTGCCCCTGGCTTGGGTTTACACAGGCCATGTGCGTGCTGTCACAAGCATTGTGAGGTTTATATGTGCAACTACCATGTGGTATCCAGACAATCCAGTTTCCTTGAAAAGAGAGGGTACGACATAGGTATTCCATTTAGGGCTGAGCACTCCACAGTCTCTTTTTCTCTATATGTTGACCAGTTGTGTGTGTTAATCACCATCTGCTGCAAGAAGAAGCTTCTCTGGTGAGAGCTGAGGGATGCTCTAATATGTGGGTATGACAGTAAGTATTCGTGAGTCAGTTTAATAGTATGTGAAACGATGTTAGTATGTTCTCCCCTATGACCTGTGACCTGTCCAGCTACAGGTTCCTGGCCCTGGTAACAGTGTCAGGTATGGACTCCATCTTGTGAAGTGGGCCTTAAATCCAATTAGAGAGTAGTTGGTTACTCCCATAACATTCATGCCACTATTGCACCAGTGGGCATATTTGGGCAAGCCAATTGTTATTGTAGCTCTCAGGTTTCAGAGCTGGTAAGGTTGATAACTACCTTTCTCTTGCACTGTTGACCAGAGAGATCCCAGGTATTAACATGTAATACCTTCTGGTCAGATCAAAGATAACCAGCACAGATGCAACTTCAAGGTCAGTACCAGCTTGATTTCTCCTTGCTTGTTCTGTGACTCAGAAATGTAGTGCCTTCAGCGGTAGGGTCTCACCATCCAGCTCTGGTGGGTAACCAAGTGCAATGGCAATAGCCAGTATTGTTTGTGGGTCTCTGGGATCTCTCTTGTCAGCAGCTCAAGAAGAGGGAGTCCATTCCTGGCAGTGGGCTTTTCATTTGCTAACCTGTGGTGTCTATTAAGACCGTTGAACCCCGTTATAGGGTGGCTAAATTTAAATTCTTTTTATATTGTATATGAATATATTAAAAGAAGCTTCTATAGTAGGTTTCCATATGACTGTTTTAAAAGATCTTTAATGTTAATTACTCCCTTCCTGCTCCCTCTTCTGCCTTGCCTTCCATTCCTGACCCCATTAAAACTTCCTATCCATTATTCCCCTTTTTAAAAATTGTTTTTGTTTCTATTTTGTAATTTTTAAATTTTATTTTTATTCATATAATTGTTTGCCTATATGTTAGTATGTGTTTCGTTTGCCTATATGTTTATATGTGTATCATTTGCCTACCTGTATGTATGTGTATGATTTGCATGTAGTACCAGTGGAGGCCAGAAGAAGGGGATCAGATTGTCTGGAATTGGAGCTACAGACAGTTGTGAGCTGCCACGTGGGTACTGAAAATTGAACCTGATCCTCTGCAAAAGCAGTAAGTACTCTTTTTATTTTTGGTCTTTTTGAAACAGGGTCTCCTTGTAACCCCAGCTGGCCTGGAACTCACTATGTAGACCAGGCTGGGATGGCCTTGAACTCACAGAGATCTGCCTGCTTCTGCTTCACCAGTGCTGGAATTAAAGGCATGCGCCACCACGCCCAGCAGCCATAAGTACTCTTAACGACTGAGCCATCTCTCCAGACCCACCTCGCTCTTCTTAAGTGTACAAGGTAAGGTATACACAGTACATTTTACAGAGGCAGACCACAGCCTGGGCTATAAAACAAGGTTTTTAAACACTATTTTATTTATTATTTTTGTTTTATGTGTATGAGTATATTGCCTGCATGTATGTAAGTGTACCCATGTCATGCAATGCCTGCAGAGGACAGAAGAGGGCATTGGATCCTCCGGAACTGGAGTTATGAACAGTTGTTAGTTGCCAAGTGGGTGCTGAGAACCAAACCCAGGTCCTCTGCAAGAGCAGTCAGTGCTCTTAACCACTGAGCCATCTCTCCAGCCCCTGAAACAAGTTTTAAAAAAATTTATCTTTGTGCTCATGTGTCTATATCTGACATGTGTGTGAGCATGTTTATGTGAGTACAGGTGCACATGTGCCACAATGCACGTGTGGAGGTCGGGGGACAACCTCAGGAATCAGTCTTCACCTTGTACCTTGTTTGAGACAGGGTCACCTGTTCACTACTGTGTGCAACAGGTAGCCGGTCTGTGAGCTTCCAGGAATTCTCCTATCCCTGTCTCCTCCCTTACTGTAGGAGTGCTGGGTTGACAGACAGGAACGACTACATCTGACTTTACATGGGCTCTGGAGATTTGAACTCAGGTCCTCATGCTTGTGTGGCAAGTGTTTTACCTACTGAGCCATTCCCCTAGGCCGTAGTAAGTTTTAAAAGGCTGAAATCATCGAGCATGTTCTCTAAGTCACAGTGGGATTAAACTCAAAATCAATAACCAGAGACTCTTGCCCACCTCACACTTTAGGATACTTACACTTCTCCACTTAATCTACACACCATGAAGGAACTGCACAGGAAATGGGAAAACATTTTCAACAAGTGAAGATGAAAATCCAACAGAGCAGGATTCAGCTAGAGTAGGGTTTAGAGGGAAAGGAGTAGCTCTAAATAATTACATAAGAATGGAAGAAAGGTATGAATCTGTGATATACCTTCCTACATTAAGAAATTAGAAGAGGGGGCTGGAGAGACGGCTCAGTGGTTAAGAGGACTGGCTGCACTTGCAGAGGACCCAGGTTCAATTCCCAGCACCCACATGGTGGCTAGCAACCATTTGTAACTCCATTTTCAGAGGATCTGACATCCTCTTCTGATGTCTGTGCACAACGGGTGCACCTATCTACATGCAGGTGATACACTCATATACATAAAATAATAATAAATAAAATATTTTTAAAAAGAAATTAGAAGAGGGGCTGGGGAGATGGCTTGTTGAGTAAAGCCCTCGCTGTTCAGAATGAGGACCTAAATTCAACCCCCAGAACCACATTAAAAAAAAATCCCAGTATGGGGCTGGAGAAATGACTCAGTAGTTAAGAGCACTGGCTGCTCTTGCAGAGAACCCAGGTTCAGTTCCCAGCACCCACATGGTGGGCATTGCATGACATGGGTACACGTACACACATGCAGGCAATACACTCATATACACATACATAAAATAAAAAATAATAATAATAAATCTTGGTGCTACACATACCTGTAATCCCAGTGCTGGGGAGGTAGAGATCACTGGATCACTGGGGCTCACTAACAGCCAGTATAAGCTAAACAGTGAGCTCCAGGTTCAGTGAGAGACTGTATTTCAGAAAACACGGTAGGTAGTACCTAAGGAACAACACTCAGGTTGACCTTACCTGCCACATGCACATACACACATGTACACACACACACACACACATGCACATGTACACGCTCACACACAACTTAGAAGCCAGGCAAGGTGGTGCACACTTGTCAATCTGCACTCAGGAAGTAGAGGCAGGAGGTTCAAGAGTTCAAGGATATCTTTGGCTACATAGTGAATTCATCCAGTCATGTTATATGAGATTCTATTTCCAACAAGACAGCCCGGATAGTCAGAGGGTTCAATGCTTCATCAAAGAGGGCTGCAAGGGGAGCCCTTCCCGAGGACCCCAGCATGGTGGGCTACTGGGAGCGGAGCCTGCCCCATCCGGTGCTCTCCCTTCATCCAAGTTGTGTAGCCCATTGACGTAGCTGTGCTGTGAGGAGACTGGAGCTGCAGGGGGTTCCTACGCAGGAGCTGGGGCTCGAGGGACAGCTCAGGCCAGTCTGCAGGCTACCCTAGTCCAGGAGCCAGACACATGATTGATGAGCCTTCTAGAAGATAGAGGACTGATTGAACTATACCAGATACTGCAGGAGTACCCAAATGTAAATCAACAGACTATGCTAGGGTTTCAAACTGAGATATCCCTCAAAGGCTCCTCGGTGGCTGGCTGACAGGATTTGGGGGATGTGACTGAATCAGGATGGTTCTGGTCCATCTATGATGTATTAGCTACTTTTTGTTACTGTGACAAAACACCATGACCAAGGCAACTCGTAGAAGAGTATATTGAGCTAATGGTTCCAGAGGGATAAGAGTCTATCGTGGTTGGGGAGGGCATGACAGGAGGCAGTCAGAGCAGAAAGCTGAGCTCTCACATCTTCAAGAATGTGCAGGATGGGGCTGAAGAGATGGCTAAGTGGTTAAGAGCACTGGTTGTTCTTACAGAGGACCTGGGTTTGGGTCCCAGCACCCACATGGCAGCTAACAACTGTATGTAATTCCAGTTCCAGAGGATCCGATGCCCTCTTCTGTCATGTGCAGGCATTACATGATACAGGTGCACTTACATACATGCAGGCAATACACTCATACATATAAAATAGTAATAATAAATAAAACATTTTTTAAAAGAATGTGCAGGAAGCAGAGAGAGCAAACTGGAAATGGAATGGGGCTATGAATTCTCAAAGTCTGACCCCACCAATGTGCTTCCTCCGGTAAGGCTGTACCTCTTGAACCACCACAAACAGCACTAACAACTGATAAGGTGTTCAAATATTAAGTCTATGGGGTACACCTCATTCAAACCAGCACGCATGGCTTAATCTGCTGACAGATCCATAATCTGATGGTGCTGGTAAGAGGTGGTGGGGCCTGGTTTGAGGAAGGGGGTCCCTGGGGGTGGGCCTTTGCGAGGCCTCTTGTCCCCAGCCCCTCTCTGCCTCTCTATGTTTCTTGCCTGCATGAGGTGAGCAGCTCTGCTTCATACTGCCCTTCCGCCACGATGCCTTGCCTAACACAAACCCAGAGCCAGCCAGCCACAGGCTGAAACCATGAGCCAGAAGAAATCCTTCCTCCCCTAAGCTGTTTCTGTCAGACATCCTATCATGGTTATGGAAATTCTGTGTAACAAAATAACTGAAAGGCACAACTTAAGGGAAGAGCTGTTTATTTTGGCTTGTGGATTTGTGGTAGTGGAGGCACAGTGGCTGGAGAGGTTCCATCTGAGGCAACAGGAGCTCATGGTCACCCCGTGGTGACTGAGGACTCAGAGAGCTGGAATCAGAGCCAAAACCAGGTAACGCATTCAAGGGTCACACCCTGTGAGCCACCTTCTCCAGCTAGACCACAGTCTCTAAGGTTCCAGCACCTTCCAAAACAGCACCACCAGCTGGGGACCAAGTGCTCAGACACATGAGCCTGAGGGGTCATTTCACACCCAAACCATCACCTGAACACATGCTCCAGCCCAGCACAGACATTGAGCAGGTGGACAGGCGCCACACTGATCATCAAGAAATGCAAAACAGGAGCCAGGCATAGTGACGCACACCTTTAGTCCCAGCACTCAGGAGGCAAAGGCAGGCATATCTCTGAGTTCAAGGCTAGCCTGGTCTACATAGTGAGTTCCAGGCCAGCTGGGGCTACAGGGAGACCCTGTTTCAAAAACAGATGAAGAAGAAGAAGAAGGAAGAGGAGGAGGGGAGGGGGGAGGGGGAGGAGGAGGAGGAGGAGGAGGAGGAGGAGGAGAAGAAGAACCAAAAGAAATGCAAAACAGAACCACAGTGAGATCCTTCACACTCCCCAGGTGTCTAGAATTATTTATCTGTGTACATATGTGCTGTTTGTAGGTGTGCAGGTACACATGTGTGTGGAGGTGTGCATACATATGTTGTGCATGTGTGTGGTCAGAGGACAACCTTGGGTATCATTCCTCAGGCACTGTCCACCTTGTCTTTTGAGACTAAGTCTCTCATTGACCTGGCTAGGTGGGCTGGCCAGCAAGCCCTGGGGAATCTGCTCCCCCCACACACACCCAGTTCTGGGATTACAAACTCACACCACCACACCTGGCTTTTTTAAATGGCTTCTGGAGATCACACTCAGATCCTCATGCTTGCAAGGTGAGCACTTCTTGATGGAGCTACCTCTCTTCCCCTAGAATTCTAGGTGGACAATAACAAAGGCTGGTGAGGCTATGAAAATGCTGGTTTTGTTGTACCAATCCCGCCGGCATACGGAATAATCCAGCTGCTATGGAAATAGGTAGTGGACCTGGAAAAGGTAAATGTAGAATTCCTGGGTGATCCAGGAATTTCACTCCTGTATCCACCCAACTAAAGCAGGTATGCAGGTGCACGTACACACACACACACACACACACACACACACACACACACAC
>NW_008330120.1:2961558-2972671 GCF_000622305.1 Nannospalax galili
TCCACCCACCAAAAAAAGAGGTATGCAGGCGCATCTCCCCACACACACACACACACACACACACACACACACACACGCACGCACACACAAATGTTACTATAGCACTATTCACAGCAGCCGCAAGGTAGTAGCACCCCCCAGTCCATCAGCTCTGCACACAGATGGATAGACACACCATGGTGGACCCACATCATCCTGGAATGTTTTTGGCCACCAGGGGGAATGAAACATAGCTTGAAGCCGCAACATGGAGACACCACAAAAGCATCATGTCGGGTGGAGGCCAGGCTCACAAGATCGCACAGCACCTCCCTGAAATGTCCAGATAGGAAAAGCATGGGAATCAAGTGGACTTGTGGGAGCCCAGGGCTGGGGGGAAGCAGCACTACGACTGCTTACTGGTTACAGGATTTCTTTCAGGTGATAGAAATGTTCTGGAACACAATGGAAACGGGGCCCTAGAACATTGTTAACATGCTAAATGCTGCCAAATTGAAAGCTTTCAAGCCTCATTTACATTATGATAATTTCACTCTAATATTTTAAGCTCAGTAAGAATGAACCCCTTATTCTGACAAATCACAAAGGGAGATTATAAACTGGGCACATACACAGACCCCACTGTGCTGGTTTGGATCTTACAGACTCATCTCTAAAGTGTGGTCCCCAGCCTGTGGGGCTACTGGAAGATAGTGGGTTCTTAAGGGGGAGGAAGTGAGGTCCCTGAGGAGCACACCCTTAGGGGTATTAGCTTTGTCTCTTTCCCCTAGAGGAACAAAGTAATGGGACCAAACAGCCAAGCAGAGAAAGAAGCCTCTGAAGTCATGATCCCAACTAAACCTTTCCTGCGCTGAAGTGTTTACCTCATATGTTTTTGTCACAGTAACAAGAGGCTGACTAACAAATTACCCAGCAACCATTTCATTTTGTAGCAGTTCTGTAGGTCAGAAACTCTGGCAGAGCACAGCAGGGACATTTGCCTCTTCCACAGTGTCTGGGGTCTCAGCTAGGAAGAATCTTCTGGAAGATTCTTCACACATTCCTAGCTCCTGGGCTGGAGCAACATGTAGACTGGATCCATCTGGGTCTGGGAGGCCAGGTACCTCCACAGGAGCAGTTCCAGCTCTGCTACCTCTTGGCACAGAGACCCCATAGTGTTCAAGTGCGCAGGTTGGAGCCCTACAGCCACTTAGAGCCCACAGTACGGCTGGCTGGCCGCACACTGGCGGCACACCACAGGTTCCATCGCCTGCACACACCAGAGTCCCTGCCTTCTCTTTCCTCCTTTCCCTGCAGTGGGCATCTGAGTCCTTTGATATCACAATGGACTTAGATTCCTTAGCAATCAGCCTTTTGTGCCAGGGGCTGCTGAAGCACTTTGTGTAACCTTCAGTTGGGGTGCTATTCAGAAAACTGAAGCACAGAGAAGTTAAGCGCCTTGCACAAGGTCACACAGCTGGGATCTCAACCCTGCAGGCCTGGCTCTGTCTAGAGTCTCCATTCTTCCGAGGTGATTATTTGCTCCCACAACCCCCAGGCCTCCAACCCTCCCCTCCTCCTCTGTCTCCCTGCCCTTTCCCCTCTTGCTGCCTTCCCTCCCCAGGACTTCCAGGCTGGCCTTGAGGAAGGTCAGCTTCCTTGGGCAGACAAAGTGTATTTCGCTGGCTCTGGTTCCTGGAGGCAGCCCTCCTCCCAGAGACTTTAAAATTTATTTATCTAATTAAAAATCTCTCAGCAGCCAACATGCTTGGAGAGTTCATATTTAACCAGTAAGCCATCAGGCGGGCAGCACATCCCAGGAGCATCCTGCTTGGGCCTTGCGGGGTGGGGCAACCAGGGCAGGCATCCATCCGTACAGTCGGGGCACCCCAGGCAGTGGCAGTGGCCCCAGCCAGCTGCATTTCCAGCCAATGAACCTGATGCTCAAAGCCTCTTCTTTAATTAACTCTGTATCTCAGGCGGCCAGAGCACGTGGGCAAACTTCTGTCTAGTTCACTGCAAAGCCCAAGCACATCCCTGTTCGCCTTCTAAGAATAGCAGCGGGAGATGGAGGGGAGGGAGTAGGCTGGAATCTAAAAATGAATTTGCAGCCCAGAGCAAAACAATCCAGCCCAGGAGAAGGGACACTAAGCAGCACGCAGGAACGTACACACACACACAGACACACACACAGGCGCTTGCACACGTACACAGCCAGGCTCGGTGGGGGCCGTCTGCTGCTATCCGGGTGGGACTGGCAGTTGGGCCTGGCAGCCTGCCCAAGTGTCTGGCAGGGATTCGGGAGGCGGATGGCTCTGCTTATACCAAGAGCAGCATCTGGGGGACCTGGGGGAGTCGGGGCTGTCTTCTGGGCTGATTGGTTTCCCCAGATAACAGGGGTGACTCATGGGCTTGTGGGCTGAGCTCAGGGTACCCAAGAATCCCACATGTGGCTCCAAGTTTCAAGAGGTCAAAAGCATAAACACTTCTAAACAATGGAATGGGGTTCCGACTCCAGGAGACCCTAACCTTACATACACAAGAAGATGAGAGAGCAAAGGAACTCGGAGCACTACTGCTCAGGGGACTTGAGGACAAATGGGACGACACTCAACTGACTCAGCTGCTGATATTTCAGGAGCTGGGGATATAGCTGAGATGTGCTTGCCCAGCACACACGAGGTCCCAGGTTCAATCCCTAGACCCATAGAAACCAGCGTAGTAGCCCAGTCTGTAATCCCAGCACTCAGGAAGTAGAGGCAGGAGGATCAGAAATTCAAGGCCATCCTCAGCTATATAGCGAGTTCAAGTCTGGTCTGGGCTACATACAGCCAAGTTTGAGGCCAGCTTAAACTATGTGAGACTTGTCTCAAAAAACATAAATGGGGGCGTCAGTCACATGGGGGCTGATCATGGTGACACAGGCCTGTAACCCCAGCACTCTGAAGATGGAGGCAGGAGGATCAGAAATACAAGGTCACATACTGCTATTATATGTCAAGTTTGAGCCAGCCTGGGCTACATGAAATCCTATTTCAACCAAGCAAAAATGAAAGAATAAATAAATAAAATTCAAAAGCATAAAAGCATAATAATAAGGCTACCGTGTTTTGCAAGTTCACTCTGCCAGGTGCTGTTTTCAGTACTGTCCTTGGACTACTTAGTCTTAGCTTCACAAGCACTCTGTAGATTCATACTCTTTCTACTATTGGGGAAACCGAGGCCTGGAATGCATGGCAGGCCCAAGCTCACACTCAGGCAAGGGTATACCATGCTTATGATAGCACCACCTCTGCTAATGGCCTTACTCCAAATGCCTTTGATGCTTGCTGGGGGACTAACAGACTGGCATGAATCCCACAGGATACTGGGGCGCAGCACCATGGTGCACTGCCTGTCAGGAAGTGCCTTCCCCTCCCCCTCCCAGATACCACCTCCATTATTCCTGAGAGGAGGGAGTCCTGACTTGGAGGCTACCCTACCTGGGTAGTAAGGACCTCACACTGTTCCTTCATTTACCTGTGCCCAACCTTTCCTTGTAATGATACAGACTACACATTTAAGGCCCATGAGATTCTTAAAGTGTACAAAAATGTCTGTGGATAAAGCCATTTTTGATGTCTGGGGCTAGCTTTGAAATCATCTAGAATGGAGAGCAAGTGGGGTGTGGAAGAAACGAGGTTGGCCCCAGGAGGAAACCATGTGCAGTTGACAGGTACAAGGTTCTGCTGTATGTGATTTTTAATAGAGTCATAATATAAGGGGAGGCATAATTCCTGCAGGGCATATGAGGTTGTGATATGTTCAGCATTACTATAATGCACACATGTTAATATGCTCTATACTTTGTATTATATGATTCAGTTATGTTTTATGTGTTTACATTGTTTTATAATCAGAACTTTGAGGGGTGTTGGAAATGGAACCCAGGCAGGGCCCTGCACATGTCAGGTAAGAAAGCACTCTATCACTGAGTTGCACCCCCAGGACCTCTGAAAACTTTTCTAATGTTATACAAAAAAAAATGTAGGTAAATTGTCCTGGAACAAAAGGTTAGTAAGAGCTACAGAGAAGATGGCAGCTGTGACAGCACAGTGCAAATGACAGGGTAGAGTGTGGACCAAGGGACAGAGGAGGCAGGACAGGCTGGTGGGGAGGTGGGGGTGCGCTGGCAGAGCGGCTTCCAGGATCTCTGAGTTCCTGACTCCTTTCCCTTCTTGGGAGCTGAGGACTGGGTCCCACCTGACTTCCTGAGCACACTGTATAGCCCTGACCCATCCCTGGGGGACTTCAATGGTAGGGCACAAGGAAACACGGGCGGTCCTTTTATCATCTCCTTTCGATGATATAACAGGGGATCCTGCCCAAATGATGCCCATTTGGAAATTGATCTGCAGAAGAAAGCACTAGGCCTAGGGCAGGAGTTGTCCACAGGCCAGGTTGCTGGACCCACTGTGGGGTGGACTCGGGCTCCTCATCCACCCAGAGCTCACTGCCCAGGAAGGTGACCCTCACTCAAAAAGCCTCACGGAAAAGACAACAGGAGCCCATGGAGGAACTTCAGCACCCTCCCCATCGCCCCCACCACCAAGTCAGTTTCAAATTCTCTTCATGCCTGCAAGCCTGCCAGTACTTACTAGCAATTATCAATCACCTGCTGCACACTAGGGCTGGTTCTTGGGACTGTAAATGCAGCAATGAGGAGGTGTCCCCCAGTCCAACACTGAGGTGTCAGGAAGACCAGCCATCACTTCATCTTCAGGGGGCCTGAGGCACCCCTAGATGGGCAGGGGTTGTGGAGGAAACAGGGGGAGCCGATCTCTGTGGAGCATTTCCTGCACACAGGGCATCTCACCCATCATCTTAAGGCCACCCCGAAAGGCAATAGATAGTAGATACTTAGCTGAGGAGAAGGAACTTGCCCAAGATCACTCAGCTCTGTGCACAGAGCAGTGACTGGCATCCATCACTGGTCCCTGGACCACATAGCGCACCAGCATGCCAGGGAGGCAAATGCCATTTGGCCAGGTCCTTGATGATGCACAGCTGAGATGCATAAAGAAACTAACTGCACTCCGAAATCACAGCATGCTGCCAAGTTCCAAACTCAGCAAGGAACCCTGTGTTTGGAGCCATGCTATCCACTGGGGTGGCTTGTGGATGGGGGGCGGGGTAGCCACTAGACACGTGAGATGTAACTGGACCAACTTGAGGTGAGCTGTGAGAGAGACAGGCTGTGGCTCACAGGCTTTGTAGGAAGAAAATATAAATAAGGTAAAATGTGTGTGTGTGTGTGTGGTACATGCGTGTGAGGGGTTTGCACACATGTGGAGGCCAGAGGAGGAATTCGAGTATCTTCAGATCTTAATGCTTGCACAGAAACTGCTCTTACCCATTAAGTCATCCCTCCAGTCCTGGTAAAATATTTATCAATAATATCTCATTTGCACATTGAAATAAAAATATTTTGACATATTAAATTGAATTTAATCTGGTTTGGTTTGGTTTGGGGACAAGATAAGTAAGCCAAGTTGACCTCCAACTTGCAGTCTCTAGTGCTGGGGTGACAGATGTGTGTGACCACACCCAGCTCCTAAGCATAACTTTTAAAGATATTATTAAAATGAAGTTCACCTGATTTATTTACTTATTTTTTTTTTATTTATAGACAGGGTCTCACTACGTAGCCCCTGCTGACCTGGAACTCACTGTGTATACCAGGCTAGCCTCAAATTCAGAGAGGTCCGCCTGCTGGGACTAAAGGCACACACTGCCACACCTAGCTCAGGGTTTTACTTTTTTAATATGGCCGCTGGAAATGTTTAAATGCAGATGTGCCTGGGGCCATTTAATGGATGAGGAAAACAGCATAAGGAGAATTCCAGGCCAGGGGACCAGCTCCGTGAGAGAGCGATCCATACAGTCACACAGGGCCTCAGGCTGAGAAAACTCCCCCACCACTGTAACCGCCTTGAAATGCTCAGGGCTCTGTAACGGGTCTCTCTGCGGCTACACTTTGCACCAGGCTTGCCCAGGCACAGGGAGCAGATTGCTGCTGGTCCTGATCTGACACAGGCAGAGCCAGGACACCCACATGAACATCCTGCAGCCTGGGTTCACCATTCCAAGGGGAGCCTGGGAAGGTGGAGCCCAGGCTCAGTTCCTTTCCCCACATCTCCTGCTGGGAGACCAGGGTCCTCTCCCTGAGACAGTCTCTGCAGGGCACCTGTGTCTTTTCTTGCTTTTTAATGTGCTCAAACGGGCATAGCAATTCCTGTATTCTAAAACACTCTACCTTCTGGTAAATTCTTCACTCTTTCTTTGGGCAAAGAACAGCAAAGTGGCCTTGTTAGGAGCAGTTTGTGATAGGTGGGAATATTATTAAGGCTCTTAAGAAGTTTTAACACTTTTCATGAGTGCGTTATCTAAAAGTCTGTCAGGCCTAATCACCTTAGCACCATTAAAACAGCTTTAGCGGCAACCTGCCACTTGTGTGTGAAATATCAGCATTTGAGAACTCAGAAAAGACAGCCCCCCACACACACACATTGTGCCAGCTCAGGTTGGCAGGCTCCTCACTACAAAAGGACTTTTCTGAAGATGGCAGGGGAATTCCAGCTCTGCTACTTTAGAAGCTGTGTGAACTCTGGCTAGTGGCCTCCCCTCCCTGTGCCTTTTCTTCTGTGAAAAGGACATTGATAACACTAAGGGAATCTGTGTGTCTAGCATAGTGTCCCACACCTAGATGAAGTTAACTAAGGCGTGCAACGCCTTCTGAGTGCGGTGTCATTCAGTCCTAGTAAGCTGGGGTGAGTCCTTTCAAAGGTTTGCACCTGTCAAACACAGCAGCATGCCTTATGTCTGATTTCATCTGTCTGCCTTTCTTTTTTTATTTTATATGTATGAGTGTTTTGCCCATGTGTATGTAAGTGCACCTGAGTCGTGCAATGCCCGAGGAAGTCAGAAGAGGGTGTCGGATCCCCTAGAACTGGAAATAAGAACAGTTGTTAGCCACCATGTGGGTGGTGGGAATTGAACCCCCGTCCTTTGTAAGAGCAGCTAGTGCTCTTGACCACTAAGTCATCTCTCCAGCCCCTTGTCTGTCTTTCTTTATAGGACTGAAATCATGCAGTTTTTCCCATCAAAACTTCCTTTCTCTGATTTTGGCCTTTCTCCCTTCTAACATCGGGTCTTGGGGAACCTTCCACAGTGGTGATTATTGGTATTGCTCAGGGGTCAGCGACTTTTTTCTGAAGGGCCAGAGGGTAAACGTTTCAGCCTCTGCAGCTCTGCTACCTTCCTGTGGCCGCTGGTCACTGCACAGCCTATACGCTGATGAAAGGACAAGCGGAGAGACGGGCGTAGCTGTGTGTGGATAAAACTTCATGGACAGAAGTAGGTGGGACCAGGCCGAGGTCGTGGTTTCCAGGTCAGCTGCAGCCCCACTCTTGCAGACAGCTCCTGGTGCCCACCTGTCCCCATACTGCGCTTAGCTGTCTCCATCCCTCACAGTGGACATCTGGGTTGTTTCCTAAATGCAGCTTTTCAAATGTGCCTCTAGACCGCTGGCCCAGGTGTCTGGGCACTTGAGACACAGTCGTCCCACCTGCATGCTTGGGTGATAGGTGGGGCATGGATGTCATCACGAGGGGTTGGAGATATGATAGGTGGGGCGCGGATGTCATCACGAGGGGTTGGAGATATGATAGGTGTGGCGTGGATGTCATCACGGGGGGTTGGAGATAGATGCACAAAGAAAAGCAGAAGCTAAAAGAGAGAGTAAGAGAGTCACTGGCCTATCTGCCCGGACAAGAGCAGAGACTGTTCCAGAAGTGTGGCCTCTTCAGGGTCCCCTCAAGAGGTGTGTGCAAGGAGGAAATGAACTGTGATGGTTAACTGTCAACTTGACAGAATCTAGAATCACCTGGGAGTGGGTCTCCAGGCATGCCTGTGGGGAGTATCATTGGGAGGACCTGCCCACTGTGGGTGGCACTGTTCCCTGGATGGGGTCCTGGACTGTGTAAGTAGAGAAGGAGCTGAGCTCTCTGCTTCTTGATTGTAGATATGATGTAACCAGCTGTTTCAAGCACCTGCCTCTAACCACACTGATGGATTGCTATGATGAGCCAAAATAAGCCTTTCCTTCCTAAGTTGTTTTTGTCAGGATATTTTATCACAGCAACAGTAAAAATCGTTAACATAGAGACCATACTTCATAGGGTTGGGGGGGGTCTCAGCCCATCTGCCCAACTCTGCCTCAAATAACTATAACCACCTGCCTACATACGCACAGGGCAGGAACTGGTGGTGTGTGCACTGTTAGGCAAATGGACAGAGGTATAGGAGGGCTATTGGAATGAGTCATGTCATGGCCCTCAGAACTGGATTGCCACACATGATTTATTTTAACTTACTTTTAACTAGTTGCCAAAATTGAAATACCAGGACATTTCACATATAAATCAAGATTCTGTCTCCTTTTACATACCCAGAAAACTGAGGAGTGTGGCTCACATCCCCATGAAGGACACCGATTGACCCATGAAGGCCTGGATTGGAAGTCCTGCTCTGTGCTGAACAGCCCCACGAACTTGGACAGCTGCGTCTCAGTTTCCCTGCAGTAACAACACAAGGATACTGAGAGCACTATTTCTTCCACCCTCTAGCCACTTGGGAACAGGGCCTTCTTTTAGTTCCACTAAAGCCTCACCCACTACAGGGCCTTAGCACATGCCAAGAGTCCCTCACTCTAACCACTTTCCTAAGCAACTTCTCTCTGCCTCTTTGCTCTCAGCTCGGAGGTCTGGCCCTCAAGGAGACCCTCCCAAGCCTGCCGATGCAAGGCGAAGCCCCTTCCCTCCTTCTCTCTCCCCTCAGTGTGCCCCAACAGGACCACAATCTAGTTATCTCACTGACCTTCGCTCACGCATCACAGCTCCCTGAATGCTCACTCAGGCCCTCAACAGCTCATCAGCCTTTGAAGACGCAGTCAGGATTTGACCCTGCGTCCCTCTGGCCCTGGCCTCATGCCCTGCCCGGTGAGCCTTTCTTCTCGCACTGTGGTAGAGATCAAATGTACAGCCGCAACCTGGGTGTGGGTGATGGCTCTGCTCCTCCAGGCCTTGACAGTGACATCTCAAGTATGTTCTCCCTAACCTGAACATGGGTCATGTGGCCCATCTCCTGGGCTCCCACAAGGAGTATAAGAGCCAGTACCAGCTTCCAGACACCTCCCTGGGAAGGGTGAACACACAGCAGGCCACCATCAGGTTCTTGTGATTCCACATCTCCTAGCAGGTACCAAAGTCCCCCAAGCATCCTCCCACCAGAAAGCCAGTTGTGACCTCTGGCTCTGTGAGGGGCCAACTGGTTTCAGTCCTTGGAGTCCTGAGCCCATTCCAGTATGTGAACTTCTTTATGCAAATCAATCAACTCACCCATTTTTTTTCTTTCTCCATTTTTCCTGGGTATGTGCATGGTATGTGTGTGTGTGTGTGCATGTTTGCATGTGTATGGACACATGTAGGACGTGTGTACACATGCACATGTGTGTGCATGTGTGTGGAAGGCTGAGGTTGATGTTAGGAATTATCCTCAATTACTCAAATTCAGAGCTTGATGATATGGCTTAGTCTCATTGGCCAGCCTGGTCTGAGGATCCCGTCTCCATCTTCCAAAGCTAGAATTACAGACTGGCCATCATGCCCACCTTGTATTTATGTGGGGTCTGGGGATCCAAACTCTAACCCTCATACTTCCACAATATGTGTTTTAAACACTGAGCCATCTCCCCAGGCTCAACCCACCCATTTTACAGATGAAGAGACTGAGGCCCAGGGGTCAAATAAGAAACCTGTCCCCATACAAGACAGGAATGAGATGAGCCGAGACCCATCTCCCCACCCATGACTCTAGAACTCAGAATCTTTAGGAAGACTCTGCACACAATCGGAGCTTATCCTGGACATCACAATTCCACCCATGAGGATTTACCACAGATACTCAGACAACAACATGTCTGGATGTTCTCTGCAGCACTATTTAGACGGTAACAACAGCCAGCATCAACCTCAGTGCCCACCACAGCTAAACTCAAGTGCTCCACGGCCCCAAAAGATGACTGTCTACCTGCGTTTGGAAAGCTGTGACAGTTAAATGGAGGGAAAAAGCATCCACTAACCAGCATTCATAGTGTGGTTCTATTTTTACTTCAAATATATTTAAACACACACATATATACCCGTGTGTGCAAATATGCGTAGACATGAGCCTGCAAGAAAACGCAGCAAAACGTTAAAAGCAGCGTTGCTGGGCTGTGAGATCCTGGATTCTTTCCACGCTTTCTCCTTAGAATTTTCTGTTTTCTCTATTTTTTGCCATGAGCATGTACTGCTTTTATATTTGGGGGCGGGTAGAGATTTTAAAAAAAGAAAAAAAAAATGCTTTTTCAGAAATGTGCAACTCGCATTCTATCCTTCAGGACAAACTGCTGTCCCTCTCCAGAGTCACAGGGTGCAGGCAAGCCTTCCTCCGCCTTTGCTGTGCCGTGTTCCAAAGCACGACGACTCCCTGGTCTATAGGACTGATGGGCAGAAGGAGCTGCAGGATGCTCCACCATATAGGGAGGCAAGAGGGTGCATTGGGGGTGAGGAGTGGGCAGGAGGCTGCAGATGGGCAGGTGGGAGGCGTAGGCTGTGGGACTGAATGTGCCAAGCAGGTGCGGCCCAAGCAGCCAGGCTCACTCTCATGGCTTCTGTCCATTCACAGAAGCCCTCAATCCCTACATGCCCAGCAGGGCACTCTAAGACCTCTGGGGTGGGTGGGAGAGCCACTGGCCTACACACTGCCTCGTGGCTACCTGTGACTTCTAGTGCGGATGTTCTTTCCTGGGAGAACATTAGAACAACCCAGGGTACTAGCGGCACCGGGAAACAGCAGCTTCAAGCCAAGGATGTTTATTCTCATGGTTTCTGTGGACCCAGGTCTCAGGGTGGTGTGACTGTGGGTCCCCAGGTCAGGGCTGCTTCTGAGGCTGCATACCAGACTGCATACCAGGGCTGCAGCTGTCTGAAGATTACAGCAAAGTTCAAAGTCTCCTCCAAGACCCCAAGGCAATTTTTTTTTTTTTTTTTTT